>NC_135333.1:172116042-172433265 GCF_023851605.1 Tamandua tetradactyla
AGCAACTATCCTTTTACCCATTTATAGAAAAGCATCAGACAGGGAGAGGTTGATAACTTGTCCAGCATCCCCAGCTAGGAAATGTCTGAGCTGGGATTTAAATCCTTGCTGTCCAGCCTTGGAGTCTGGGCCGTAACCACTGTGCATGGGACCTCCAGGTAAAGCGCTTCGCATAGTGCTAGCTTTTTGTGGGTCCTCAATATAGTAGGAAATGGTAATGAGTTTGAATAAATAAGTCTAGAAAGCACCTGGAAGTTATTAAGGAGTGGGGGCTACTGGAGCAATATTGTTAGACCCGCATTTGGACAAAAATATGCATTTCTGCAAGACTGGAGTTGTCTCATTTAAATACAGCAAGTATCTAAATACACTTTCATACACCTATTACAAAGAGAGTAATTTTTGCAGAACTTTATATGGTAGCCATAAAATTTATCATATAATATAATTTACACATCTATTTAAGCCAACCCATTGAAAGGCATGGACATATTTCTAGAAAATAAAAAAAAGAAAAACCAGACTTGAACAATTTCCAGTTTCATGTAGTTCTTTTAAAAAGGAATAAAACATTAAAATTGCAAAAATTCTCCATTTTTTCTCACCATATGGGTTTCTTTGAGGTTTAATAATATTATAAATACAGCAGCTTCAAGATGATACACAAAACAGTGAGCGACAATCTAGAAACATTTGAAGAAGCAAGTATTACATCCCAGTGTTGCCAGGCCTCAGAATAAATGAGACAGAAAACAGAGCGAGAGCTCTCATTTGTTCTATCAAGAAACCATAAATATTGGCTTCATATTAAACCAACCTCTTGCAGCTGTACACCAGCTTTCAACTATTAAAAAGATTCTTAAATTCCCAGGGAAACAAAAATCAATTTCAGCCATGTAAATCTGTATATATAAATCCATTGTGCTTTATTCCAAATATTTTCTCATCAAGAAGTTTGGAACAAAATTTTTTTTGAAAGAAAAAGTCTCCAGTTCACCTATTACACCATTATAAATATTTGAATGACTTCCAGTGTGTGTGTAACATGCCAATGCCAACTCAGCATTGATGTCACTACATTTCATTAATTGGCAAGGTAATCACTCAGCAATAGATTAGAATTCTGATTGCCATTTTCATGTATTATATTTCACTTTTGTCACAGCACACTGGACGGTTGTTCTTGTCTTTTCTTGCCCTTTTGGCAAGATACTCCCTTCTCGGTTTATATTAAAAATCTGTTTTATCTGTTAAAGCTTAGACTGAGCTGAGCGATTACTGTTTTAATCCCAAATCAATATGTGTAGTCAGGTCTTGGAAGAATTCCAATCGCTGTAGCCCTTGTTCACATTGCAGACGGATAATAGTGCTGTGGGGTTGTTTTCCTCGGGGCCCACATTACATATTCTCTGTGCAGGCATCCTGACCACTGGTGTAGTGACAATCGCTGTGGCCCTTGTTCACATTGCAGACGGATAATAGTGCCGTGGGGTTGTTTTCCTTGGGGCCACATTATATATTCTCTGTGCAGGAGTCCTGACCACTGGTGTAGTGACAATCGCTGTGGCCCTTGTTCACATTGCAGACGGATAATAGTGCCGTGGGGTTGTTTTCCTTGGGGCCACATTATATATTCTCTGTGCAGGAGTCCTGACCACTGGTGTAGTGACAATCGCTGTGGCCCTTGTTCACATTGCAGACGGATAATAGTGCCGTGGGGTTGTTTTCCCTGGGGCCCACATTACATATTCTCTGTGCAGGCATCCTGGCCACTGGTGTAATGACAATCGTTCATGAGGGCTCAAAAAAAGAAACGGATGTGATATTTATCTTCTAGTTTTTTCCTGAAGATTTGCACTGGCAAAGTGGCATGCTATACATACTTTCTCAAGTTTTGATGAATAGAATAGAGCTGTGCGTCTCAATCTTTAGGGTGCATTAGAACCACCTGGAGAGTTGGTTGAAACAGATTCCTGGGTCTTATAAGCAGATACTCTGATCAGTTGGCCTGGAGGCGCTGGAGACTTTGATTTCCAGCAAGCTGTCAGTTCAAGGACTGTGCTGTAAGGACAAGTGTCAGAGAAGGAAGTGGTTAAGGACAGAGATCCTGGAGTTCATGTCAACAGTCTTGGGTTCAAACCCTACCTTCCCCATTTAGAGGTTTGCTGACTTTGAGCAATATACTTACCCTATTTTTCTCTTTTTTTTAGCTGTAGTTTCCTGATCTGTTCAATGGGGGTTTTGTAAGAATTAGATAAAATAATGTGTGTACGACACTTGGCATAGTGCTGTACACCCACCTGATGTGTGCTTCATAAACGACAGCCATGATTATTAGAAATGATGCACTGTTCTCTGGGCTCTATCTGGTTGAACATGCAGTGCTTCTGCTTCGCGTCCTAGTGTATTTGGCAAATTATTCATAGGACCTCTCTAGATTGAAAGTTGTCTGATTGGTTAGTTGGCAAATATCCAGGACCTGAATTGCTCAGGTGGGGTCTAAAACACTTAAATAGCTTGACCCTTGACCCTTGAACAGGAACTCAAACTAAACACTGTATTGAAGATGTGTCTGATTCTCTGTCCTCTGGACTATTTTTCATTTAAATAGCTTTAGAGTCTCACGGTTCCACAGTTGTGTCTCCTTATGAATGATCTTTTTAAGAACAACATTGTTTATTTTCAAAATCAAACTCAAGTCTTCGGAGACTAATATCCTTTCTCTCCATATTTTGTTGTTAAGAGGACTGGTGTTCTGCCAAAGAAACATATTAATAAATTTAAGCTTAGATTTTCATTGTCATGTGAACATTGAAATTGGCTCTCAATTACACAAAGCAGCCAATTCAACAGGATACATGTATTGGATTTACAACAAACACGCTCGTGAAGGAATTACTTTAAAATCCTTGATTTTGTGGTTTGTTTTTAATTTGTTAAAAAAGCATGATCCACCAGTCATAAGAATTGTCAGTCAATTCAGGCCAAAAAAATAAAAATAATTTATCTTGAGAAAGACATTATTCTACTTCAGTCAACTGTTAATAAATTTGTCTTGCAATCAATCATTTATTCAGTCCTTCATTCAACAATTGTTCACTAAGTCCCATCTCTGTGGTAGGTACTGGGTTAGACCCTGGGGAAAATACTTAACCCACCCACCCAAGTCTTATAATTCAGTGATAAGGGAAAAAAATACAGCTATTAGGCCTCATTTTAACAGGCTGACAAATTCCCTGTCTTTACCAGTTAACAAGCTTTAGAAAATAAGCCTGTAGTTTATGTTCATACCCAATTACCCACAAATCTATTAACCATCCCCGAAAGTTTCAGCCATATTCTCAGCACCACCTTTTAGAAGTAAGATCCTCCAGAACTTCTAACCCAAAGAACTTTACACTCTTCTGGTTTTATTTGTAAAATGCAATCAGAGAAGGGAAATAGTTTAAGGCAACTTTGCAGCTCGCAGCTAGCTGTTACATACATATATACATACACACACACAATCATTCTAGCAATTGTCTCTTTGGATGAAGGTGCTATAAAAATCAAAACAAAATGACATGATTGAAGACAGAGTGCCAATCTGTATACAAAATCTGATTTGGGGGGAGCTTTTCAAATAATGCGGAAATTTATCTTCATGTGGCATTATAAAGAACACATGGATTTGGATGAAACTGTGGAAATGGCCCAATCTTATCTCACTGCATCCCCAAACAGGGCCCTCAGTCCCAGCCTGCCAGGCCAGTTTTTGCTATCGCCTGTACACAGCTTGCTCTCTCATGCTTCTAGAACGCACTGCCCCTTGTGCTGTTCTCTTCACCTGAAATGCCCTCCTCAAATCTTCCAGTTTTGGATCAAAGTCTTATTAAGAAATTTTTCCTGATTAACCTCTCCTCTTCCAAACAACCCTTCATTGCAAAGTCTGTGTGTCACCATGCGCTTATCTGCATCTCACTCTAATGTGTCCCTGGGTTGGTTTGAGGCTGTAGGTCTTATCTCCTCAACTTCACTTGAGTTCTCCCAAGACGAACTTAGAGGCTGCTTTTTCCAATCTTTTATGTCCTCCATTGGCCCTCCATGAATGTTGTGCAAGTAAAATGGGAATACAACTTCCTGAATGAAAATTGAACTATGTGCTGAGAGCCAACAAATGTTCTAAGGCAAATGAATCAGGAAATGCGAGGAAGTACACTAAAATCCTGGCTCCAGAACCTGGGGTCGGAGGGAGGGGGAGTCGATCTGGAAGGTGAGTTTAATAGATGGCTGAAGATTTATCCTTCTAAACACCCAAAGTTTTACTTTTAATTATGTTGGATAGGAATATTTCCAAAATATTACTCTTTCTTGCCCTCTAAAATAGTGCATTATAAACAGGACCCAGCTTGATGTGTAGGGCTGTCACTAAACGTGGCAGTGTGCTGGGACGCAGAGTTGGCCTCAGGCCCTCTGAGGCGTGCAGGCTGTGTGTTCCTATTCCGAATGACTGCAGACTGCCGTGGGGCTGACTCTGCCATCCCTGCTCCCTGCTCCCACCGCGCCGCCCGCTCTGAAGTGGGTGGGGAGACCTCCGGTCGGCTCAGGCCGCTGCGGGGACCCTTAGTGCGGGCGAGGGCCTGCGCCGCTTTGCCTGCTGTCAACGCTTAGTTTAGTGGCGCCAAACTCTTTTTTATTTATTTCCTGTTCTTTTTAAAAGTTTTCCTGCGATAACACGTATAATATCAAACTTGCCACCTTAACCATTTTTAAGCGCACAGTTCAGGACCCTCAGTGCCGCCGGCCATTCTAGCCTTCTCGGTCCCCCAAACAGAAACTCTGGACTCACGAAGCAGTGGTGCCCATTCTAGATTTTTCCTTTAAGTGGAATCATACACTCTTTGCCCTTTTGCGTCTGGCTGACTTCGCTCAGTGTAAGGGTTTCAAGCCTGTCCTTGTTGGAGCATGTGACAGAGCTTCATTCCTTTTCATGAAGGAATAATATTCCACTTATTTGTTTCCTACGCTTATTTCTCAGTTCTGAAAATAAAACTTTCTGGATTTATGCCTTCCAGATAAATTAGGGATTCAGTCATTTATTCAACAAATAATTACCAAATATTTACAAAGAACGAGCTACATGCTGGGTGCGGCAGGCGAGATGGCAGCGCTCTGGAGTGGGCACCCTATGCCTGGCTGCTTATTCTTTTTTGGCCAGCACTGAATAAATTTTTGTTGAATGAGTGAAATGAATTTTATAAGATTTTCTTTTAAAATATGTTTTGTTTTTAATTTTATGTATTTTTTCTTTTCTATTTTTGATATTTAAAAATTTTTTTCTTTGAATTTTTAATCAATTTTAGTAGAGATGATAAGATATTCTTTCTTTCTCTCATACACATTCACACACCCAGAAACAAAAGCTTACAATGTAAACTGTAGTAAGGATCATAATAGACAGGCAAATAAATATGTATAAGGACCAAAAGACTATTTCCTGCTGGAGAATCCAGAGGGCTTCCTGGAAGAGTTAGTGGCACTGACTGGCACTTCAAGGGGTGGGGTCAGAGTTCAGTGAGAAAGCTGGTGGGGAAGTGAGAACAGACAGGAGTAGCCTGGACAAAGCCAGGCCCTGGAAGGCGCAGGGGCATTTGGGAGACGGTCAGTGCATTTCGGCTGGAGGACATGTCAGTGAGGAGGAGAAGGTCAGATTCTAATGTTATGTTGGGGTCAGGGCATGGGTGAGCCTTAAATGTCAGGCTCAAGTGTTTAGACTTTGCCTACTAGGGAATGGGGAGGAGTTGAAGGTTTTTGAGTTGGGAGATGACATGCCTAGAGCTGGCTTTAGAAAGATCACTTTGGTAGTGGCTGTAATTGAGGAGTTGACGGGAGACAAGGCTGGAGGCGACTCCAGGGGCACAGGTTGGAGGAAGGGGTCTGCGTGAGGGTTTTGCAGTGGGGACAGCAGGGAAGGGAGGAGGGCCAGGGCTGCTTCGGAGACTTGGCAGTTGATTTGCTGTCAGGGTGGCAGAGAAGGACATTGAATATAATGCCAAATAATATCTTTTCCAGAACTCAGAGTCCAGGAGAATAGGCTTTAGAGAGATGATGATGAGTTTTATTTGGGACATGCTGAGGTGTGAGAGTGAATTGTTGACAGCTCTGTTGTAAAAAGCATGAATGGGTAAAAAGCACGAGTTGCACTGAAAAATCCTAGAGGAACACCAAACACTCATAAAATCAGAGCATATGTGGACTCAGCCCCCAAAAAAGGAGCTAAAAGGTCCACATCTTATATTTTTGTTGAACTTTAAACAGTTTTTTTTTTTAACATGGGCAGGCACCAGGAATAAACAGTTTTTATTATGAAATACAATATATATATAAGCAATAAATTTCAAAGTACATTGTAACAAGTAGTTATAGAAGAGATTTCTGAGTTTGGTGTGGGTTACAGTTCCATAATGTAGGTTTTTCCTTCTAGCCGTTCCAAGACACTGGAGACCACAAGAAATATCAATATAGTGATTCGGCACTCATACTCATTTGATAAATTCTATCTTCTCTCTTATAACTCCTCCTTCTCCTTTGTCCCTTCTCCCAATCTGTAGGGGTATTTGGGCTCTGCCCTTCCTAATTTTTTCATCTTGAAAAGGGGTGTCAGTAATATGGGACAGGGGATGGGACTAGTTGAGCCACATCTTATTTTTAAGCTTTCTTGATATGACTATGTTAAAAATCATTAATTATTCTTTTCAAGTAACTTTCAAGTGAACCTTTTGAAAAAAACCTTTTACTAGTTTCTCCTAAGAGATTACTCTTGATAAGACTAGGGCATCTTGCTAGTCAAAGCTTGAGCATTATTAGACTTAATCATGGAGTTTGGAATTGGTCCTCTTTGAAACAAGCCAGCAAGCAAGAAAACAACCTCAAGAAACACTTCTCCCAAACAGAAGATCGATCTTAACTTCTTATCATCAGAATCAAAGGTAACTTTCAGAATAGCAGGCAAGTCCCCACAGAATAAGTAAGGAAGTGGAGACACTAAATTGGACTTTACAGAATGAATGTGTAGGATTTTGACAGACAAGAAGAAAAAAGTACATGCTAGATAAAAGAAACTGTATATATAAACCTGGCATGAAAGAATGTGATAAGGTATAGCCAGGGCTGGCAAGAAGCTACTTATGTGTGGCTGGAGGACACGTTGGCAGGCATGGGGAAAAAGATGTGAGACCAGGTGTTCTAGTTTGCTAGCTGCCAGAATGCAATGTACCAGAAACGGAATGGCTTTTAAAACGGGAATTTAACAAGTTGCTAGCTTACAGTCCTAAGGCCGAGAAAATGTCCCAATTAAACAAGTCTATAGAAATGTCCAATCTAAGGCATCCAGGGAAAGATACCTTGATTCATGAAGGCCGATGTAGTTCAGGGTTTCTCTCTCAAATGAGAAGGCACATAGTGAACACAGTGAGAGTTTCTCTCTCATCTGGAAAGGCACATGGTGAACACAGTCAGGGTTCCTCTCTAGGCTGGAAGGGCACATGGCAAACACGGTGTCATCTGCTAGATTCTTCTCCTGGCTTCCTGTTTCATGAAGCTCCCCGGGAGGTGTTTTCCTTCTTCATCTCCAAAGGTCGCTGGCTCGTGGACTCTGCTTCTTGTGGCTATGCCATTCTGCTCTGCTCTCTCTGAATCTCTCCCATTCCCCCAAATGTTTCCTGTTTTATAGGACTTCAGAAACTAATCAAGACCCACCCAAATGGGTGGAGACATGTTGTCACCTAATCCAGCTTAACAACCACTCTTGATTAAATCACATCTCCAGGGAGATGATCTGATTACAGTTTCAAACATACAGTATTGAATAGGGATTATTCTGCCCTTATGAAATGGGATTTAGATTAAAACATGGCTTTTCTAGGGGACATACATCCTTTCAAACCAGCACACCAGGGAACTAGACAGAGGTACAGCTTGAGAGATGCATCAGGACCAGGTGGGATGGGTCTCATGTGAACACCAGGATCTTCACCCTATTGGCAGTGGGACATCATCTCAGAGATCCATAACGGAAGCAGAAAGTTCAGATCTATTTTAGAAAGATGTCTCCTGTGGTTCTTTGGAGGATGACTTGAAAAATGGGAGAATAGGGATAGAGATAAGGATGCTACCAAAATGCCCCTGCAAGTGAATGAGGACCTGGAGCCTAAAAATGTTCTGAACCAAGCCAGTGCTCAGCTCAAGGGCGACGCTGAAGTGTGTTGTTTGATAGGCTGTCCAGGTTGACCATAGCTGTTGGTCCATCAGAATTGGATGAGTCTCCTGTTGAGTTTGAATCAGCTGCAGCAGTAGGTTGCTGGGTCAGAGGCCCTGAAGTAGGAAAGGTTCTAGAAGATTAATACCATAGCCAGAAGCCAAGATTTGCTTTTGGACTGGGGTGCAGTGTTAATATAGAAGATACAAGGAAGTGAAGTACCATGAAGCTCTGCATTGGACTTGCGTCCTAGTAGCCCACACATGGGACACTCACTCTGCAGAGGGACACGCCAATCCCTTGGGCATACAGCCTCTACGCAAGACCACGGGGAAAACTGCAAGGCCTCTCCACTGAACAGGCTGTTTCTTTTAAAAAATACAATGAAGACATATTACTTTGTAGAATTGCTCTGTCCAACATGGTAGCTGTTAGCCACAGGTGGTTACTGAGCACTTGAAATGCAATGAGCCCAATTCAGATCTGCTGTGAATGTAAAATATACACCAGATCCCAGTGACTTGATCTGAGAAAACGAATGTAAAATACCTTATTAATCCTGTATTTTAAAAATTGGTTACATGTTGAAACATTTTATTTTCAATATATAGAGTCAAAATATACCATTAAAATAAATTTTATGTTTCTTTTTACTTTTTAAAAATATGGCTACTAGAAAATTTACAATTACGTATGTGGTACTTATTATTATTTTATTGGACAGAAAGTTCAAGTGTTATTTTCTATGGCAATAACAAAATAATTTTATCTCCTCTGATTTTTCTGACCTTTCTCCTTCTATGGAGCGTGCCAACATGCGCACCAGGAAGGAATTAAAACTCTAATAGGCAGGTTAATGCGTTCTTGTCTATTGTACAGGATTGTTTATCTGCATTTCAACATCGCCATGGAGATGAGTGCAACTGCAGGCTTGTTTTAATGGCCATGGTGTTCTGTACAGTTTTCATATTATACAAATCATCTAAAAAAATTAAAGGGTTCATTATTACAGACAATTAAGAGGCAAGAAAGACAAGGAGGGGTAAAGAGCTCTCATCTTAATAACTTTCATATCAGGGCAAGTTGTAGTCTGACATGTTCAAACAGGCTCAACCTTTCTAAAGAAGAAGTTATTGCGAAATACTCCTCTCCCGCATAGAGCTTGGAGCCAATATCTCTATTAGAGCATCAAACAACAATGGCAAATTCTCAAAAACCAGAGTACTTGGAAGATATTTTGCTTTCACATTGGTAACAGCAAGTAACTGTCCAGAAAGGGGTATTTCTGGATTCAACTGCAGGGTTTCCAATCATTTCTTTTCTTTCTTCATGTGGACTACTGAAGACTGTAATGTTTGATTAGAACACTGACCCATACCTTAATTTGTGCTAATTTTTCAGAATCTTCCTGCTTCCCACTAATGATCCCCTTTGATTCTACAAACTTGGTATATGTAAGCACTTAACAGAATATGGAATGGGCTCAAGGATTCTCCACCAAATGGAGCTGATTATACAATGAAAATAAACTTAAACATCATGTAAAGTATTTTATCATGTTTTGCAAAGATCTTTGTATTTAGGAACCAACTGAGTTTGTTTTTAAATAAAAGTAGCCTCTGTAGAAATAAGGCAAAACCTTACTCACTGTCTTTGAAGTGTAAGTAAGCTAACTACATAAATAAATAGAAGATTAAATGAGGTCCATGAAATCCAAAGAGGAGAGTTACAAACAGAGGCCTGCCTGCCACAGCCAGGGAGTGCTGTGCTTTTGGCAACTGGTAGCAGTTTAACTATGTATAGGGGCAGTATGATAGCACTCGGTAGGCAGTGAACTTTTGGACAGAACAAGCAGTGCTTAAATACTTGTCATCAGCATTATATTGCAGACCAAGATGGAACTGAAAGATTTTCATGTCAAGTCTTTAATATCATACAACAAAAATGATCTCATCTGTGCAATTAGTGAACAAGCTGTTCCCACTCATGTAATAGTTCCAGAAGGAGAAACTTATTTTGACTTTGATTTGTCCCATTTTTCCTGTGCACTAAATGTTGCAACCTCATGTCGACTAAAATCTCTGGGCCTAACAATTACAGCAACATTGGAAAACTCTGCCCTCAATTATTAATACAAACAAAAGGGGGTAAATAAATTAAACCCAGCCCTTCCATACCCATGTTATTGCAAAAGTTTACCTGCACCTTAATTTCTGTGGTCAAACGTCACAGCATTTCTTCATCTGTAATGTCAAACTAAATTCTGTTGAATAAATTAATGGTAAAGAGGTATGTTTTGCTACTATCACCATTGCTTTATTAGCTTCTTTCGGCAGCATATTCCATAAAGTTGAATATAATTAAATTCTTTTACTTAAAGGAAAGACAACTCTAACTTTTTCTTTTGAAGGAGAGAACACTGAACAGAGGCCTGCTATACTTATAGAAATATATAGTTATTATGAGGCCAGTGTATAGAAGAAATAAATAGTAACTTGAGCTCCCTATCTAGAAGAAAACTTTCAGGAATTTGTGCATTGTATCATAGGAAAATCAGAAAATGAGTTAAATATTTTAACCTTGACTCAAGAGTGAGCCCATGTAAGCAGCCCCATTGGTCTTCTTCACCAAAAATTGAGAAGAATACCCCAAATCTCAACCATGCCATTCTTCCAAGCCTAATCTATCTTGCAAGTGATAATCCATCTTGATAATGCTAGGAGTCAGGGAATAGTCAGCAAAGTTGCTTAAGTAATGCCAACTCTTTTAGAACTTAAGGATCTCTATTCATTGTTCCAATGTGAAACCCAAATGTAGAGCAGGGGCAGTCCATCAGTAAATGCTCCCTTTAAAATCAGCACTAACAAGTCACTTACGCTGTGGCCTGTTAGATGGTGTTCCTATCATACACTCCATTCCATTTTAATCTGGGGAGAACGTATTATCTAAGCATCTTATTTCCACTAAAAGTAAGCATTTAAGCATTTCCATTTAGTTCAATGTCTGATTTTTAAATAAGGAAAAAAAAGAAAGGCTCTTTTCCCCCTCTTAGTGCTGGGATGATATTTGTAGTTCTAGGCTTGCCATGTCACTCCACTTCTCAAAAGGGCAAACATGCTAATAGAGATGAAAATGAACTGTAGGGATGACAGAGGACACCTAAATGCCCACTATGTGCTAATACATTTATTAATTTTGAACTGAATTTTCTTTATTCTTCTAAAAGAGGATCTAAGAGCCCGGGACACCTAAGACATTCTGTAGCACTTACCCTGGTAGCCTAGAAGAAGCTAATATGTGCCAAAACTAGCCATTTCTCAGCACTTTCTGGTCTTCAGGTCATAAATTAGCTAGCCAGGGCTAGGCTAAATAATTTTGGCATGAGACATTTTCTGTTAAGAAAATTTAGGCCACTGAATTAGACCAACATTTGATAGGCACATGACTGATTAGAGAGATTCCGCTCAAGAAGTTAAAATCGGTAGGTTAAGTTAACCAGAGGTATCCACGGTTTATGTGGGTATTCACCTGGAATTTTTTTAAAAGCCATTTTTAGAAATGATATGGAAGTATGTTCACCAGATCAAGATTGATTTCGGAGGAGAAAACAATTGCTAATGTTCTTGGTGTGTATCATGATCAGGTTCATGTGTCGCCTTGGCCAGGTGGTGGTGCCCGTTTGTCTGGTTGGGCAAGTGCTGGCCTGTCTGTTGTTATGAGGACATTTCATGGACTTAAATCATGATCATGTCGGCTGCATCCACAGCTGATTGTATTTATAATCAACCAAGGGGAGTGTCTTCTGCAATGAGTGACGTTTAATTGAATCACTGGAAGGCTTTTAAGGAGGATCAGAAGAGACAGGCTCTCTTCCTGCTTTGGCCTGCTACCCTCTCCTGTGGAGTTCGTCCAGATCCTTGGGATTTTGGACTCTATGTTCCCACAGTTATGTGAGACAGTTTTATAAATTTTATATCTACGGATATTTCCTGCTGACTCTGTTTCTCTAGAGAACCCTAGCTAATGCAGTGTGTTAGGAAAATGGCTAGGATTAAGAGGAAAAACCTCATTAGGGACAATGTTGAGAGGAAACAAGACCACATTTATTCCAGAAATGTTTACCGGATGACTAATATATGCCAGGGCTCTGTTTTAGGTGCCAGCAGTAAAAAAGACAGTAGAGGTCCTTGATTTCAAAGCAGCTCAGTTCTAATTAAATTTTAAGGTCTTATGAATTTGAAGCATCAAACTTTCACTTATGGTCATGATGGAATAACAGAGATTAGATTTTCCCTCCTTAATTAAACAACTAAAAAACTGGAGAAAATTTATGAAATAATGGTTTTCAGACATTGAAAAACAGGTGGTGCAGGACAGTGATTCCTGAAAGAAGGAGGAAAAAACACAAAATTAGCCTGATGATTACCCTGAAATTTCCAGGTCACTGCACAAGGAAGGGGATCCCAGCAGAGTTTTGTGATCTACCTGAGTGGAGGAGACAGAGTTTAGAGTCAGGAGGGTCAAGGCAGTCAGAGTGCCATAGGGGAGAAGGCTGCACCAAGAAAAACCTCCAGATCTCTTCAGAGGAGCTGCTTGAGTTGTACCTGAGTCACAGTTAGTGCATGCATTTGAGGAATCTACCAAGGCTGAAGAAAGAATCACTGGAAAGGGGCAAATGGAACAATCCTTGAGGCACACATAGAGCTGGGGAGAGTTTATGTCCCCATTAGCCAGAGTAGAAAGACTTCCTAACATAGAAGGAACTGAGTAGAGCCTTTGGGAGGGTACTGCCCCACAACATAGGGTCAAATTAGCCTTAATATAAAGGCTGTTCTGTAACCACCTAACAAAGCTTCTGAAAACATCAAATTCTTTCCAAGTAATGTGGCAGTATCCCAGAGTAAGCCCCAAAATATTTAAAGGATTACAGAAATATTAAGCACCTCAAAATGTTAAACTTACATTCAGGAAAAAGTACCAGGGATGCAAAGAAGCAAGAATGTAAAACCTATAATGAAGAGAAAAATCAATCAATAGAAACAGACTCAGGATTGAAAAGATGATGGAATTAGTAGCAAAGACATTAAAACAGCTATTGTAAATAAACTCCAAATGTTCAAGGGGATAGAGGAAAGCATGAACATGACAAGAAGGGAAAAGGAAGATATATGAAAAGAGCAGATATAGGTTCATTTGTTTAACAAATATTTATAGAGAACCCAGTAGGGGTATAATTAGAGGGGGCCCTGCGATTATAACGAGCATAATGGGTGTAATGTTTTTAACAGTTTGTATGCTAATACTTGAAGTTCAGTTTAGCTGGATATATTTAGCTCACATTTTGTTTCTTATGTATCTTAATATGTTATTTCATTGTCTTTCAGCATAAACTATTGCTAACAAAAAGTTCTATGACAATCCAATGTCATTTCATTCAGAACTGACTTGGTATTTTTTTTTTTTGCCTAGATGCCCCAAAGCTATTTTTTTCCTTTTCTTTAATGTTCAATAGATTTATTAGAATATATTGTGCTGTTAGCTCTTCTGGGTCTGCTTTCCCAGATATGCAGTATACCTTTTCAATATATAGTTATCTTTTTCATTTTAGGGAACTTTTCTTGAATTATAGCTTTTTAGTATTGTTATGTTATATGGGTTTATTTTTCTTATTCAGAGATCCCCATTATATTTATGTTGGATCCTTTGGGTCATGGATATGATATCATAGCTATAGGCACACATAGACACAAATACAAGCACAAATCATACATATACACATGCATACACACACACGTCTTTATCTCAGATCCTCCACACCCTTGTCAATAAACACTTGGGATGGTCGGCATTTTTAATTCTAGCCATTCCAGTAGGTAGTTGGTTGTATCTCATTGTGTCTTTAATTTGCATTTTCATAATGACTAAGGATGTTGTACATCTTTTCATGTGCTTATTTGCCACCTGTACATCTTTGGTGACGTATCTGTTCATATCTTTTAAAAAGTTGAACTGTTTGTATTCTTGCTGAGTTTTGGGAGTTCTTTATATAATTTAATATAAGTCCTTTATCAGATACAGATTAGCAAATATTTTCTCCCAGCCTGTGGCTTGTTTTTTCACTCTCTTAAAAGTGTCCTCCAAAGAGCAGAAGTTTTAAATTTTGATGAATTCTAATTTGCTTTTTATGGAACATGCTTTTGGTGTTGCATTTAATAAATTTTTGTCCAACCCAAGGACAAAAACGCTTTCTCCTATGTTTTTTTTTTCCTAGAAGTTTCATAGTTTCAGGTTTCACATTTATTTTTATGATACATTTTCAGTAAGTTTTTGAATAAGGTGAAAGGTATAGGTTGAAGTTAATTTTTTAAATAGATGGACATCCAGTTGCTCTATCACCATTTGTTGAGATGATTGTTTTCTCTACTGAGTTGCCTTCCTACCATTTAAAAAAATTAGCACCATATGTGTGTTGGTATATTTCTAGATTCTCTATTCTGTTCAATTGATCTTTTTGTCTATCTTTACATCAATCCCACACTGTCTTAATTACTCTAGCCTTATAAAAACTATTGAACTCAAATAGTTTTAGTTTGCCAACTTTGCTGCTTTTCAAAATTTCTTTGGCTATTCTTTTTTTTTTTTCAAATTTATTCTAGCACCATGTAGACAACCTAACATTTCACCTTTTAACCATATTCAGATACATATATTTCAGTGTTGTTAATTATGTTTACAATATTTTGGCTATTATTAATCTTTTACATTTCCAAGCAAATTTTAGAATCAGTTTGTTAATTTTACAAAAAAAAGCCCCCTGGGATTTCGACTGATTGCAACAGTTCTATAGATAAATTTAGTGAGACTTAACAGCCTATCATTATGGAGTCTTCCAATCCATGGGTATAGTAAATCACTCCACTTATTTAGGGCTTTGTTAATTTCTCTCAGCAATGTTCAGTACTGTTCCATGTACACATAGTTCACATCTTTCGTTACATTTATTCCTAAAGATTTCCCATTTTTTATTCTATTTAAATGATTTTAAAGTTTCATTCACCATTGTTCATTGCTAGAATTTAGAAATAAAATTGATTTTTATATATTGATCCTGTATCCTGTAACCTTCTGAAACTCACTTATTCTTTCTAGTAGGATTTTTTTTTTGTAGATTCCAGTGGATTTTCTACCTCAATAATCATGTCAACTGTGAATAGTTTCACTTCTTCCTTCCAGTTGGTGCGTGTTCCTCCTCTTCCTTCACTTGCTGCATTGCACTTGCTTGATGCCTCCGCAGAGTGGTGAATAGAGGTGGTGGCAGCGGACATCTGCCTTCCTTCTGATCTTAGAGGAAAAGTGCTCAGCTTTCCATCACCAACTCTTAGAGGAAAAGCGCTCAGCTTTCCACCACTAACTACAATGCCAGCTTTAGGTGTTTTGTAGCGACTGTTTCTCAGGTTGAGGAATTTCATTTTTATTTCTAGCTTGCTGAGCATTTTTATCAGGAATATGTGAAGTATTTGTCAAATTCACTTTCTGGGCCTATTAAGGTGATCATGTGGTTTTCCCTTTTGGAGTTAGTCAATATGATGGGTTACACTGATTGGTTTTCAAGTGTTAAATAGTTCATTCTTACAATACACTCCATTTGGAGTTAAAATAATTAATAGATTTTATTTTATTTTTTTAATTAAAAAAACTCAATAACCAACGAACTAAAACATTAACATGAGATCATTTCGTTCTACGTATATAATCAGTAATTCACAATATCATCACTTAGTTGCATATTCATCATTTCTTAGAACGTTTGCATCAATTCAGAAAAAGAAATAAAAAACAACAGAAAAAGAAATAAAATGAAAACAGAAAAAAAAGATTATACATACCATACCCCTTATCCCCTGCTTTCATTGATCACTAGCATTTCAAACTAAATTTATTTTAACATTTGTTCCCCCTATTTTTAATTTTTATTCCATATGTTCTACTCATCTGTTGATATGGTAGATAAAAGGAGATCAGACACAAGGTTTTCACAATCACACAGTCACATTGTGAAAGCTATATCATTATTCAGTCATCCTCAAGAAACATGGCTACTGGAACACAGCTCTACATTTTCAGGCAGTTCCCTCCACCCTCTCCATTAACTATTGAATAACAAGGTGATATCTACTTAATGCGTAAGAATAACCTCCCGGATAACCTCTCGACTCTGTTTGGAATCTCTCAGCCATTGACACTTTGTCTCATTTCACTCTTCCCCCTTTTGGTCAAGAAGGTTTTCTCAATCCCTTGATGCTGAGTCTCAGCTCATTCTAGGGTTTTTCTCAATCCCTTGATGCTGAGTCTCAGCTCATTCTAGGATTTCTGTCCCACGTTGCCAGGAAGATCCACACCCCTGGGAGTCATGCCCCATGTAGACAGGGGAAGGGTGGTGAGTTTGCTCGTCATGTTGGCTGGAGAGAGAGGCCACATCTGAGCAACAAAAGAGGCTCTCTTGGGGGTGACTCTTAGGCCTAAATTTTAAGTAGACTTGACCTATCCTTTGTGGGGTTAAGTTTCATATGAACAAACACCAAGACTGGGGGCTCTGCCTATAGCTTTGGTTGTCCACACTGCTTGTGAGAATATCAAGAATTCAACTTGGGGAAGTTGAGTTTTCCCCATTCTCACCATTCCCCGAAGGGGACTCTGCAAATACTGTTCCACTCACTGATCGAATCACTCTGGGATTCATTGGGGCATCACTCTGGACAAACCAACAAAATCTCATGTCCTACCCAAGATTCCAAGTACTTATGGTGTTCAATCAAACTATCTACATAAGTTATATTAGAAAATGCACTAGTCACAATATAAATTTTGTGCCAAATAAACATTTTTTGCTTTAGTCTCACACATAAGTTCAAATTTTAAAATATTAATTACCATCTATTTTCAGCACCCTGCAGACATTCCTTTGTTCTTCCTCATGCACAAACATTTTTAAAATTTGTACATTTAGTCACTATCATTATACATTCTAGGAATTCCTAGATTATGTCATCCCAATCTTTAACATCTATCTTTCTTTCTGATTTCATTTATGCCCCAGCCCTCCTTCCTCTATCATTCTCACATGTAGCTTCATTCAGTGTTTTAACATAATTATATTACAGTTAGGTAGTACTGCACTGTCCATTTCTGAGTTTTTATATTCAGTCTTGTTGCACATTCTGTATCTCTTCAGTTCCAATTACCCAATATCTTACCCTATTTCTATCTCCTGATGGTGTCTGTTACTAACAAAATATTCCAAGTTTATTCACTAATGTCAGTTCATATCAGTGAGACCATACAGTATTTGTCCTTTTGTTTTTGGCTAATCTCACTCAGCATAATGTCCTCAAGATCCATCCATGTTGTTACATACTTCATAACTTTATTCTGTCTTAAAGCTACATAATATTCCATCATATGTATATACCACAGTTTTTTAGCCACTCGTCTGTTGATGGATATTTTGGCTGTTTCCATCTCTTTGCAATTGTAAATAACGCTGCTATAAACATTAGTGTGCAAATGTCCATTTGTGTCTTTGCCCTTAAGTCCTTTGAGTAGATACCTAGCAATGGTATTGCTGGTCATATGGCAATTCTATATTCAGCTTTTTGAGGAACCGTCAAACTGCCTTCCACAGCAGTTGCACAATTTGACATTCCCACCAACAGTGGATAAGTGTGCCTTTCTCCACATCCTTTCCAGCACTTGTCATTTTCTGTTTTGTTGATAATGGCCATTCTGGTGGGTGTGAGATGATATCTCATTGTGGTTTTGATTTGCATTTCTCTAATGGCCAGGGACATTGAGCATCTCTTCATGTGCCTTTTGGCCATTTGTAGTTCCTCTTCTGAGAAGTGTCTGTTCAAGTCTTTTTCCCATTTTGTAATTGGATTTGTTGTCTTTTTTGTTGAGTTGAACAATCTCTTTATAAATTCTGGATACTAGACTTTTATCTGATAGGTCATTGCCAAATATTGTCTCCCATTGTGTAGGCTGTTTTTTTACTTTTTTGATGAAGTTCTTTGATGCACAAAAGTGTTTAATTTTGAGGAGCTCCCATTTATTTATTTCCTTCTTCAGTGCTCTTGCTTTAGGTGTAAGGTCTATAAAACCGCCTCCAATTATAAGATTTATAAGATATCTCCCTACATTTTCCTCTAACTGTTTTATGGTCTTAGACCTAATGTTTAGATCTTTGATCCATTTTGAGTTAACTTTTGTATGGGGTGTGAGATACGGGTCTTCTTTCATTCTTTTGCGTATGGATATCCAGTTCTCTAGGCACCATTTATTGAAGAGACTGTTCCGTCCCAAATGAGTGGGCTTGACTGCCTTATCAAAGATCAAATGTCCATAGATGAGAGGGTCTATATCTGAACACTCTATTCGATTCCATTGGTCAGTATATCTATCTTTATGCCAGTACCATGCTGTTTTGACCACTGTGCCTTCATAATATGCCTTAAAGTCAGGCAGCGTGAGACCTCCAACTTCATTTATTTTCCTTGGGATACTTTTAGCTATTCAGGGCACCCTGCCCTTCCAGATAAATTTGCTTATTTGTTTTTCTATTTCTGAAAATTTGTTGGGATTTTGATTGGTATTGTATTGAATCTGCAAATCAATTTAGGTAGAACTGACATCTTAACTGTATTTAGTCTTCCAATCCATGAACACGGTATGCCTTTCCATCTATTTAGGTCTTCTGTGATTTAACAATTTCTTGTAGTTTTCTTTGTATAGGTCCTTTGTCTCTTTAGTTAAATTTATTCCTAAATATTTTATTCTTTTGGTTGCAATTGTAAATGGAATTCGTTTCTTGATTTCCCCCTCAGATTGTTCATTATTAGTGTATAGAAGCACTACAGATTTTTGAGTGTTGATCTTGTAACCTGCCACTTTGTTGTACTCATTTATTAGCTCTAGTAGTTTTGCTGTGGATTTTTCAGGGTTTTTGACATATAGTATCTCATCATCTGCAAACAGTGAGAGTTTTACTTCTTCCTTTCCAATTTTGATGCCTTGTATTTCTTTTTCTTCTCTAATTGCTCTGGCTAGAACTTCCAACACAATGTTGAATAACAGTGGTGATAGTGGACATCCTTGTCTTGTTCCTGATCTTAAGGGAAAAGTTTTCAGTTTTCCCCATTGAGGATGATATTGGCTGTGGGTTTTTCATATATTCACTTTATCATTTTAAGGAAGTTCTCTTCTATTCCTATCCTTTGAAGTGTTTTAAACAAGAAAGGATGTTGAATTTTGTCAAATTCCTTTTCTGCATCAATCGAGATGATCATGTGGTTTTTCTGCTTTGATTTGTTGATATGGTATATTACATTAATTGATTTTCTTATGTTGAACCATGCTTGAATACCTGGGATGAATCCTACTTGGTCATGATGTATAATTCTTTTAATGTGTTGCTGGATTCGATTTGCTAAAATTTTGTTGAGGATTTTTGCATCTATATTCATTAGAGAGATAGGTCTGTAGTTTTCTTTTTTTGTAGTATCTTTTTCTGGCTTTGGTATGAGGCTGATGTTGGCTTCATAGAGAGAATTAGGTAGCTTTCCCTCCACTTCAATTTTTTTTAAGAGTTTGAGCAGGATTGGTACTAATTCTTTCTGGAATGTTTGGTAGAATTCACATGTGAAGCCATCTGGTCCTGGACTTTTCTTTTCTTAATGACTGATTCAATTTCTTTACTTGTGATTGATTTGTTGAGGTGGTCTATTTCTTCTCAAGTCAAAGTTGGTTGTTCATGCCTTTCTAGGAAGTTTTCCATTTCATCTACATTGTTGTATTTATTAGCATAAAGTTGTTCATAGTATCCTGTCATTAATTCCTTTATTTCTGTGGGGTCAGTGGTTATGTCTTCTCTTCCATTTCTGATCTTATTTATTTGCATCCTCTCTCTTCTTTTTGTCAATCTTGCTAAGGGTCCATCAATCTTATTGATTTTCTCATAGAACCAGCTTCTAGTTTTATTGATTTTCTCCGTTGTTTTCATGTTCTCAATTTCATTTATTTCTGCTCTAATCTTTGTTATTTCTTTCCTTTTGCTTGCTTTGGGGTTAGTTTGCTGTTCTTTCTCCAGTTCTTCCAAGTGGACAGTTAATTCCTGAATTTTTGCTCTTTCTTCTTTTTTGATATAGGCATTTAGGACAATAATTTTCCCTCTTAGCACTGTCTTTCCTGCGTCCCATAAGTTTTGATATGTTGTGTTTTCATTTTCATTTGCCTCGAGATATTTACTGATTTTTCTTGTAATTTCTTCATTGACTCACTGCTTGTTTAAGAGTGAGTTGTTGAGTCTCCACATATTTGTGAATTTTCTGGCACTCTGCCTATCATTGATTTCCAATTTCATTCCTTTATGGTCTGAGAAAGTGTTTTGTATGATTTCAATCTTTTAAAATTTGTTGAGACTTGCTTTGGGACCTAGCATATGATCTATCCTTGAGAATGATCCATGAGCACTTGAGAAAAAGGTGTATCCTGCTGTTGTGGGGTGTAATGTCCTATAAATGTCTGTTAAGTCTAGCTCATTTATAGTAATATTCAGATTCTCTATTTCTTTATTGATCCTCTGTCTAGATGTTCTGTCCATTGATGAGAGTGGGGAATTGAAGTCTCCAACTATTATGGTAGATGTGTCTGTTTCTCTTTTCAGTGTTTGCTACATGTATTTTGGAACATTCTGGTTTGGCGCATAAATATTTATGATTGTTATGTCTTCATGCTTAATTGTTCCTTTTATTAGTACATAGTATCCTTCTTTGTCTCTTTTAACTGTTTTACATTTGAAGTCTAATTTGTTGGATATTAGTATAGCTACTCCTGCTCTTTTCTGATTGTTATTTGCATGGAATATCTTTTCCCAACCTTTCACTTTCAACCTATGTTTATCTTTGGGTCTAAGATGTGTTTCCTATAGACAGCATATAGATGGGTCCTGTTTTTTAATCCATTCTGCCAGTCTATGTTCTTTGATTGGGGAGTTTAATCCATTAACATTTAGTGTTATTACTGTACAGGTAATACTTTCTTCTACCATTTTGCCTTTTGGATTTCATATGTCATATCTAATTTTCCTTCTTTTAACCTTTACTCATAGTCTTCCTTTCTACACTCTTCTCCACATCTCTCTCTTCTGTCTTTTAGTATTTCTTACAGAGCTGGTCTCTTGGTCACAAATTCTCTCAGTGATTTTTTTGTCTGAAAATGTTTTAATTTCTCCCTCATTTTTGAAGGACAATTTTGCTGGATATAGAATTCTTGGTTGGCAATTTTTCTCTGTTAGTAATTTAAATATACCATCCCACTGTCTTCTTGCCTACATGGTTTCTGCTGAGAAATCTACACATAGTCTTATTGGGTTTCCCTTGTATGTGATGGATTGCTTTTCTCTTGCTGTTTTCAAGATTCTCTCTTTCTCTTTGACATCTGACATTCTGATTAGTAAGTGTCTTGGAGTACATTTATTTGAATCTATTGTCTTTGGGGTATGCTGCACTTCTTCGATCTGCAATTTTAAGTGTTTCATAAGAGTTGGGAAATTTTCAGTGATAATTTCCTCCATTAGTTTTTCTCCTCCTTTTCCCTTCTCTTCTCCTTCTGGGACACCCACAACACGTATATTTGTGTGCTTCATATTGTCATTCAATTCCCTGAGTACCTGCTCATATTTTTCCATTTTCCCCCTATAGTTTCTGTTTCTTGTCGGATTTCAGATGTTCCATCCTCCAGTTCACTAATCCTATCTTCTGCCTCTCGAAATCTACCATTGTAAATTTCCATTGTTTTTTTCATCTCTTCTACTGTGCCTTTCATACCCAAAAGTTCTATGAATGGTTTTTTCAGAATTTCCATTTCTTCCTTTTGTTCATCCCTTGCCTTCTTTATATCCTCCCTCAATTAATTGATTTGGTTTTTGATGAGGTTTTCCATTTCTGTTTGTATATGCTGAATTACTTGTTTCAGCTCCTTTGAATTGTTGGTTTGCTCCTTTGATGGGCCATATCTTCAATTTCCTGGTGTGATTTGTTATTTTTTGCTGGCATCTAGACATTTAATTGCCTTAACTAGTTTATTCTGGAAATTGCTTTTACTTCTTTTACCTAGGGTTTTCTTGCTGGATAAATTTGTTGTCTGTTTATTCTTTGACATTCAGTTCAGCTTTTTCTGGACCTAGCTTAGGTTTTGATTAACAGAGGAGAATGTTTCAGTTCTTGTTTTCTTGCCCTGCCTATATGGTGCCTTTCCCCCCTCCCACTCTTAGGAGGGTCTACGCAGGTATTATAGAGCCAGCCAGATTTTCTCAGGTGGCCTCCTATCAGGAGGAAAGAGTCAGCTGCGTCAGTTTTCCCTGAGGGTGAGAACCAGCAGGTTGAGACTTCCCTGTGAAGTCTCTGGGCTCTGTTTTTCTTATCCTGCCCAGTATGTGGCGCTTGTCTCTTATCACCTCACAGTTTCCCCTATTGTTACTATTGTGGCATATGTGTTACAATTAATGAGCCAATATTGGTAATTAACTATAATTCATAGTTCATATTAAGGTTCATTTTTTGTGCTGCACAGTTCTTTGGGTTTTTTTTTAATTTTATTTTATTTTTATTAATGGAAAGAAAGAAAAAAGAAAAAAAAAGAAATTAACACAACATTTAGAAATCATACCATTCTACATATGCACTCAGTAATTCTTAACATCATCACATAGATGCATGATCATCGTTTCTTAGTACATTTGCATCGGTTTAGAGGAACTAGCAACACAACAGAAAAAGATATAAAATGTTAATATAGAGAAAAGAAATAAAAGTAGTAAGAATAGTAAAAAACAACAACAAAAAAACCCTATAGCTCAGATGCAGCTTCATTCAGTGTTTTAACATGATTACTTTACAATTAGGTATTATTGTGCTGTCCATTTTTGAGTTTTTGTATCTAGTCCTGTTGCACAGCCCGTATCCCTTCCGCTCCAATTACCCATTATCTTACCCTGTTTCTAACTCCTGCTGGTCTCTGTTACCAATGACATATTTCAAGTTTATTCTTGAATGTCCATTCACATCAGTGGGACCATACAGTATTTGTCCTTTAGTTTTTGGCTGGACTCACTCAGCATAATATTCTCTAGGTCCATCCATGTTATTACATGCTTCATAAGTTTATCTTGTCTTAAAGCTGCATAATATTCCATCGTATGTATATACCACAGTTTATTTAGCCATTCTTCTGTTGATGGACATTTTGGCTGTTTCCATCTCTTTGCAATTGTAAATAACGCTGCTATAAACATTGGTGTGCAAATGTTCGTTTGTGTCTTTGCCCTTAAGTCCTTTGAGTAGATACCTAGCAATGGTATTGCTGGGTCGTATGGCAATTCTATATTCAGCTTTTTGAGGAACCGCCAAACTGCCTTCCACAGCGGTTGCACCATTTGACATTCCCACCAACAGTGGATAAGTGTGCCTCTTTCTCCGCATCCTCTCCAGCACTTGTCATTTTCTGTTTTGTTGATAATGGCCATTCTGGTGGGTGTGAGATGATATCTCATTGTGGTTTTGATTTGCATTTCTCTAATGGCCAGGGACATTGAGCATTTCTTCATGTGCCTCTTGGCCATCCGTATTTCCTCTTCTGGTAGGTGTCTGTTCAAGTCTTTTTCCCATTTTGTAATTGGGTTGGCTGTCTTTTTGTTGTTGAGTTGAACAATCTCTTTATAAATTCTGGATACTAGACCTTTATCTGATATGTCATTTCCAGTTCTTTGGTTTTTAACAAATGTATTAGGATATGTTGCCAGCATAACAGCTTCATTACAGAATAGTTTCACCCCCCTAAAAATTCCCTCCGTTTCACTTATTCATCTATTCCTCTTTGCTCCTGAAATCCTGGAAATCGCTGATTTTTTTACTGTCTCTATAGCTTTTCCTTTTCCAGAATGTCATACAGTTGGAATCATAGGGCATAAAGGCATTTCAGAATGGCTTCTTTCATTCAGTAATATGCAGTTAACACTCCTGTATGGCTATTCATGGTTTGATAGCTTATTTCTTTTTAATGCTGAATAATATTCCATTGTATGGATGCACAGCTGTTTATCCATCCACACATTAAAGGATATTTTAATTGCTTCTAGTTTTTAATGATTATGATTAAAGCTGCTATAAACATTCGTGTGCAGATTTTTGTGTAGACTTGTTTTCAACTCAATTGAGTAAATACTTAGAAGCACTATTGAACTGTAGAGGATAAGAACTGTACAACAGTATACTTCAATATCTCCCCTTCCAAATTTTGTGCTATTATTTTCATATATTTTATTTTTACATGTTTTAAATTCCACATCACATTATTATTTTGCTTAGGCAGTCAATTATCTGTTAAAGAGATTTAAGTAATAAGAAAAATCTTATATATTTACTCATTATAGTTACCATTTCTGGGGCTCTCCATTTCTTTTTGTATTTCTTATAATATTTGTATATTCTTCTTCATAAAGGACCTATTTTTATTCTTCTAGAGCATGTCTATTTGTAATGAAGTCTTTAAGCTTCTGTATGACTGAAAAAGTATTTCATCTTCATTTTTGAAAGATATTTTTTCTTGATATAGAATTCTAGGTTGATAGTTTTTACTCCCAATATTGTAAATATGCTGTTTCACTGTCTTCTTGTTTGCACCCATTTAGTTTTAATCTCCATCTTCAAAATAACTTTTTTTCTTTGATTTCTAGTTGTTTTGTGGGTTCTGTCACCTCTCTTTGCAATCTTTCCTTTTCCTTAGCGACTTGACTTTGGAGTTTTGAAAAATTCTGCCTTATATTATGCACTTATGATTGTTTCTTAGTTTCTTTTAATTCCTTTTGAAATATCAGTTTATAATTTCCATCTTTTGGTGAATATATATTTTGCTGTGTTTTAGTCTGGAGAGACATTGCTCTTTTCATATTTCCCTTTTGTACAATAATTTTGTTTAGGATTTGAGTGTAATTCTCTATTGTTCTTATTTTTAAGTGAAGAAAATTGTGGCCCAGGATAATTTTTCTAGCCTCAAGCTCTTCAGCTCCTTGTTATGCTCTTTTATTGAAGTGATGTTTGCATGGCCTCATATTGTTTGAGAACTGCTCCCTTTGATCATCTACTCCATTTTAATTATGCTTTCTCTTGCTCTTTCTGATCACCTCAAATACGATTCTACTTTTAGCATTTTCTTTGTGTATCTCTATTCTGGAAGGAAGTTTTGATTTATTACATAAAAGAGTTCTTCTGGCCCAGACCATTCCTGTACCTTGACTTTCAGACCTCACTAGGACTGTATTTATTCAGGAATTTAAGTCGACAGAACTACCTTTCATTTCTCAGCTTCGGTCCTCAGTTTGGCCTCCCATGACTCAATTGTTGTTTGGAGCTTTTCGTGCTCTTTGGGCTGTAAAATACCCTGTTGTCTTTCGAAGGTCTCTTCTTGAGACCATGAAAGTCATCAAACTGCTTGTTTCTGCTGCTGGCACTTTAGGATTTACTGGGACAGCTTGTTACCAGTTTTGTAACAGATTTTGCCTGCGGGCTTTTATTTGTTTGTATAAAAATATCATCATTTTATTACATTCCACACAATACATTTTCAAATAGTTTCCAACGTCCACAGGTTATTTTGACACATAGGCAAGTGAGTAATGCAGGATGCCAGTTATAGGGAGAGAGAAAAGAATAGGAAGTAAAAATCTTTACGCCTTCTTGTTTTGTGGTTGTTCTTTGGTAATTTATTATTATTTTGGTGTTTGCTTGCCTGCTAGTTTCCTTTTAAAGACAGAGTCTTTTTAAAGATGGGATGTCAACTTCAAAAATATTACTGAATTTCCTATTCAATTCTGGCTTTAATCCTAAAAACGTGGAACAAGGAAAAGACAACTTTATTTTCAGCATCATGTTTTGTCAATGGGAATGTTATGATTGCCTGTGGGTTTTGATTTTGCTATCTAGGGGCTCTGTCTGTACTTATGGAAGATTTGGGGGACATTTAAAAACTATGCTGCCAGCTTCTCAAAACTTCTAAGGTTTGATTGTTAAAATCAGAACGAGAGTCTAGCTAGGTACAAAACCAGGAACTGTTCTTAAGAAAACACAGAAATAGCTTTACTTGACTGCCACAGGGTCACATATTTTAAAACAAATGAAAAAAAGCTGAGATTAATTGTAAAATATACTTAAGTATAAAAAACTGTACAATTCCACTTTGTAGATTACAATGTGAAGTTTTAATAAGATTACTGAAATTTCAAGAATTTGGCTTTTGTATGGGTAATTAAAAGCAATATTTTTTAACATAAGAACATTACTGATAGACTAAGCATTTTTGTTTATATAAATAAACCTTGTTTTTTGCATTACTTAAGGGGATCACTCAACTCCTTTAAGCCTCAGTTTACTGCTCATCAGTAAAAATGAGTCAATTAGACTAGATACTTGGTAACATTTCATCTATATAAAAATGTTATTCCATGGTAGCCCATGACAAAGTCTGGGATCTGTCCTGTAATTACCTGTTGAAAAGTGCTTTGAAAACTATTGCTTTTTTCTTTCTCTGCTGTGTATATACATTATACAATAAAAAAGCTGAAAAAAATTGAAAAAATGTTATTCCGATTTTTATAACTTATAGCAAAAAATGTTTGTGATGGTAACCGAAACAAAGTGATAGTTCTAAAATGTTTTGATTGAATTATATCAATTTGATCATAAGTATACACAGATGCTGAGTAACTAATTTTTAGGTATTATAAAATGAACTCTCCCCAAATTTATTTATTTGCAAGCTGCCAATCAACAGTAATACTGTTGTTTTGGGAAGAGAGGAAATGGAGCCATGAATAAAATCTCTCCTCTTCCAGTTCCAAAGGAAATCTCTTGTTGAAGTTACCTTTCCAAAATCAAAGTCAAAGTGACACTTGCTTTACTGTTAGCCCTTTTGTCTCTTAGTCTTACCAACAAGAAACGTAAAAGTGAACGCTTTTGAAGATGCCTTGGCACTGTTGCAGCAGCTGCTAACCTACAGGATTAAATTGTGGGAATTTAAGTACTTCGTGAGTCCTGGAAATCAAGTTTGTTTTTGTGAAGAACTTGATCAGAAATAAAACAGTTTTACTGAACATTATGTTGTCTGGGCACTCTTCAAGAGCACATGGACGCAATTTATTCTATAAACAGGAGCCATGCTCTGGTTCAGAAATTTTAGAAAGTTTCTGGTTCAGAAACATTTCTGTGAAAGTTTCACAGAAAAACTCTGTGGGGTATGTGTAAGAGGAAACATTTAAAAATTGTATTATAATTACAACAGACTATAAAGATATAGATTTAGTCATTGTTTATCCTTTGTTCCATTCTTGGCAGATTTTAAAAAATAAACTTTTTTTTTTTAATGAAAAAGTTCTGGAAGTCTTGAGTGCGGCTTACTGTCCAACTTGTTTTTTATATCCAAGAAGAAAATTCTACATTTTAAATAAAGGTAAATTCAGGTCAGTTTGATGTTTTGGAAGCAGCACTGCCTGTAGCCGATGCTCCTGGTGGTGTTTTGTAATTTATTCCCTAGGCCCACCTCGGATTTCAGCCTGGCTGCAGGGGAGAGTTTCATGCAGTCTCAGACTCAGCTTAGGGTAGCAACAACCCACCTCCAGTGAGGGCCTCGTTTTTCACTTTCCGACCCAGCGTCTTTTCCAGTGTCCTGGACGTCCTCGAGGCTTCCAGAAGTGGGGGGAGGGGGGCGTCGCGGCAGGTAGAGGGGACTAATGCCTCCAACTGATGGGTCCAGGGCTGGCAGACAAATGCTGCAGCCTCCAGTCCTTCAGGTGCACTGGAGAGCATCTGCTCATTCCTAGGGAGGCCCTGGTCTTGGAATCAAGTCCACGTGTCCATCACAGCAATCTCAGTAATATACCCATGGCCTGGATTTCCTTTCACCCTCATTCTTCCTGCTCTCTTACTCCTTCAAAGGATTACCAGTGAATAAACTACTGTACCCAAGTGTTTGTCTTGAGGTCTTCTTCGTGAAGTGCACAACGCACTTGGGTATAATGAGTGGCCCTGGAAAGAAGGTCCTTACAGTGGGACTCTGGAATGGGAGCACTCACCCCACTGCTAGGATAAGTGGATGGTGAGAGTTCCCGTGCATTGCAGTCCTGAATCTCAACAGTGGGTTAGCATGAGGCATGGCTGGCAGGGTGGACAATGGGTTAGGTGGTAGTTCTGTCGCTGCCATGGGATGGAGGGACTGTAGAACTGACTAGCATTTGTTAACTGTCTTGGAAGCCTTGAAAAAAAGTGACAAGCTCAGGTCAGCCAATAAACAACTTAGGACATACTATGAAAGCCGAAGGGCCTCCGTGGCAATGTTTAAAAAGACCACTTTCTCCTTAGCTATAGGATGGCTATGTTGAAAATCAGGCCCAGTTTTTTTTTTTTTTTCAGTTTGAAATCTGCTTGGCTGGTTTTTTTAAAAAATATTTTTCTTGACAAATCCTCACACACATACAATCCAAACACGGTGCAAAATCAATGGCTCACAACACCACACGCTGTGTATTCACCACCCAGAACACTGGCGTCACTCCAGAAAAAGAAAAAGAAGAAACTCACACATCCCATACACCACCCTCCCTCCCACTGACCACCAGTACTTTAATCTATCCAATTTATTCCATCCCTTATCCCTCCCCATTATTCATTAATTTTGTAGCCGTATTTGTTTTCTCATCCGTCCATACCCTGGATAAGAGGAACATCAGGCACAAGGTTTTCACAATCACACCATCACATTATAAATTTATATTGTTATACAATCATCTTCAAGAATCAAGGCTCCTGGAACACAGCTCAACAGTTTCAGGTACCTCCCTCCAGCCACTCCAATACACCATAAACTAAAATGGGATAGCCATATAACGCACAAGAACAACCTCCAGGATAAACTCTTGACTCTGTGTGTAATCTCTCAACCACTGTTCTAGTTCGCTAGCTGCCAGAATGCAACACACCAGAGATGGATTGCCTTTTAATGAGAGGGGGTTTATTTTGTTAGTTCTTCAGAGGAAAGGCAGTTAACTTTGATCTGAGGTTCTTTCTTACGTGGGAAGGCACAGGGTGATCTCTGCTGGCCTTCTCTCCAGGCCTCTTTCCAGCAACTTTCCCCAGGTGATTCCTTTCTGCATCTCCAAAGGCCTGGGCTGAGCTGCAAGTGCTGAGATGAGGTGTGCTGAGCTGCTTGGGCTGTGCTACATTGAGCTCTCGCATTTAAGCACCAGCCAATTAAGTCAAACATCATTTCATTGCAGCAGGCACGCCTCCTAGCCGACTGCAGATGGAATCAACAACAGATGAGGTTCACGTACCATTGGCTCATGTCCACAGCAACAGAACTAGGTGCCTTCACCTGACCAAGTTGACAACTAAATCTAACTACCACACGCACTGACATTCTAATTTCACACACACACACACACACACACACACCATCAAAAAGGCCTTCCCAATCCCATGATGCCAGGTCCTGGTGAATCCCGGGAGTTCTGTCCCATGTTGCCAGGAGATCCACACCCTGGGAGTCATGTCCCATGTTGGGGGGTGGGGAAGGGCAGTGAATTCACCTGCTGAGCTGGCCCAGAGAGAGAGAGACAGGCCCAGATTTAACTGTAAATGTGGCAGAGCTGCAAAGAAGATAAAATACACAGTTTCAAAAGACTCCTTTGCTAAGTCAGGGCCCTGATATCAACTGTACCCTGAGACCTAGGATGAGGACATTTTTGTGGATAATCTTGAGTAACTTGAACCTCTGGTTTCCTCTGAACCTTTCTACCAGACAAAGACTTTTGCCCTTGCTAGACAGTAGCCTCGTTTTACCTGAAGACTATATAAAATGTTCACCTGAGGTGGATGCCTTGTGAGATGACTCTTAGCTCTGCAAGATCTAACTCTGCCTCTCCTCATTACCTTGAGAGCAAAAGATAATCACAGGGCCAGAGAGGATGGCGGCTTAGTAAGACGCACGGATCTTAGTTCCTCCTCCAGAACAGCTACTAGGGGAGTAGAAACGATACAGAACAGCTCCCAGAGCCACGACAGAGATCAAAAAGACAGCGTACCCCATCCTGGAATGGCTAGGAAAACCCGCTCCAGTGAGATCGCCGAGGGGCGCGGGCTTCACCGGGCGGGGCAGCAAGTGGCCGGAGTTCCTCCTTTCCCCCTTCCCGGGCCGGCTGGGAGAATTGGACAGGCGGTCCTCTCAAGCCGCGGCGGCTGGCGCCCACACCATGCGCAGGCCCCCGGACCAACTGAGAGAATTGGATCGGAAATCCCCAGGCTGCGGAGAACGGTGACGGGGGGGGGGCTTCCAAACACATGACTCCCCAGGAACGGTGCACTCTCCCGGGCGGGCCGTGGCGGCTGGCGCCCTCCCGCCATGCTTGGCACCCCAGGCCGACTAGGAAATTTGGACGGGCGCTCTCCCAGGCTGCGGCGGCCGGTGACCCTCCCCGCGTTCAGACCCTGGGCCGGCTGGCTCTCTTCCAAGCCGCTTCAGCTGGCGAACCTCCCCGACGGCGAGAGTTTTCCAAAGTTAAAGGTCCCACAACACCTTTTACTGGTGGGACCCGCAGACAAACGTGTGCCATGAGCGCCACCTACTGGGCAGGATAAGAAAAACAGATCCCAGAGATTTCACAGAAAAATCTTCCAAATTGTTGGGTCCAGCACCCAGGGAAATCTGACTAAATGCCCAGATGCCAGCAGAAGATAACGGATCACGCTCAAAAAATTGAAAATATGGCCCAGTCAAAGGAACAAACCAATAGTTCAAATGAGATACAGGAGCTGAGACAACTAATGCTGAATATACGAACAGAAATGGAAAACCTCTTCAAAAACGAAATTGATAAATTGAGGGAAGACATGAAGAAGACATGGGCTGAACAAAAAGAAGAAATAGAAAAACTGAAAAAACAAATCACATAATTTATGGAAGTGAAGGATAAAGTAGAAAAGATGGAAAAAACAATGGATACCTACAATGATAGATTTAAAGAGACAGAAGATAGAATTAGTGATTTGGAGGATGGCACATCTGAATTCCAAAAAGAAACAGAAACTATCGGGAAAAGAATGGAAAAATTTGAACAGGGGATCAGGGAACTGAAGGACAATATGAACTGCACAAATATACGTGTTGTGGGTGTCCCAGAAGGAGAAGAGAAGGGAAAAGGAGGAGAAAAACTAATGGAAGAAATTATCACTGAAAACTTCCCAACTCTTATGAAAGATCTGAAATTACAGATCCAAGAAGTGCAGCGCACCCCAAAGAGATTAGACCCAAATAGGCGTTCTCCAAGACACTTACTAGTTAGAATGTCAGAGGTCAAAGAGAAAGAGAGGATCTTGAAAGCAGCAAGAGAAAAACAATCCATCACATACAAGGGAAACCCAATAAGACTATGTGTAGATTTCTCAGCAGAAACCATGGAGGCTAGAAGACAGTGGGATGATATATTTAATTTACTAAAAGAGAAAAACTGCCAACCAAGACTCCTATATCCAGCAAAATTGTCCTTCAAAAATGAGGGAGAAATTAAAACATTCTCAGACAAAAAGTCACTGAGAGAATTTGTGACCAAGAGACCAGCTCTGCAAGAAATACTAAAGGGAGCACTAGAGTCAGATACAAAAAGACAGAAGAGAGAGGTATGCAGAAGAGTGTAGAAAGAAGGAAAGTCAGATATGATATATATAATACAAAAGGCAAAATGGTAGAGGAAAATATTACCCAAACAGTAATAACACTAAATGTTAATGGATTAAACTCCCCAATCAAAGGACATAGACTGGCAGAATGGATTAAAAAACAGGACCCATCTATATGCTGTCTACAGGAAACACATCTTAGACCCAAAGATAAACATAGGTTGAAAGTGAAAGGTTGGGAAAAGATATTTCATGCAAATAACAACCAGAAAAGAGCAGGAGTGGCTATACTAATATCCAACAAATTAGACTTCAAATGTAAAACAGTTAAAAGAGACAAAGAAGGATACTATGTACTAATAAAAGGAACAATTAAGCATGAAGACATAACAATCATAAATATTTATGCGCCAAACCAGAATGTTCCAAAATACATGTAGCAAACACTGAAAACACTGAAAAGAGAAACAGACACATCTACCATAATAGTTGGAGATTTCAATTCCCCACTCTCATCAATGGACAGAACATCTAGACAGAGGATCAATAAAGAAATAGAGAATCTGAATATTACTATAAATGAGCTAGACTTAACAGACATTTATAGGACATTACACCCCACAACAGCAGGATACACCTTTTTCTCAAGTGCTCATGGATCATTCTCAAGGATAGATCATATGCTAGGTCCCAAAGCAAGTCTCAACAAATTTTAAAAGATTGAAATCATACAAAACACTTTCTCAGACCATAAAGGAATGAAATTGGAAATCAATAATAGGCAGAGTGCCAGAAAATCCACAAATACGTGGAGGCTCAACAACATACTCTTAAACAATGAGTGGGTCAAAGAAGAAATTGCAAGAGAAATTAGTAAATACCTCGAGGCGAATGAAAATGAAAACACAACATATCAAAACTTATGGGGCGCAGCAAAGGCAGTGCTAAGAGGGAAATTTATTGCCCTAAATGCCTATATCAGAAAAGAAGAAAAGGCAAAAATGCAGGAATTAACTGTCCACTTGGAAGAACTGGAGAAAGAACAGCAAACTAATCCCAAAGCAAGCAAAAGGAAAGAAATAACAAAGATCAGAGCAGAAATAAATGAAATTGAAAACATGAAAGCAATAGAGAAAATCAATAAGACCAGAAGTTGGTTCTATGAGAAAATCAATAAGATTGATGGGCCCTTAGCAAGACTGACAAAGAGAAGAAGAGAGAGGATGCAAATAAATAAGATCAGAAATGGAAGAGGAGACATAACTACTGACCTCACAGAAATAAAGGAGGTAATAACAGGATACTATGAACAACTTTACGCTAATAAATACCACAATTTAGATGAAATGGACGGGTTCCTGGAAAGACATGAACAACCAACTTTGACTCAAGAAGAAATAGATGACCTTAACAAACCAATCACAAGTAAAGAAATTGAATTAGTCATCCAAAAGCTTCCTAAAAGAAAAGTCCAGGACCAGATGGCTTCACATGTGAATTCTATCAAACATTCCAGAAAGAATTAGCACCAACCCTGCTCAAACTCTTCAAAAAAATCAAAGTGGAGGGAAAACTACCTAATTCATTCTATGAAGCCAACATCACCCTCATACCAAAACCAGGCAAAGATATTACAAAAAAAGAAAACTATAGACCAATGTCTCTAATGAATATAGATGCAAAAATCCTCAATAAAATTCTAGCAAATCGTATCCAACAACACATTAAAAGAATTATACATCATGACCAAGTAGGATTCATCCCAGGTATGCAAGGATGGTTCAACATAAGAAAATCAATTAATGTAATACACCATATCAACAAATCAAAGCAGAAAAATCACATGATCATCTCAATTGATGCAGAGAAGGCATTTGACAAGATTCAACATCCTTTCCTGCTGAAAACACTTCAAAAGATAGGAATACAAGGGAACTTCCTTAAAATGATAGAGGGAATATATGAAAAACCCACAGCTAATATCATCCTCAATGGGGAAAAATTGAAAACTTTCCCCCTAAGATCAGGAACAAGACAAGGATGTCCACTATCACCACTATTATTCAACATTGTGTTGGAAGTTCTAGCCAGAGCAATTAGACAAGAAAAAGAAATACAAGGCATCAAAATTGGAAAGGAAGAAGTAAAACTATCACTGTTTGCAGACGATATGATACTATATGTCGAAAACCCAGAAAAATCCACAACAAAACTACTAGAGCTAATAAATGAGTACAGCAAAGTAGTAGGTTACAAGATCAACATTCAAAAATCTGTAGCATTTCTATATACTAGTAATGAACAAGCTGAGGGGGAAATCAAGAAACGAATCCCATTTACAATTACAACTAAAAGAATAAAATACCTAGGAATAAATTTAACTAAAGAGATAAAAAACCTATATAAAAAAACTACAAAAAACTGTTAAAAGAAATCACAGAAGACCTAAATAGATGGAAGGGCATACCGTGTTCATGGACTGGAAGACTAAATATAGTTAAGATGTCAATCCTACCTAAATTGATTTACAGATTCAATGTAATACCAATCAAAATCCCAACAACTTATTTTTCAGAAATAGAAAAACCAATAAGCAAATTTATCTGGAAGGGCAGGGTGCCCCGAATTGCTAAAAACATCTTGAGGAAAAAAAACGAAGCTGGAGGTCTCGCACTGCCTGACTTTAAGGCATATTATGAAGCCACAGTGGTCAAAACAGCATGGTATTGGCATAAAGATAGATATATCGACCAATGGAATCGAATAGAGTGCTCAGATATAGACCCTCTCATCTATGGACATTTGATCTTTGATAAGGCAGTCAAGCCAACTCACCTGGGACAGAACAGTCTCTTCAATAAATGGTGCCTAGAGAACTGGATATCCATATGCAAAAGAATGAAAGAGGACCCATATCTCACACCCTATACAAAAGTTAACTCAAAATGGATTAAAGATTTAAACATTAGGTCTAAGACCATAAAACAGTTAGAGGAAAATGTTAGGAGATATCTTATGAAACTTACAATTGGAGGCGGTTTTATGGACCTTAAACCTAAAGCAAGAGCACTGAAGAAGGAAATAAATAAATGGGAGCTCCTCAAAATTAAACACTTTTGTGCATCAGAGAACTTCATCAAGAAAGTAGAAAGACAGCCTACACAATGGGAGACAATATTTGGAAATGACATATCAGATAAAGGTCTAGTATCCAGAATTTATAAAGAGATTGTTCAACTCAACAACAAAAAGACAGCCAACCCAATTACAAAATGTGAAAAAGACTTGAACAGACACCTATCAGAAGAGGAAATACAAATGGCCAAAAGGCACATGAAGAGATGCTCAATGTCCCTGGCCATTAGAGAAATGCAAATCAAAACCACAATGAGATATCATCTCACACCCACCAGAATGGCCATTATCAACAAAACAGAAAATGACAAGTGCTGGAGAGGATGCAGAGAAAGAGGCACACTTATCCACTGTTGCTGGGAATGTCAAATGGTGCAACCACTGTGGAAGGCAGTTTGGCGGTTCCTCAAAAAGCTGAATATAGAATTGCCATACAACCCAGCAATACCATTGCTGGGAATCTACTCAAAGGACTTAAGGGCAAAGACACAAACGGACATTTGCACACCAATGTTTATAGCAGCGTCATTTACAATTGCAAAGAGATGGAAACAGCCAAAATGTCCATCAACAGACGAGTGGCTAAACAAACTGTGGTATATACATACGATGGAATATTATGCAGCTTTAAGACAGGATAAACTTATGAAGCATGTAATAACATGGATGGACCTAGAGAACATTATGCTGAGTGAGTCTAGCCAAAAACTAAAGGACAAATACTGTATGGTCCCACTGATGTGAACCGACATTCGAGAATAAACTTGGAATATGTCATTGGTAACAGAGACCAGCAGGAGTTAGAAACAGGGTAAGATAATGGGTGATTGGAGCTGAAGGGATACAGACTGTGCAGCAGGACTAGATACAAAAACTCTAAAATGGACAACACAATAATACCTAATTGTAAAGTAATCATGTTAAAACACTGAATGAAGCTGCATCTGAGGTATAGGTTTTTGTTGTTGTTGTTGTTGTTGTTTTGTTTTTTGTTTGTTTTTGTCTTTCTCGTTGTTTTTTTTTTTTACTATTATTATTACTTTTATTTTTTTTCTCTATATTAACATTCTATATCTTTTTCTCTTGTGTTGCTAGTTCTTCTAAACCGATGCAAATGTACTAAGAAACGATGATCATGCATCTATGTGATGATGTTAAGAATTACTGATTGCATATGTAGAATGGTATGATTTCTAAAAAAAAAAAAAAGATAATCACAGGTTTCAGTTGAGGGGGAAAATACAGTCCTTGATCTAGGAAGACATAGCTTATTTACTGAAATAGTTTCAGGAATGGACTAATAAATAGGGGCAGGAAGCTGCAGAATTTGTGTAGTTATAGATTCTGAGTGTGCTGGACCAGGCTGGACAGAAAAGAATTTATTGACATGGGAGCACTCTCCTATAAGTCAAGATTTAGGATCTCAGCAAGGACACATGGAACTTGTCTTATTAGGCTGTTGGGATGGCTTCTCAAATTTGGTGGTGATGATGGCTTACATAAATGAGGCAGAGATGTTTGAATCCCTTGTCAAAGTATTGAAGAAGCAATCAATACTTTACAGAGAGGTGGGAATGTTAGAATGTGATGAGAGAACCATCTATTTTCTCATGGAGCATGCAGAGAACACTCTCTTTAGTTTGCAACCAAGAATGTACTAATGAGAGAGACCCAATCCCTTTGAGAAAATCAGTAGTAGCTGTGCTCTGTACGCCAGGATTTACAGTGGGATGCGATGCCAAGAAGTTGGGTTCCACAGCATTAATTGAGATGAGAGCATTCCATAGCAGCAGGGGTGCACAGCAGCACTCAACAACTAGAGGCTAAGCGGCAGCAAAGTCAAAGTGGTAACCATGTGGCCTAGGTATACCGGAATCTGCAGTGGTGGCTGATATACCACAGTAGTCTGGTGCCCAAGGTAGATGTAGACTAGAGGGTTGTTTTACTTATATCATCCGAAACAGTAAGAGCTGGTGAGAAGAAAGTTGATGTCAGCTGCTATAAAGAAAAATGTCATTTTATTTCCAGATCTCAGACCCAATATCCACTGGTTGAAAGGCAGGCCAAAACCCTTTGAAGAATGCCACTTACGCCACCACAGGGATATACAGTAAATACGCCCCTAATCTTTCTCCAAAGGGCCTTAAGCCACCTATCAAAGTAAATGTACACTAGTGAAAAAAGGATCATTTAATCCTTTCAAAGGTGTTGGATACAGGGCTGAGCTGACTTGATAACAAGTGACCTACAATGTCGTCATTATCTCGCATTTAGAGTGGGGGCTTACGGAGGCCAAGTAAGAACTGGAGTGCTGGTCCCAGTCCACCTCACAGTAGTTTCAGTGGGACCAGACAGATCCTTTTGGCTATTTCCCTGGTCTCTGAGTACGTAACTAGGATATTTTTAACAGTTGTTGGTTTCCTGACCTATAGAACGAAAGCCATTATGGTAGGATCAGGTGGGAATTCCTGGAATTGTACTCACCACCCAGCCAAGATTATAAACCAGAAACAATACCGTATTCTGAGTGGAATTGCAGAGATTAGGACTATTTTCAAACTAAAGGTCTGTATTCGCCTTTATGGCTCCTGCTAAAACCAAACGGACCATGGTGGATGGCAAAGGACTGTAACAAATAACCAAGTGGTAAGAATACAGCTCTGATTTACTTATGGGGTGACTTGGAAGGCTGCTAGTTTCAAGTAGGGCCCAGAGCAAGAGAGGCGTCTGCCGTAGGCGCATGCTGTGGTGCAAACCGCCCTCCTGTTTGTACTACATGACCAGCACATCCACTGAGGCCAGAGATATCTGCTATAGGTAAGAAGTGTGTGCAGTGTCTCTGCCAAGTCCCAACAGAGGGTTAACAGCACAGACCCACATGGTTCTGGAGCAAGGTCACACCTTCTCCTTGTTTGAAAAGTTGCCTCTGTGCCTAGTAGAAATCAAGAGCTTGATCATATAACATCATGTAATTATGTTACTGGACCTGTCTCTCTTGACCTGGGTATTATCAAGTACACCGAGTCAGAGGTCAGATGGTCACAGCAGCAGTCCATCATTTGATGGAATGGTACATTTAGGATCAAGCTTGAGCAAGTCCAGAGGCTACATGTAAGTTACACGAATAAGTGGCTGAGATTCCCACATCATTTAGCTCTCTTGCACTAATGCCTCTCTTTCAAACCACTCCTTTGATCTTATGGGATCATAAGATCAAAGGGGAACTTATGGGGAGTTCCTTATGATGAGCTCCATCAGGTGTCTATTGGCACAATATTCTGTATAATAAAGAACGCTGCAAAATCTTAATGAAAATCAACAATGGGTATTAATATGTTTGGAGGCAGCTGGAAATTATCTAGGCAGATTTTCTGATCCTGGCTGGGCTTGCTCTCATATCTTGGGGTTGGCTGTTGGTGGCTGGCACAACTCAGCTCTGCCACACACATTTGTCGGGCTTCATCAGGCTAACCCATGAGAACACTGACATGTTCTTATGCCAGTGGCAGAGGCACCAGAGAAGGTGAAACTAATCACCCAAGTAATTTTCAAACATCTGCTTGCATCACATTTGCTAACATTCTATTGACCCAAAGCAAATCACATGGCTGAGCTGAGTCAAGGGGTGAGGCAGAATACCCCACCCAGAATAGGATGCATTAGGAACTTATATGGCAAAATACATGGATAAAGGGGGAAATGAGTTGCAGTTATTTTTTAATATTAGCACATGAGCCGTCGGGGAGGAAAAAGTGAGCTTATTCATGGATAAGTAGGCTTGATGATGCTGTATCTCTAATTGATAGAATTCATGGGTCCAGGAACCACGAGTAGAAGTAGGATTAGTTCTTCTTATCACCACTCTCAGTGTCCTACTGCAGAATTGTGCTTCCGACCCTGTGACCTTCGGTTCTGCTGGACTGGAGGTCCTAGTTTCCAGACAGGGTAAAGAAGGAGCTGGCACTCTTCCTCCAGGGATCACATCAAGGTTTTCACTAGATTGAAGCTACTGTGTCAATAAGTCCCTTTGGGCTGCTCAAGACAGTGGACAATAGGCAAAAATGGAGTTAATATTTGATTAACATGAGAAGTTAAGAGTTGTGACTATAAAATACAACAGGGAGAATGTGTTCAGAACTCAGGTGATTCACTGGGGCATGCCTTGATGCTTCCATGTATGGTGAAAATATCAGACAGGCAGCTATGACAATCATATCCTAAAAAGGGCAAAGTAACCAAGGCCTTAGACCTCTTTCAGGGATGAAGGTCTGGGTCACTCCATCAGACAACCAACTTAGATCAGCTGAATTTTTGGCAGAGAATAAAAGAAAAATCATAACGAGTAGTGGAGGAAGGAGATGATGACAGTCAATTTTGACCTTGGATTCAGTTGCAGCCACAGGAACTGTATGTAGCTTGTTGCACTAATCCTCCTACATAGTCTTTTTTTTGGGGTGCGTGGTTTGAGAGTCGAACCCGGGTCTCCCGCATGGAAAGTGGGTATTCTACCACTGAACAACACGTGCACTCCTACATAGCATTTTATAAAGACTGTGCCTGGCTATCACTTTGAAGACTTGGTGACAGAGTGGACTTAACATGGGTCTTGAGCAATTCTGAATAGCCAAGGGGTAGTCTGCATGAAATGCCTCTCTTGGCCCACATCACCATCCCTCCCCACTTGGATATGAACCACAGCTGCACTGGATAGTTCTAAATGAACTCAGACTTGTTTTTTGCTGGTTAATAAATTATCTTATTCATGTTCATCAGGTGGACAATTAGGGGCATCCTGTAAGCTTCTCAGGCAGTTCCAGATTACTCAAACCCACAAGGACAAACTACCTACCTACACTCAAGTCCTTTTCTCAGGCTCTTTCTCAGGTGACATAAACTAAGATGAGCAACATCAATCAAATGCATTTATGTATCTTTTCCACATAAGTACTTTAAGAATTTTTTAGACTATGCATAGATAATTATTTATGAAGCATTATTTGCAAAGTGATGTGAGAAGAAAATTTTAAACCGTTACAAATTAAATATGTATTTTTTCTGTTTAGGCAACAAAAAGTTACTAATTACTCTCTGTCATGGTCAGGTTCATGTGTCACCTTGGCCAGATGGTGGTGCTCATTTGTCTGGTTGCGCAAGTGCTGGCCTATCTGTTGCTACGAGGACATTTCATAGAATTAAATCATAATCACATTGGCTGTATCCACAGCTGATTACATCTGTAATCAGCCAAGGGGAGTGTCTTCTGCAATGAGTGATGCTTAATCTAATCACCGGAAGGCTTTTAAGAAGGATTCAAAAGAGACAGGCTCTCTTCCTGCTTTGGCCAGTGAGCCTCTCCTGTGAAGTTCATCCAGACCCTCCATCAGAATCATAGGTTTCACAGGCTGCCCTACATATTTTGGACTCTACATTCCCACAGTTAATGAGACACTTTCATAAATTTTATATTTACAAATATTTCCTGTTGATGCTGTTTCTCTAGAGAACCCTAACCAATACAACTTGGTACCAGAAGTGGGGTGGTTCTTAAGAAACAGAATCTTAAAAATGGGTTTTTATGAATGGTTTTCTACTCTGACTGGACTCAAAGGCACAAAGGACTCTGATTCTTGTAATCATAATGCCACTGCCAATCCATGGAGTGATTTGGCAAAAGAGATAGTCAAAATATCACCTTTCAAATCTTCTAATGCTTTGCTTGTACGAAGCCAGGCTCTGGGGGATAATGTATTTGACACCTTTACAGAGTTCTGTGGAAATAGGAGGTATAGAGATGTTGCTTGGTTGTTGTTAGGTACACTGGATACATTAATAAATGAAAGGGATGTGCTTAAGCCTTCAAACAAGAAGCTTAATCTGCCATCTGACAGATGTAGAAGTCTCTATGAATGTCCTGAAGGAAAATCTTATTTCCTGTAGCTGTAGACTTGAGATCTCTGAAAATCAGACTCAGAATCTTATTGGTAGAGTAGCAACTTTACAACATAAAACTGAAATCTCAATCTCGCATAGTGTCTGATGTTACAGTGAGGGCACTGATTAGAAAGGAGTGGGGCCCTGAAAAATGGGATGGTGACATGTGGATTGATAATGATGTCAGGGGCAAGGTTGAAACTCTAGGTCATGCTGAGTCTTTTCTAGATAATCCTGTAATAGTTTGCCTTGAGGACATAGCTGCCCCACTTCCTGCCTGCCTTGAGGAGCTGGCCACCCAACCTCCACCTGAAGGGATTAGTCTTAGAGTGATTAATCCTGTTTCACCAGATGAAACTGCAAATGAATGCCCTGAAGTAAATGGCTTGGAAGATATTTCTAATTCTTTTCATGACATACCTGTGCCACCCCTCATTTCTTCCACAACTATAACTACACTAAAGTCCCAATAGGCCCCTAAAGGTGAGATACAAAGTATTCAACATGAGGAGGTACATTATACTCCAAAAGAGCTGTGTGAGTTTTCTAATTTATATAGACAGTAATCAGGGGACTACGTGTGGCAATGGATTTTATGGGTGTGGGATAATGGAGGGAGGAATATAAGGCTGGATCAGGCTGAATTTATTGATATGGGCTCATTAAGCAGAGATTCTGCATTCAATGTTATAGCTCGAGGAGTTAGAAAAGGCATTAACAGTTTGGATGGTTGGTTGAAACATGGATCAAAAGGTGGCTGACATTACCTGAGGTTGAAATGCCAGAAGTGCCCTGGTATAATGTAGATGAGGGGATCCAGAGGCTTAGAGAGATTGGAATGTTAGAGTGGATTTATCATGCAAAGCCTGCTCTTACACCCCAGGAATGTCTGGAGGATGAAACTTTTACCAGAAGAGTGAGAATTAAATTTGTGAGACTAGTGTCATCATCCCTGAAGAGCTCTGTAGTTGCACTTCTCTGTAGGTCAGATATTACTGTGAGAACTGCTGTCACTGAGCTGGAATCCTTAAACACAATGGGGATGACCAGATCCTGAGTTGGCAGAAGCCAGGTGGCAGCCTTTAATCGCCAAAGATAGGGTGGACATGGTTATTATAATAGACAGGAAATTCTCAGCAGGAGTTAAAATAATCTGACTTGCAGAGATTTGTGGGGTTGGCTAGTAAATCAAGGGGTACCTAGAAATACAATAGATGGGCAGTCTACTAAATTCTTGTTTGAGCTATATAAACAAAAGAGTTCTAGGTCAAATGAACAGAATTCTAACCTGAATTACAAAAACATAGTCATGGCCCCTTACTCAATTTCCAGACTTGAGAGAGTTTACAGAGCCCCTTGAATGAAGGGGAGGCCAGGTACATTTGGGGGAGAACCCTGTTACACTGTCACAAATTTATACTGTTAATCTTCCTCCAAGCCTTCCCCAAGGAGACTGACAGCCTTTTACCAGTGTAACTGTGGATTGGGGAAAAGGAAATGATCAGATATTTGGGGGATTATTAGACACTGGTTCAGAAGTGACATTAATTCCAGGGGACCCAAAACGTCACTCTGGTCCACCAGTCGGAGTGGGGGCTTATGGATGCCAGGTGATCGGTGGAGTTTTAGCTCAGGTCTGTCTCACAGTGGGTCCAGTGGGCCTCCGGACCCATTCTGTAGTCATTTTCCCAGTTCCAGAGTGCATAATTGGAAGAGACATACTGAGCAACTGGCAGAATCCCCTCACTGGTTCTCTAACTCATGCAGTGAGGGCTATTATGGTGGGAAAGGCCAAGTGGAAGCCACTAGAACTGCCCCTACCTAGCAAAATAGCAAATCAGAAACAATACCGGATTCCTGGAGGGATTTCAGAGATAACAGCCACTCTTAAGGACTTGAAGGATGCAGGGGTGGTGATTGCCACCACATCCCTATTCAACTGTCTGATTTGGCCTGAGCAGAAAATAGATGGGTCTTAGAGGATGACAGTGGATTATATAAGCTCAACCAGGTGGTAATTCCAATTGCAGCTGATGTTCTGGATGTGGTATCATTGCTTGAGCAAATCAATACATCCCCTGGTACCTGGTATGCAGTTATTGATCTGGCAAATATTTTTTTCTCAATAGCTGTTAGTAAGAACCACCAGAAACAGTTTGCTTTCAGCTGGCAAGGTTAGCAATATACTTTCACTGTCCTACCTCAGGGATATATCAACTCTCCAGTCCTATGTCATAATCTTGTTTGTAGGGACCTTGATCGTTTTTCCCTCCCACAAGACATCATACTGGTCCATTATATTGATGATATCACGTTGATTGGACCTATTGAGCAAGAAGTAGCAACTACTCTAGACTTACTGGTAAAGCATTTGCATGTCAGATGGGAGATAAATCAAACAAAAATACAGGGGCCTTTCACTCATTGAAATTTCTAGGTGTCCAGTGGTGTGGGGCATGTCAAGATATCCCTTCTAAGGTGAAGGATAAGTTGCGCATCTGGCCCCTCCTAAGACCCAAAAAGAGGAACAATGCCTAGTTGGTTTCTTTGGATTTGGGCAACAACATATTCCTCATTTGGGTGTGCTACTCCAGCCCATTTATTGAGTGACCAGAAAAGTTGCTAATCTTGAGTGGGGACCTGAATAAGAGGAGGCTCTGTGACAGGTCCAAGCTGCTGTACAAGCTGTTCTGCCACTTGGACCATAAGATCCAGCAGATCTAATGGTGCTGGAAGTGTCAGTGGCAAATAGAGATGCTGTCTGGAGCCTTTGGCAGGCCCCTATAGGGGAATCACAATGCAGAGCCTTAGGATTTTGGAGCAAAGCCTTACCATCTGCTGCAGACAACTACTCTCCTTTTGAGAAGCAGCTTTTGGCCTGCTACTGGGCCTTAGTAGAGACCAAACACTTAACCTTGGGCTACCAAGTTACCATGAGACCTGAGTTGCCTATCATGAGCTGGGTGTCATCTGACCCACCAAGCCATAAAGTTGGGCATGCACAGCAGCACTCTATTGTAAAATGGAAATGGTATATACGAGATAGGGCCAGAGAAGGTCCTGAAAGCACAAGTAAGTTACATGAGGCAATGGCCCAAATGCCCATGGTCTCCACTCCTGCCACATTACCTCCTCTTTCCCAGATCAGAGCTATGGCCTCTTGGGGAGTTCTTTACAGTGAATTGACTGAGGAAGAGAAAACTCGGGCCTGGTTTACAGATGGTTCAACACGATATGCAGGTACCACCTGGAAGTGGACAGCTGCAGCACTCCAACCCCTTACTGGGCTGTCCTTGAAGAAGTGGTGAGGGAAAATCCTCCCAGTGGGCAGAACTTAGAGCAGTGCACCTTGCACCTGGTTGTTCATTTTGCTTGTTAGGAGAACTGGCCATATGACTCATGGGCTGTTGCTAGTGGTTTGGCTGGATGGTCAGGGACTTGGAAAGACCATAGTTGGAAAATTGGTGACAAAGAGGTCTTGGGAAGAGGTATGTGGATAGACCTTTCTGAGTGGACTAAAAACAAGAAGATATTTGTGTCCCATGTGAATGCATACCAGAGAGTGACTTCAGCAGAGGAAGGTTTTAATAACCAAGTGGATAAGATGACTCGTTCTGTGGATAGCAATCAGTCTCTTTCCCCAGCAACTCCTGTCACTGCCCAATGGGCTCATGAACAAAGTGGTCATGGTGGTAGGGATGGAGATTGTACATGGGCTCAGCAACATGGACTTCCACTCACCAAGGCTGACCTTGCTACAGGCACTGCTGACTGCCCAATCTGCCAGCAGTAGAGACCCACACTCAGCCCCTGATATGGCACCATTCCCCAAGGTGACCAGCTGGCTACATGGTGGCAGGTTGATTACATTGGACCACTCTCTTTGTGGAAGGGGCAGCAATTTGTTCTAACTGGAATAGACACACACTCTAGATATGGGTTTACTAATCCTGTGTGCAATGCTCCTGTCAAAACTACCATCCATGGGCTTACAGAATGCTTCATCCATCGTCATGGTATTCCACATAGCATTGCTTCTGATCAAGGAACACACTTCATGGCAAGTGTAGTGCAGGATTGGACACATGCTCATGGAATTCTCTGGTCTTACTATGTTCCCCATCATCCAGAAGTAGCTGGATTGAAAGAACAGTGGAATGGCCTTTTGAAAACTCAATTACAGTGTCAACTAGATGGCAATACCTTGAAGGGCTGGGGTAATGTTCTCCAGGAAGTTGTGTATGCTCTGAATCAACGTCCGCTGTATGGTGCTGTTTCTCCCATAGCCAGGATCCATGGGTTCAGGAACCAAGGGGTGGAAATGGGTGTGGTGCCACTCACTATTACCCCTAGTGATCCACTAGGAAAATTTTTGCTTCCTGTCCCTGCAACCCTGAGCTCTGCTGGTCTACAGGTTTTAATTCCAAAAGGGGAAGTGCTTCCACCAGAAGAAACAATAATTTCATTGAATTGGAATCTAAAACTGCCACCTGGTCACTTCGGGCTACTTATGCCCCTGGATCAACAAGCCACAAAGGGGATTACATTATTGGCTGGGGTGACTGACTATCAGGGGAAATTGGACTGCAACTACACAATGGAGGGGAAGAAGAGTTTTCCTGGTATATAGGAGATCCCTTAGGGTGTCTTTAATAGTACCATGCCGTGTTATTAAAATCAATGGAAAACTGCAACAACCAATCCAGGCAGGACTACCAATGGCTCTGAAACTTCAGGAATGAAGGTTTGGTTCACCCTGCCAGGCAAAGAATCATGGCCAGCTGAAGTGCTTGCTGAGGATAAAGGGAACATGGAATGGGTAGTGGAAGAAGGTAGTGACAAATATGACCTACGACCACATGATCAATTACAGATACGAGGACTGTAATGCTGTTTTGTTCGTGTTATACTATTCAAGTTGTAAGATATCAAGTTTAAGAATGAATATTACCCAAGGACTTGCACCCTATTCTGGAGAGATTTAATGTGTTTCCAGTTATACGTAGGACAGTTGAGTATTGTTAGGTGAAAGATAAAATGTGTTTTATTATTTTTTTTAAATTTAGAAATCAGGTATGGTTTAAAGCGATGTGTATGGCTGCCAAGTTGATTAGGGGTGGACTATCATGGTCAGGTTCATGTGTCAACTTGGCCAATTGGTGGAACCTATTTGTCTGGTTGGGCAAGTGCTGGCCTGTCTGTTGTTATGAGGACATTTCATAGAATTAAATCATGATCATGTCGGCTGCATCCACAGCTGATTCCATTTGTAATCAGCCAAGGGGAGTATCTTCTGCAATGAGTGATGCTTTATCTAATCACTGGAAGCCTTTTAAGGAGGATTCAGAAGAGACAGGCTCTCTTCCTACTTCAGCTGGCAAGCCTCTCCTGTGGAGTTCATCCAAACCCTCCATCGGAATTGTGAGCTTCACAGCCTGCCCTACAGATTTTGGACTCTATGTTCCGACAGCTACATGAGACACTTTTATAAATTTTATATTTATGAATATTTCCTGTTGATTCTGTTTCTCTAAGGAACCCTAATTAATACACTGCCTTTCTGTCAGAAATTTCTTTAGCAAGTAGTATGATCTGAATACACATAATACTTTTCATGCTAAAATATTTGCAAAAATTGAATTAACTTAGCCAAATTCACATTTTTGAATTGAGTGATCAGTCATGGTGGCTCAGCAGGCAGAGTTCTTGCCTGTCATGTCAGGATACCCAGGTTCGATTCCTGGTGTCTACCCATGCAAAAAAAGAAAAAAAAAAGTAAATTAAATTCATTTTCTAGGTTTCTTTCATACCCTATAATAGTCCATCTTAGTACTGATAGCATTGATTGTATGTTGCATTATTGAGGCTACTCTAAATTTCAATCCAAGGTCTTTTATTCTGGTCACAAGACATACTTCCAGATTATAAATGCTTTATTTATAACAGAGAGGAAGCTTGGTGGTGGGCATGTGGCCATTTGATATTTTCATGACAAAGAATTCAAGTTTGGGTCCCCTCTCTAATACAATGTAAATGTACACCTATACATGTATATGTAGGGCTTATCTAAATTAAGTTTAGTCACTAAAAGACGATTCGCTATCTGAACTTTCTGCTGCATTTTTTTCACCTTCACCATCAGGCACTGGAGCATCTGGCCTCCTGAAAGAGAAGGGAAAAAATTGTAAGGGTTTTTCCAGTTGAAAAAGTACTTACTAACTGTAAATTAAGTTCTTCTTCAAACAGAATATTGCTGCTAATAAATCTGCCATGTCTGCCGTCCTTCGCTGAGGGAGTCTCACACTCTGTACCTCAGAGTAGTTCTCTCAGGCTTCTTCAGCACACAGGGATTAAGTGTTATCCCTGCAGAGGCCATGGCACTACATACTGTGTCACTTTACCACTTTCTGCCTCTCATTTCCACGGAGACCCAACTACAGAGATGTGATGTACAGAGACTAGCCTGACAAATACTAAATTCCTGAAGCCTACAAGTGCAGATGAGGTACAGAGAAAGGAAAGCTAGAAAAGGAAAGAAAAGGAAAACCTCGATGTTTAGGAAAGCTGAAAAGGAAGAGTTCAAGAATGGCTAGTAAGACGTAGGCATATGGAAATTTTGCAGGGTAGGAGAGAGCCTGGTCAAAGCAGGCTCTTAATGCTTACTGAATGCTTTCACTTAAATGTTTTATCTTTAGAGGATGACTATCAAAAGAAAAGTATGAGGACTATAATTGAGTTGCTAAAAATATTGTCATGAATACTTTTTAGGCATAACAAGGAGAATTGAGAATGGTTATACTCTAGTTCTGCATGTATGTATTCTAAAAATAAACCAAAAGAAAATTTTAATGGTATTATTAAAGCAGTCAAATAGAGAGGCCCTATAGTGTCTGTATCAGTAAATCTTAATCAATAAAGTAGCACTATCACTCAGCTTCTACTCACTCTTGCCAGGAAAGTAAATTTAAGTAAGGAAAGTATACTTTTGGAAAGTTTCCCTAAACTTATATTTTTGTAAGTTTTTGTAATGAAAAGCAGGAATAATTAGGCTGCTATGTTTTAATAACACAAAACCTAACTGGTAGTGAAAACTACCAGATTTATTTCTCCCTCAGGTTCCCTGACTCTTTTTTTTTTAATTCATGATAACCATATACAAACACAAATATTCTTATCATATGATCCTTCCGTTCTTGTTATATAATCAATAACTCACACTATCATCACAATAGTTGTATATTCATTATCATGACCATTTCTTAGAACATCTGCATCAATTCAGAAAAAGCAATAAAAAGAAAACAGAAAAAAATTCATACATACCATACCCCTTACCCCTTTCCTTCACCAAACACCAGCATTTCAATCTACTAAATTTATTTTAATATATGTTCCCCCTATTATTTATTTATTTTTAATCCATATGTTTTACTCGTCTGTCAATAGGTAGACAAAAGGAGCATCAGACACAAGGCTCTCACAACCACACAGTCACACTGCGACAGCCATGTCATCATACAGTAGTTACGCTCAGAAACATGGCCTCAGGAACATAGCTCCATATTTTCAGGCAGTTCCCTCCAGTCTCTCCATTACATCTTGACTAACAAGGTGATATCTATTTAATGCGTAAGAATAACCTCCAGGATAACCTCTCGACTCTGGAATCTCTCAGCCATTGATACTTTATTTTGTCTCATTTCACTCTTTCCTCTTTTGGTCGAGAAGGTTTTCTCAATCCCTTGATGCTGAGTTCCAGCTCATTCTAGCATTTCTGTCCCATGTTGCCAGAAAGGCCCACACCTCTGGGAGTCATGTCCCATGTAGAGAGGGAGTTTGCTTGCTGTGTTGGCCTAGAGGGAGAGGCCACATCTGAGCAACAAAAGAAGTTCTCTTGGGGATGACTCTTAGGCCTAATTTTAAGTAGGCTTAACCTATCTTTTGTGGGATTAAGTTTCATATGAACAACCCCCAAGATTGGAGGCTTGGCCTATTGCTTTGGCTGTCCCCACTGCCTGTGAGAATACCAAGAATTCTCCACTTGGGGAAGTTGAATTTTCCCCCTTTCTCATCATTCCCCCTCGGGTACTCTGCAAATACTTCCCTATTCACTGTTCAAATCGCTCTGGGATTTATCTGAGGTTCCCTGACTCTTAATAAGATTTAGGACATTCAACAAATAAAATTCTTTGCCATAAATAAAAATTACTATACCAAAATAAGAAAATGGATAATTTACTATTTACTTCTAGTTATTCTCTTTTTTTGATATATTGGGTATGCCATAAAATAGAAAGAAATTATGGCTTGCTCACTAGCTGTCAAATATAAACCCATTTGCCCTACTGTACAATTTTAGATTGTATCTATAAGGAAACCAGAGGTATCCATATGGTAAAACTTTAAAGCTAAGTATAGCATGAAATAACTCATTTTTAAAGGTTTTTGTTGATACTAACACATGACCATAGTCTTCACTGATCTGTACAAAAGCAAGAACTTGAGAATTAGTGGGCATGAATAATAGGCACATTTTTCCCAGTAAATTTTTCCTTGCTATATGGTTGATTTCTTACTGTCTCCATTTTGAGAAAAAGGGAAAAAATTACCACAGGAAATTATATGAATAAACATCAAAATTATACTAGTATATATGGCAACTTAAACAAATAAGACAATGTACACAACTCCCTAAAATAAATCCTAGCTAAGAAAAGAGGAAAAAGGGGCTTAAGTAGGCCTAATGAAATTATAACATTCATAAAATGAATGTGTTTAATCATTTATTGATATAGGTGATACTGTATGGAATAGTGGCTGAGAACACAGACTAGGGAGCCAGAATGACTAGCTTCAAATCCTAACCTTGCCACTTACTCATTGGGAAACCTTGGGGAAGTGACTTAATTACTTTCTTTTGAATTACCTGATAATATTGTCATGATAGTTAAATGAATTAATAAATGCAAAGCATATTAAATAATATCTGGTGCATAGTAAGTACTAAATCGATGTTACTTAATGGTATTACTATCCAATTATGTATTCTCTTCATCATCATGTATCTACTATTTGCATCTGTTAAATGCTGGAGATATAGAGGCGATAACAAGTAGTTTCTGTCCTTGAGAAGCTCACTGATATTTTACTGGGGAGTAAGAAATGCAAACAAATTACTGTCACGCATACACAAACAGCTGCGTACAAACGATGCTGGTATGAAGAGAAAGAGTACTCATCTAGTCTAGGATTGGTCAGAGGAGACACCAGAGAGGTGGAGATACTTGTGAAGGGTTATAGGATAGGAGGAGTTTGCCAGAAACAGAAAATGTAGGGAATAAGTGAGGTTATGAGCATTCTAGGTAAGGGAAAAAGAAAACGGCATGGTATGTTGCACTTGAGAATTATGTCATTAAGTAGCTGGATTATAGTATATATATACTCGGTGTGCAACAGTAGATAAGATCAGACCACTTGGCAGGAGCAATAGGTTGAGGGCGGGGAGAAGTTATATGAAATATAAGTTGCCACTAAAGTAGCACACCTAAGTTAAAAAATAGTCATTAAAAAAAAAAAACTGAGATAGAATTCACATGCCATAAAATTTACTAATTCAGTGGTTGTCAGTATATTCACAAGGTTGCACCACTATCTAATCCCAGAACATTTTTATCACCCCAAAAGAACTCATGCACCCATTAGCAGTCACTCTCCATTCTCCCCTATCCTCAGATCCTGCAATCACTAGTTTACTCTCTGTGTCTATGAACTTGCCTATTCTGTGCATTTCATACAAATGGAATTACACAATACATGGCATTTTGCGTCTGGCTTCTTTCACTTAATATTATGTTTTCAAGGTTCATCCATGTTGCAGCAGGTATCAGTATTTCATTTCTTTTTTATATGCCAAATAATATTCTATGTATGGATATACCATATTTGTTCATCTACTCTTCTGCTGAAGGACATCTGAGTTGTTTCTACTTTTTGGCTATTATGAATGATGATGCTATGAACGTTCATGCACAAGTTTTGTGTGAACATATGTTTTAAATTCTTTTGGGTATATACCTAGGAGTTGAATTGCTAGGTCATATGGTAATTCTATGCTTATCTTTTTTTGAATTACTGCCAACCGTTTTAAACAGTACCTGCATCATTTTAAATTCCCATCAGCAATGTTTAAGGGTTCCAATTTCTCCATATCCATGTCAATACATGCGTTTGTCTCCATTCACTTTTTTTTTTTTTTTTTGCAGGGCAGGCACCGGGAATCGAACCCGGGTCTCCAGCATGGCAGGTGAGAACTCTGCTGCTGAGCCACCATGGCCCCCCATCTCCATTCACTTTTTTGGGGGTATGCATGGTCTGGGAATCGAACCCGGGTCTCCCACATGGAAGGTGGGCATTCTAACCACTGCACTAACCGTCCATTCACTCTTAAATACTCTTCTTTGAATTGAAATCACTGTGAGAACAAAGGAAAAACTACATACTGATTTTCTTTGGATATTAAAGCAAGGCAAACTTCAAGAAACTATGAGAATCAAATGAAGTGGTATAAATGAAAGCATTTTATAAGTTATAAAGCTTTACACAAATGCTAATAGTGATAATAAACCTCACAAGAATCATATTCTCAGGGAGAACAGAAATTTGGCCTTTTGTGTTATGACTAGAAGTGCTCTTATTTGATCCTATATATATATATATATATATATATATATATATATATATATATATGAACATTTTTGTTTAAAGTTGGTTTTCATGGAAGAAAGTTTTAAACACATATTTGGAAAGGTTGCTACTTTAAATTACTTTAAATCTTTAAATTAAAGATTAACTTCTTGAAATTCAAAGGAAACACTTCACTGCTAATGTCTAGAAATGAGGGGACTTTATAATAGTCTTTTACCATTTAAAATATTTAGGTGAACTGCTAAAAAAAAGTGTATCAGCAAAATTTAGAAGAACATATTAAGTCAGAAATATATTCATAATATATCATATATATATATACACAAACACACATATATATATATGTTTATTTATTTTTTGCATGCTGTATGGTGGGGGTCACATTTCATTCTTTTTCCACATGAGTATCCCCTTATTGTAGCACGATTTGTTGAATTTTGGCTTTGTTTTTTCTTTCGTTTGCTTTGCTCTTTTTTTTTTTTGTAAGTGCATGGGCCAGTGTTCTAGTTTGCTAGCTGCTGAAATGCAATACACCAGAAATGGAATGGCTTTTAAAAGGGGAATTGTTGGTAATTTATGAGTTGGTAGTTTACAGTTCTAAGGCCGAGAAAATGTCCCAATTAAAGCAAGCCTATAGAAATGTCCAATCTAAGGCATCCAGGAAAAGATACCTTGGTTCAAGAAGGCTGATGAAGTTCAGGGTTTCTCTCTCAAGTGAGAAGGCACATGGTGAACACAGTCACGGTTTCTCTCTCAGCTGGAAGGGCACGTGGTGTACACGGCGTCATCTGCTAGTTTTCTCTCTTGGCTTCCGGTTTCATGAAGCTCCCCAGGAGGCATTTTCCTTCTTCATCTCCAAAGGTCGCTGGCCCGTGGACTCTCTGCTTCATGGTGCTGCAGCATTCTCTGCATTCTCTGAATCTCTCACTTTCTCCAAAATGTTTCCTCTTTTATAGGACTTCAGAAACTAATTAAGACCCACTGAAATGGGTGGAGACACATCTCCCCTAATGCAGCTTAATAGCCACTCTTGATTGAGTCACATCTCCAGGGAGATGATCTGATTACAGTTTCAAACATACAGTACTGAATAGGGATTATTCTACCTTTATGAAATGGGATTTTTTATTAAAACATGGCTTTTCTAGGGTACATACATCCTCTAAACCAGCATAGCCAGGAATCAAACCTTGGTCTCCCACATGGCAGGGGAGAATTCTACCACTGTATTACCCCTGCACCCCATTCATGCATATATTTTTAATAAGTCTCAATCTTTAGTGATTACCGAAAAAAAGAAAAAAAATACTAGCTTGGTAGCTACCTTTTATTAAGCATATTTATAATACTAGTCAGATGTGGATTATCAGTAACATGTTAATAAAAGCAAATTTAAGAGAAAGTTTGTTTAAACTCATTAATAAATCTAAATTATCGTAAAACAAATAAATATTTTAAAAGCAGTTCCTGAGATGACCCCAGCTAAAACGGAACCAAATTTAGAAAGAAGAACAATGGCCTATGCATACACAAGTCAGTGCTTTTTAGCATACCAGATGCTGTGAGGCCTGTTACTTTTGATAGACCCATCCTTCTCCTAACTCACCGGGATCAAATAAGGTTGTCAACCATAATCCCGGCTGCCTTACTCTTTCGCTACATTACCTGCTGCAGCCATATGAACAGGCCTTGCCAATCACAGGAAGCTCCTCCCCTGGAGTTTGAAAATCAACTCAAAGGAAGGCACAAAATCCAGGTAAAGCTAATCACAATGTTTTCCTAGAAATGAGCTATGGATTATGGTGAAGAAGCTCTCTTTCTGGTTGGATTTCAAAAGAAGCAATATTAAAGCATTCAATTTCTGGGTATTAGGTTTCCTGGCTCCAGGGTAGAAGTCCATCAGCAGGAGGAGAGAAGAGAACGATTAAACCAAAGAAATAAAGGTAAAGTGGAGTGTGGGAGAGAAAGAAGGAGAACAACAGCTAGCTTGCCAGGCCTGATGACCCTGAGTGCCTGGAGCCAGTCCTATCTAGATCTCTTAGTTCTATGAGCCAATACTTCTGTTTTCTGTTTAAGCTAGTTCAAGTTGGCTTCTATGATTGTGAACATGAAAAGAGTCCTAAAATACAAATATTGTTGGTTGAATTTTTTTCTTTAAAGGGAGATTTATATTGTGCTTAAAACATATAAGGACAGAAAAACCGTACAAACATTCCTTGGAAAAGCATGTATTTATGTGGATATATAATTTAAAAACATTTTTGATCTGCTTTAAACTTAAATCAGTTGAATTTAAAGTAGCTTAAGTACCAAAAACACTGTTAGTAAAAATATGGCTGAATGTGGGGCTTTGGGGAGAGGACAGTACCACAGTTATGAACCAAATCATTTTTCAGTGTCAACTACAGCACACATTAAGTTGTTAATATATACTGTGGAATAGCAAAACCATAAAAATGAAATAGAAGTATGTTTTACTTCATTAGGCATATTAGAGTAGAACTTATTAATATAATATATATGTAAATGGTACCCACATTTATAAACATTAGAAAGCAGACTTGGTAAAAAGGAAAAAAGTATCACATGACATCACTGTCAATTAGTGATCTTCTGTAAGAGCTCTATACAATAGGAAACCTTAATTAAAGAGCAAAACACTAAGATTCCTGAACAGAGATTGCCATGACTATGTAAAGATCTATGAGAAGGTTAAAAATATAACAATTTCAACCTTGACAAAGCAGCTAATGAGATTTATTTTAGCTTTATACTTACTCAAACTACACACACTTTGGTCTTTTCTCTCCTGAAGGCCTATTAAACAGGTATATCCTGTCCTTTGTCTTGGAGAGTGGACTCCTGCAACCACAGTAAAGACTTAATGCCTAATATCATAAAGAAAGCGAAAGCCAGCTGTCCTAGGTAAGACGGCTTCTGCGACTGATCCTGGGATCCTTTGCTTCCCAGCAGCTTTCTTATCTCTTGTTTGCTAGCCACTTGGAAACCACAATTTTTTTTTAACACTACCTCTTTGATATTTTTATTTTCTTTCTCACTCTTCTTGAGTTCCAAGTTGCCAAAAGTGGACTAAGTACAATTTTCTGATGTTGATTTTCCCTATCCCATACTTTCTAGTCAGTATCTGTCAGCCAGTGGTTAAGGACTGGCAGTTATATTGAATGGGAACCCAGCTCAGAAAGAATTAAAAAAATGTAACCAGTGAAAAATGAATTGTCCAGTTGGAGGATTGAGGACTACTTTAGTCTTGACCAGCCAAAATCCATTTGTTGTGTACTGGGAGATAGATAAATCTAGATCATTGGCAGATGTTCTAGTTTGCTAGCAGCCAAAATGCAACATACCAGAAATGGAATGGCTTTTAAAAAGGGGAATTTAATAAGTTGCTAGTTTACAGTTCTAAGGCTGAGAAGATGCCCCAATTAAAATAAGTCTATAAAAATGTCCAATCTAAGGCATCCAGGGAAAGATAATCTTGATTCAAGAAGGCTGATGAAGTACAGAGTTTCTCTCTCATCTGGAAAGGCACATGGTGAACACGCTTCATCTGCTAGCTTCTTCTCCTGGCTTCCTGTTTCGTGAAGCTCCCTGGGAGGTGTTTTCCTTATTCATCTCTAAAGGTCACTGGCTTGTGGACTCTGCTTCTCGTGGCTGTCATTCTACTCTGCTCTCTCTGAATCTCTCCCATTCCCCAAAATGTTTCCTCTTTTATAGGACTTCAGAAACTAATCAAGAGCCACCCAAATAGGTGGAGACATGTCGTCACCTAATCCACCTTAACAACCACTCTTGATTGGGTTACATCTCCAGGGAGATGATCGGATTACAAGTTCAAACATACAGTATTGAATAGGGATTATTCTGCCATTACGAAATGGGATTTAGATTAAAATATGGCTTTTCTAGGGGACATACATCCTTTTAAACCAGCAGAGCAGATAAGGAATTCCCTCAGAGAATTAGAAAAGATGCTGGACAAGCCTTCAATACAGTTAGAAAACTTTCCTGCTTTCCAACGTTCTTTGGGTAATACTATAAATTCTCTCATCTCAGTGATAAGTAGGTTGAAACGATACTATTATTCTTGACAACCATACAAATAATTAATCCATGGTATGGGAAGAGGTAGAAATGTCTAGGGGGAGAGGACAGCAAGGCTGTCAGATAATCCTACTGCTTTTAGGTAGACTTTTTCTTGATTCAGCACTTGCCCTGTTATTGCAATCCCTTAACTGTTTTCTTGAGCTTTGAGAGAGATGTTTCTGCCAGTTCTTGCTGATTGTTCAAAGCTTCTTTGGGGGGATGGAATTCTGGAGTGTCTCACTCTGCCATCTTGTTTGAGGTGGGCCTCTTTAAACTTTTTTGAGTATGACAGTAATAAAGGTATTTCACATACCTTTCATTTCAGTGGCACTGGAGACCTAGTTTTTACAAGTTATATATGACTAATTCTTGGATATGTACAAACAATTGTTATTTTTTAAAATCTGGATTATTTCAAGAATTAAATGATCACTTTAAAATAATTAAATATTATTTATTTTGTAATTATCAGGCATTTTCTTCAGGTTTATAGACTTTCTAAAATTCTATGATAGCTATTTTTCTAGGAAAATTGCCAGGCTCTCTTTTCCCTTATCATGTAAATTTTTTAGGTTAAAATTCTGTACTCTTTGCTTCTAAATTTTTATACACATATACCAATAAAACAACAATATTTTCTGATCAGTATTTATTTCTATAGTAACCTCAGTTTGGCTGTTCACTTACTGAAGACAGATTTAAACTTTTCTTCCAACAGTTATGTGTCTTACCCTGTAAGGGTAATAAAAAGAAAGTGTATGTTTATATTTTAAAAGAGAAAAGAAAAAAGAAAACAGAACAGTCTCTACTGAGAGTTCTTGGCTGAAGCTTAATATGTACCTAAGATTCTAAATAAAATTACACCCTTCCCTCAGATGGCACATTTTCTTCTCCTTCATTATCTCATACTTTTCTCCCAAAGTGAGGCTCCTTAATGTCTATGTAAACAGCTTTTCAAAAGTGCCAGAATTCTTCTGTTAACAAGGCAGTTGATTCCTCTTATCATATCTAGCTGAATGTGGTTGGAGCTGGTTTGCTAGTAATGGTGATAAGTTACAGTGAATCACCGCCACGACAACCAGTGCCCCTGGTGACCAATGGCATGTACTTATGAGGCAACGGGCCAGAATACAGACTCCAGGCTGTGGTTGAGGAGCAGCTTTTCTGTAAAACAACGTTAACAGTTACTGGAATTCTACCCTGAAACTTGGCACTGCCTTGAAATTGAACGTTTCCCAGCATTTACAGACAATGACATACCCTCAAACTTGTTAAGTGAGACACATCAAGGGAGTGTTGGAGGTGGTGGGGAGTCTCTCCAGGAGTTATCCACGGACTTCTAAAAGTGATGCTTAAATGGAGTCCTGAAGAATAAGAAATTAGCCAGGCCAAAAAGATGGAAGATCCATGCCGAGGAATGAAAACACTCAAAGACACCAAAGAGAAAAGGAAAATGATATACTACAGCAACTGCCAGGAGTTCGCTAAGGCAACATGCGATAAGTACATGTGGGAGAGCAGAAAGATCGGAAACCAGATAGAGAAACTGGCTTTTGATGATAAAGCATTTATACATAATGCTAAACGCAGATTTGGAGCTAGAATGAAGTATGAATAGGTTCTCGCAGGCACTAATGGACAGGGTGAAAGAAGTCAATCAGAGAAACCAATCAGGAGGCTATCATAATTATAAAGTAATTAAAAGAATAAAATGATTGGAGGCCTGAATTAAACAGCTATGGATATGGTGGCATATGATCAGATTTGAAAGATAATAAAAATGAGAGAATAATAGTGACTGACAGAGTTTGGGTTAGGAAAAAGTACAGGGTGAAGGATGATTTCCAAGTTCCTAGTTTTGGGATGGGCCATGGTGGCTCAGCAAGGCAGAGTTTTCACCTGCCATGCCGGAAATCTAGGTCCGATTCCTGGTGCCTGCCCATGCGGGGGAAAAAAAAAATAGTTCCTAGTGTTGAATGAAGTAAAGGGCTATGAAGTAGTTTAGGCTGGATAGGGGATGAAATGAATCTAACAGGGGTATAGGGATTGGATATTGGCATACGCTGGTGCTTACAGGGCTGCTACTTTTCCACTTATTGTATTTTCTCTAAAGAGACAAATCATGATTTTAAAGGTTATTACAACCCTCTGTTATTATAGAAGGCCTACTGTATATTTCCAGAAGCTAAAAAGAGGTTTTGGTCAATGTTAAATATATTAATAACTTAAAAATTCCAATAAGTTCCAAAATGGATTGGACCCACATGTTCAAGTCACATTAAAATATATGTCACAATCTATCTGTTTTTAAAATGTGGGTCAGAAACAATTTCCAGAACAAAAGCCAAATATACTGGTGATGCTTTAGTTCAGATTATTAGCCATGCCATTGTACTTGAACTATTTGATATTTGGACAATTATCAAATGTAGAAAAATGTTAGAATTTCATTCTTACAGATTTTAGAAAAGTTCTTAAATCTCGTATTTGGAACATAAGAGAAAAAGACCATTTGATGGTGTTTCACTCTCAAAGCACACCTTTGTTTTGAGAGATGCCAAGAAAAATACCAAAGTATACTGACAGTAAATATGAATGCCTAGATAATAATAGCTAAGTATATTGAAGTGAACTAAAACCCAAACTGGAAAGACTCTTTACAGATACCTAGATTCTTACGTAATAGAACAGTTCTGAAGAATGCATCAAGATACATATTTACCCAGATGTGCTATGTAGCCAGGTTTGCTTGGATGGAATGAAGTATTGCAAATTTTCTGGCCATAACTTTTTAGCATTTTCAAAAATTATAAAACTTATGCAAATCAGTATCTACGATTTCATGATAACCATTAACATGGACCTAGAGTATTTTTATCCTATTTATTTCTCAATCCTGCTCAACCAAGATTAAGGTAAAATAAATTTCCAACACACAAGTCTTAAATGCAAAGTAGTCCAGTAATAGAAAAGCTAAGAAAGAGGTAGCATGGGCAGGAAAAAAAAAGAAAAAAAGAAATGCTTCACATAAACACTATACCCATGCAACAAAACAACATCAAATTTTATCTCCTTTGGACATCTAGATTCATCACTGATCTATTTTAATTGCTCCCAAAATGTGCAAAGAGAGGTTTTAGTGGCATAAGATATATTTTTTGAAACATACCAAAAAATCCACTATTTATGGAGATGGTTTCCTCAATCATGAAACGCTGCATAGAAAAAAACCATGTACATAGCCTGACATATTTTAGTATAACTGGTAAATGAGAAGAATTACTTACTCAAGAAGATCTGGGTCTAGTCCTTCAGATATCATTTTATTTTTTATTGCCATCACTGGAACACCCTAAGCAAAGGATACAGATAATAATTCAATAATTAAAAATGCCTCCTTTATAAGTCTCCACATATAATCCCAAAGATATTTAGGTAATTCATTATTTAATATAGTTCTTATTTTGCTCTTATATTAGTATGTGTATAGCACCTGACAAATCTAATAAATTGTAATTTTATACTGACAATGGAGTCAGTGATGTCTAATGCCAAATTAAATAATTTGTAAACTTATCTATTACTAAATCTGCTGTATAGAAGGCAGAGGTCATATTCTCAGACTCTTCTTATGACATTAAAGGAAACTAAAAGACTAAGGCCCTGGCTATAGTGGTACAATGACTACTTAGTGATTTTAATAAAATATCTTTTAAAATAAGGATTTCAGCACTTCCTACTCTTAAGTAAAACTATGTCGATGTTCTTTTAATTAAGAAAAGGGTCCAATTTCATTTGGTTACATTACGCACATAAGGTCAACTAGAATTCAGGAATTCTCGCCCCTACATCAATACAAACATTAATGATAATTATAGAAATGTGTAAGTTGCAAAAACATTGAGAACATATGAATTTTAAAGTTCAGGTTAAGAACGTCACAACAGTGAGAAAATGATATATCATAAATAAATACAAAATTACTAGAAAAAGCAATTGATTTAAGGAATAAATAAACATGTATTGAAAGTTCACTTGTAAAGCTCCAAGCACAGAAAATGCAATCAAGCCTCTCTGTCAACTTCCCTCTCCATACCATCCCAAAGGATGAGGATGTACCAATCTGATGTGTTATATTTCAGGTCCTTGATTCTTTCACCTTCAAAACTAGGTAGGGTCCATTGTCTGTAAAAGGTTGTATACATGGATGGGGCTCCCTCCCTTGCATCTTTTCACTCTACGGGGCAGAAAGGGTCACTTGTGCCAGGGCCCACATGGGAAAAAGCGCAATCACTTTTTCTGCCGCGGCACACTCTGCCCCTTGGTCCTCCACATCACAAGCCAGTGGTGACATTAAGTTTTGAACAGAAGAGGTCCCTTAGGCGTGTCAGATATTCCACTCCAATTTCTCAAAGCCCTTTCCTGAAGATTCTGGACACCAACTCAGCTAAAGTTCCTCACTTTCTTTTGCAATTGACCCGTGAGTGTTTCCCAGCCTCAGAGATGAGGATGATTAGTGGTAAATTTACCGTGGTTACCAGTGAAATTCTGATATCAAATCCTACATCTCAATCCCTTAACATCACAGTGGCAACACAATGCTTTATGCTGAGAAAATAAAGACATAACCAGTCCATGCCCTTAGGGAGTGCACAGTTTAGTGTATAAACAGGTGATTATAATACAATCATTAAATTGACAACAGAGACCTGCATAGAGGGCAATGTTAGATCAGAGGAAAGGCAGATTGAACTTGAGGACCAGGGAAGGATCTGCTGAGGTGATCTTTGAGTTGAGTCTTGAATATGGGAGTAAAAATTTGTTTAAAATGAAAAACACCAAGACTCAGAAATATACACAAATCTTTAATCTATCAAACACAAGGTTGTCTCAAAACATTTTTATTAAGGACAAGTACATGCTCATCTAGATAGTCTCCTCCCCCCAAACACTGATTTTATTTTATATTTTTCCCAATAAAATCTGAGTTTAAACAGGCAAAAATGCACAGATGTGAGAACCAAATGGATAAAAATTCAATATGAAAAGACTTCAAAGTTAATGACTAAATATCTTCCACAGAAATGCTGCAAATCATGTCAAATTAAGTTCAAATCATTATTAAACATAAAACTTTTTAAATAAGAAAATTGTATTTTAACGTTTAATTTTAATTTATCTTTAAAAATTTGTCCAGAAAAGATAATTATAGAAGGAGTCAAAAGATGACCTCTACAGCCATAATCTCTTTATTTCGGTCTTGGAGAACAGGTACAAGTACTCTTACAGTTTGTTAGGTAAGGGAGATTTGGAAAGCAAAGGCTTTCTTTCAAATTTACAGATAATCCAGAAGGATCTCACTCATGAAAGGCAGCAAAAACATGGCTGTTTATGGGCCCATTTACATGTTTATTTTCATAAGTGTTGTGATTTATATTACACATTAGTAAAATTTATATTATACATAGATAATTAGTAAAAAGTTACTTTGTATGTCTCAGATACAACGGATACTTAAATGCATCTAAAAATTAGAAGGAGGAATAGACATAGCACCATCACAGAATTCTCCTCAAAATTTTGCCCCTGAAAGCAATACTGTTCCACAGGGTAATCTTTAAGGTATTCTGAAAAGTGAAACATGGTAGGTTAGAAAGACAAAGAAGGAAGAAGATAAAACTCTGGGCCATTTGCTAACTCATGAATTTTAATGATAAGTGAAGGACAAAAAAGCAATTATTTGCTTAGGGGCATCTAACGTGAACAGAATTCTTCAGGTGGAATAAAGTAAGCAAGAGATTACTTTTAAAATATATTGCCTAAGGATAAGACTTGAGCTGAATAGATTTAAAAGTATACTTACTTTAAAATATTTAAGAGTGAAGAGAAAACGGTCTAGAACAACGAGGTTGTGAATTTAACTTGGTAATTAAATGCCATTCAACTATTTAGGATAACAGGGGGGAAAGTTAGAAGTTTGGCACATTTCACAAAAAAACACTGATGTGCTAAGCAGAAAAGGGAAAAAGAGCAGAATTAACAATGTAGTTCCTCTCAATTTCGAGTAAGGTATAAGGCCCTTCTACAAACTCAAATACGTGATTTCTTTAGACTTTAGCCTAATCCACAGGATACCACTGGAAAGGTTAAACAAATAAGTTACAAAGGTAAGAAAACAGAAGGCAGGAGAGATGGGGTTGAAAAATGTTCCCTAAAATAGGCAAAGAAAGTGTGCAGGGAGGTGGGAGTGGGAGTGAAGGAATGGCTTTGGAGGGAAGAATGGGAAAAGGGAAGTTGGTGGAATTAAATAAGCTCCCTATTTTAAAAACAGCTTCATGGAATTGGTTATAGTACAAGAATAATAGAAGCCTGAATCTATAAGCTGCTTATTTTAACCTTAATTTCTTGGAATTGATTATAGCACAAGAGTACAGTAAAATTTGGTGAGTTTTTAGTCATTTCTGTATATGGACATAGATAAAGGAAAATTTATACAACTTCTAATACCTTATCTTATTAGAGACTTTATTTTCATTGCCTTAATACAAATTTCATAAAGCTTCAAACTAAAGAATAATTTGCCTGTGTTCCAAAGGATGCATTCCAAAGGGATTTGCTGCTATGTTTCCAGTGGTGTTGCTTAGAAAATTTGTTGTTTTGCTATACTCTTCCTCAGAGGTCAAGAAACAGGGTCTGGTTTGTTACACATAAAAACAAGCTTCCAATTTCTGATCTCCACGGAACAAAAGCTACTGGTGGTCTAAGGAGGACATGAGAGACCTCAAAACTGAGGTCTATTGAACTGCGGGATTTTTTTTGGCAAGTGATAATGGCAGTTTGTCCAACGTAAGTAAAGAAGAAGAGAGAAGGCAGCCATAAGTCTGATGTTCCAAAAACTCATGTCTGCATTTGCGTCACTGGAGAAAGTGTGTAAAGAAGCCACACTAATGAAATTATGATGGCAGCACTAATAGTTAAATACTAGCTTCTTATGTCACAAAACTGTTTGGAGAGTTATAGGCTTGCCAATATTTATGTTTATTTGTTATTTATGTTAATGAAAGCCAAGCTACTAAATTGCTTTATAAACCATGTTGAAATTTTCCTTAAGTTTTAAAATGAAGGGAAAAATATTTTCCTCAATTTGACAGATAAACGGCTCTAACATAATAAATGCCTCATATTTTAGACTTCTCTCAATTTATGAGCTTGAATCACAACAACTCAATTATGAAAGATGAAAAATATGAGGTATTTTCTCCTTCTAGGGCAACCATAAAGACAAGATCTATTAAGTTGATGGGTGGACAGTATCTTTTTCATGTGCAGGGAGGGGGAACATGTAGGCCCTGAAAAGATGCTATGGGTTGGAAAAAGGCAGTCAGTCGACCAAACAGGTTCCTGTTACTTAAATTACAACTTAGTGAAAAGGATTTCACTTTTTCTTTGCCTTTTGATTTTCAGTAGAGCTATCTTTTAAATGGTTATACTTCATTTTACGAAATATATTACAGGGTGTTATATATAGGCTTCAGATGAAATCTCTTATATAACAGATAATAAATGTTTAGTGAACAAATCATATTACAAAAGAAAGCGCATGCTCAATGATTTTTTTCTCCTTGTGGAACTCTTCAGTGAAAGGATGCAAAAAATTAAGTAAACTTTTTCATCACTGTAAATGAAGAGGACTATCTTAAAAAAAGGAAGCTTTATTTGTATAACTTATACAGGTCTAGAAAATGCTAGGCAACTCTGATATTAATTCTGATATTGTTGCTATCAAAGGTTAAACTGAACCTAAATATGTGGATAACAAAGCAGCTCACAAATCTTGACTAGAACTAAGCATACTGGTGTCTATGTTAGTTAACAATAATTTATTCCTTTCATAAGGACTGTATCAATAGATAGGAAGTATTTCTCACTGACTGTTCAGACATCTTTAAAGATGAGAGAACAAATCACATGATAAAATGGGCAAAAATGACACCAGCCGTGGGCCATGACCAGGACCCCAGCAAGTTGGTATGGCTGTTCCTATTGCTTTATTAAAAAAAATAAATGCATGTTAGCTGTTCCCCCAATGCTTCCTAGGGATGGGAATTAAAGTTAACTTAAATGCTTATGAAGAAAACTCTTTTAAAAAACGATTTCAACGAGTGAGAGAATCTATTGTTATGAGACAACTGAAAATACAGCTGTACTGATTTCCATATGAATGGCTTTTACCCCTGGATAAAATACTCGGGTAACATGATAAACATCTGGTGTTCAATGACTGAAAAAAAGTACCTGGTATTTTCTTTGCTTCTAAAGTATCTGTTGATTTAAGTGCAATTTGGTGCTGTGGAAGACGACTGTCTTCCCTTTATTATAATGAAAACCAGTATCTAAAATTTAAACATCTGTTTTGATAGGGTAATTTATGATAGAATTTCATTATGAATATTTTAGCTACTTTATACCTTTGCTATACCTTATTCCACTTAATCATATTTGTTCTCTGAAAACATGTATTAGAATTTTCTAAATTTAGTTATGCTTTTACTATTTATAGATAAAAAAATTAAGAGAATTTTTTTTAGCAAATTATTTTGGAATCTACTACCTACATTATAAGTGCAATCAGTTCAGATAGTTTCCTACTCAGTATTTTGAAGCTTATTTGTCATCAAATAAACCTATCCAAAGTAACTAAAAAAAATCTCAACATAGAGTAGTAAAAGCTATAAAGAATAGAATTCTCAGTATTAATTATAAAGATGATTCTACAGACTAAAAATAAAAGAATATTTACTTATGAATTAATTTTCCAATGTTGGCGCTACCTCTGAACTGTGCCTTTTGGGATCCATAGCTACCTATTCAGAGAGAGATGGCTAGAATTAGGCATGCCATGTAGTTAGAGAACAACAATAAAGGATGCTGAATCTGATATATCAGTATCTTATGGCCTAATCAACTTAACTGAATACAAGTCATTTGTGAATTTGTGCTAGCAAAAAGGCAAGAAAGAAGAAAGTTGGAATGCTCTATTGTATTATGAAAAATTTTGGTAAGTGAACTTAAGTCTGGAGATATTTTAAAAATTACAGTATTAGGATAAATACAAAAGATGTCAATATCTTCAGGTAAGGAATAGGCAATTTTCATTCAAATGTTTTTTCCCCAGTAAAATGCAATATTTTGAAATCTACTTAATTTTCTTTAAAAATATATAATTAATGTATTTGTATTTCTCCAAACCACAAAAAAAGCATCACCAAAAAATTAACCTACAAATGAAATATCTTGCTGCAGCTTCAACTATTTTCTGCGCCAGGACTGTCTTCTACCCCATTATTAATGCCTTCACTCTGAGATCCATGTCAGAGTATGGTGCTAAAAATATCTTTCTCAACCTGATGGTCTCTGAAACTTCTAAAGCAGGCATTATTTTTCCTACAAGGGGTGAACTTGCTTCCTACTTATAAGCTAATTTGCTACTTACTCTTCCATTACTTAAACACAATCACAGAAAAACAAATTTATAGTTCCGGTGAGACTCTAAAGTAACTACTTAATTTCCATAACTATTATTCCCCTCAGCAGTCTGGGAACACTGATGTGAAGTCCTTTTCTACTTCTAGCAAGAGGTGGTTAGTGGAAAAGAAGATAAAAGGGTATCGAGAAACCAAAGTTTAGTAACTTGAAAAATTATAGTTGGATCTGAGTAAAACAAGACTATACAATCCAGCAAGTTTAAAAACCGTCAATCTTAATGTGATTCTTCAAGTGTCTCCATGTGAGCATTAATATTAGAGTACTATTCCTTTTGTCACAACCTCTGAAGTAAGAGTAAGGAGTTTACATGAGTTGGAATGAAAGATGTGGATACTTAAAGTTAAAAATTTTTCTGCCAAATGTTTCCAACTTTGTTTGTTACCATTTTATTTACCATTTAAAGGAAATTCTTGTGAAATTCAAAACTACCTTAAGCTAACCCCTAAAAGTCGCCCCCCACACTTACTTGCTTGCTTTCAAGGGGAGGGGGACAGAGAGGTGTGGTGTTACAGTGAACTTAAGGCAAAGAAAACTCTACTGGCACTTAGCAAAATAAATAAATTGAATCAAGAATAAAGTATTGTAGGTTGAAAGGACCGTTTCAGATAAATCATCCTCCACACTACCTAAATTATTTTAATTGTAATGACGATGGCACAAAAATATGATATGAAGAATAAATTCTTGCAAAAATACATTCTCTTTAAACATACTTTTAAATTTAAGAAAAACTGCCTTGACATACTTAGCATCCTAAATTTATTACCTTGTCAACTATTTTTAAAGCAAGCAAGTAAGTGTGGGGGGCAACTTTTAGGGGTTAGCTTAAGGTAGTTTTGAATTTCACAAGAATTTCCTTTAAATGGTAAATAAAATGGTAACAAACAAAGTTGGAAACATTTGGCAGAAAAATTTTTAACTTTAAGTATCCACATCTTTCATTCCAACTCATGTAAACTCCTTACTCTTACTTCAGAGGTTGGGACAAAAGGAATAGTACTCTAATATTAATGCTCACATGGAGACACTTGAAGAATCACATTAAGATTGACGGTTTTTAAACTTGCTGGATTGTATAGTCTTGTTTTACTCAGATCCAACTATAATTTTTCAAGTTACTAAACTCTGATTTCTCAGTACCCTTTTATCTTCTTTGTATTCTCAATTCTTTTGTATTTCACTTTTTCCCTTGTTTTTAATAATTTTTAATGAATTTTTTTATTTTAAATTACTTGATCTATTATAAAAAAATAAAGACCTCAAGTGCACAGTCACTAAATATCCTTTTACCATAGACTGGCATCTGTATGCACCTGCTTGTTTGTATGACTGTCCTTTTACTGTGACTGAGAATTCCAAACTCTTCTCAAGTTCATAGTCTTTTCCAGAGACTGCAAGCATCATAAATATAGTTATACTAAATGACTAGTTCCTATAAACAAATTATTCACCTATTATAATATTAATATTTTCATGGCTACCAAATGTCACCGAAGTATAGCTACAATAAAAAAAATATGCTATCAGTATTAAAATATTCTGGAATTTATTATTATGTCAACAGTGATATTAGTGACGAACAGATCAGGACCAGATAAGAATTAAGGGAAGCACATATAAAATTACCAAATGGATACTGACAATCATATAACTTAACATTACCTGCCCACTCCCTGATTTCCCTTCAATTTTCTAACTTCATTAACATGAGATCAAGCAAGACATTCAAAACATGGACTTAGCAATATCATTTACTGCTCTCTAACAATCATATGTAAGAAAAATGAAGCCACAAAGGACAAAAGGGCAGATCATTTAAAAAGAATACTTCTAAACATTCAATTTGGTTCTAAACTCTCTACCTAAGCCTTCTTGCATGCCATATAATAGAGAAGAGGTGGAAGTAGGATAACTGTCAGATGTCACTTGAGTTTCATTTATCCCAACTCACAGTTACTATTCATACACTCTACCATTCTGCTAAGTGTTGCTTCTTTCTTTTAGTTGTAGTCAAATAGACCTGACTGACCATTTATTTAGGAAGGATAAAATATTTTTCCCTTTTCAGTTTTCAAAGATGTCTCAACTGTATGATTACATGAATAAACAAATGTCCTACTTACATCTTTCCTTTATCTACATTCATATGTGTGGGGAATGAAATCACTGGACATAATACAACTTCTTTCTTCAATGAAAACTGCAAAGCTAAAACACCTCAAAAAGTTGTGCCCCCACAAACCTTCATATATGGAAAAACACTGACCTAATATTGATTAGTGAATATGAGGTATTAGAAACAAAACATATATTATTATAATATCTATATTGTCAAAAACAAGGAAAAAAGAAGTCAGATATAGTTGTCAAACTAAATCTATACCAGTGTTTTTCACAGCTGTAATTACATTTGAACCAACAGCTCTTCCTTTTGACTACACTGTTGATCAGTGATCAGGAACTTACCCTGACCATGGAAAGCCACTGGTGAGGTCACAGCCGAAAAAAGGTTTTGAAAGACTTTAATTACTCTTTCAATAACTACACATTGTTTGATATCTAAAGAGTAATCTATTTCATGCTTGATTAGTCTCACCAGGTCTAAGGTACATAACTTCTTGACCAACATCTTGAATAATCATTTGGAGCCTCTTAGTCCTTAGGTAATGGAAGTCATATTTCCTCAGGCCAACATCCACTGCTGGCAACACATGCATCAGAACCACCAGAACCAAAGAGATGATTCCATTCACATTTTGAACCAGCCAAAGAAAATAGAACTTTAAAAAAGTCTAAGTGTCCAAAGAGACTGTTTTGGCAAACATGTTTTTAAAAAAATACAAGTCATTAGCTTCTTAATGTGGAAGTCGTACTTTCCCAATGTACAATTTATTATTGGCAGAGGATTCACCAAGCTCTGCCAGTAAAAAGAGGAGACTTGTTGGAAGAGTGATCTATGTACAAAATTCCAGTTAAGTTATAAAAGCAATATGTAATTTAGTAAAGGCTTGTGCTGCAATATTATGACAACAAACATTAAATCAGAATCAATTATATGCCACACTTGGAACACAAAAGTATTACTCACTGAAAAATCTTGTATAAAACTTGCTTAAAAAGGAAAATAAAACCAAGCATCAGAAAATGCCAGCAGGTATTCCAGGAATATTCATTAATAATGACTTCCAAATTTGAGGATCAATTAATAGATCACAAATCTGGAAGGAAGTTCAGATTTCATTTTATGGATGAGGGGACTGAGGCCTTGAGAGGAGCTGTGACATGAACATGATCATACAAGGAGTGTATGACAAAGCCATGAAACTGCATCATGTTGCATCCCAGAAATACAAGATCTGGGTATATTTCTAGGCAGTGAAATTGTCTCACAGAGAGACAGCTACTTCCTTTAACTCTGACCATTTTCACAGAGTATAAAAATCTAGGAGTGACAGAAAAAGGCATGGAGGCCCAAAAGCAAGGTACTGCTTATTACTCTTTGTACCAGTACTTGTGACAAGTAAAGATTCTATTGGCTTCTGTTCAAAAGAGTTTTACACTAATTGAACAGTTCTAATTATCTAGTGTAATTAAAAAACTACCGAGTGTAAAAAAAAAAAAGATTTACAGGTATGTAACAGGTGAGGCAAAGCAAAAGTAGGAGATAGCTAGGACCCAAGAAGTTGTTTTCATGGCAGGTTAGGGAAGAAGCCACAAAAATCCTCATACCCAGGAAACCTGAAAATCAGAAAATCTGGTTTTGTAATCTGCAGGACTTTTTGTGTCTTCCTATCTGAAGTGATGACCACATGGAAGTTCTGCAAATTCAAGCTTTGTATTTACTAGAGAAGAAGCTCTAAGGGCTTGTAAAACACTTGTCTATACTCTGTCATATTACAGTATAGGAGATGAAATGGTTCTAAATAACATATCAGGAGTAATCCAGAAAAAAACATTATAAGAGGGCTTGAGGAGGTAGTAAGTGTCAAGACGTTATGAGTAGAAGAATATTACGCTTTGGAAAAAGTAAGTGGAATGTAGGTATACAATTTGCTCATATTTTGCAACAAGTCATATATTTAAATGACAAGAACATAAAAGCAATTTGAAATGAAAGAAATCCTGTTATTGTTTCCAGGAGGTAAGTGATCTTGTGGCACTGTTAATAATCTATTGAGGGTATAGATAGTTGATTTTAGGATATTAGGAATATATTTTACACTGCTTGTATAAATAGAGTGATTTTTTCAAAAAGACCAAATTGTTTGAGACCATATCATGTTCCCTTTAATTAGTATAAACAATTCTCTAAATTCCTGAATGTAGGCTTCAAAAACCCAGCTTTGGGGTGGTGCAATGGTGGCTCAGTGGCAGAATTCTTGCCTGTCACGCCAGAGACCTGGCATGAAAATTGAGGGTTCAATTCTCAGAGCCTGCCCATACCAAAAAAAAAAGAAAGAAAAATAATTTAGCTTTGCTAACCTATAGGAATGTATACTCTGTGTGGAAAACTACTTAGGATCATACCAATAGGCAAAGTAAAACTTTAAGGAGTTCTTTAAAGTAGAACTTTAAAGGAAGATATTGGCCACCCTCTCAAGTGGAGAACAACAGGTAGTTGAATGAAAATCTACAAACTGTTGGGTAAGGTAAATGCTTTTCAGTATTAATAACGTAATTTGCAATGCAGCTGTCCTCTAATATTAGCTGGGGTTAGGCTATTCTTACAGGAAGTGGTCAAATTTGTTTCTCCCTCTCTCTAAGTACCTCCAAACCCCATTTCTCAATTACAATCAAGGAACTGAATTAGTAGAATGAATAGCTGATTAGAAGAATGACACAGAAAGCAGGAAGACATATATATACCCTTGTGTGTAGAGATACAAAGGTACTAGATCCTCCCACATCAATGACAGAAAGTGAATGATTCAGTGAAACAGATTGTAATGGGCCTCAAATGAATCCTCTCCATTTCTGATAATTCAATGATAGACTTTAAAGGAATGTATGTAGTAGACCTGGAATGGTTATAAATGCTAGACTTATCTATTTTTCCAGTTAAAATTATAGCTTTGAAAAAGAATGGATATAGAAAACATTTTAGCTATGCAGATACTGCTGAAGAACAATATTTTAGGTGAGTTACAATGTTACAATGCTACAATCATTTTACTTCTAGAAAAGTGCTGAGTAGTGCAGAAGAACCAAAAGACTATGCTTAGCAAGAACCACAGGTGTGATCAAGAGGATCATAAACTTAAATCAAAGGATTAAAAAACTCTCAAAATTTAAGACTAGATCTAAGAATAATAATAATAATAATATGATGGGGGAAAAAAACAGAATGGAAGAACTAACAAGTAAAGTTTTAGGAGGAAAAATGCAAAAAAAAAAAAAAAAAAAATCCAATAGCCTAAAAAAAGTATTTGTATGCACATGTGTTTACATAGAACTGATATTTAGTAGGAAGTAACTAATGGAACTGGCATTTGAAAATAATGTCTTAGTAAAACTTAGTTTGAAAATGTTACAAAGGGAAGGAGGAATATAAGTATAAATCAAATACTGTATATAATACATGAGTATTCTTGAACATGGTATAAAGGAACAACTAACTGATGCTAGAAGAAGGTAAAGCAGTTATCAGGTAGAGCATACTTTTATTCACCTGACCAGAGAGAGGTTATAGGTAAGGCTTTCCTAAAACATGCTGCAAACAAGCACAGGGATAGAGAGTGACATGGTGGTCATCACCCATCTACACATAGTATATGCTCAAATCAGAGCATTTGATAAATTCCTAAGTTGTTTTGCTGAAAATTTCATCCTTTAACAGATAAAGGAAGCAATCAGGAGAAATGACTTAAAATTTTGTACTTAGGTTTGAATACAAAGAACTGAATGATGTTGCAGAAATGACAGGAACTCGAGCAGTGACCGTGCGAGGAAAGAACATCAGGGCACTGTCAGACATGTAGCCTACATCTGTGGTTGGGCATTCTGACGGTCCCTCATGAAATACTTGAGAAACAGGAGAAAAGGTTTATTTTACAGATGGCTTAGTAACTATTATTCAAAAAACAATGACTGGTAGATCTATGTCAACCATGAGGGAGGCCTCCACTTGGTCTATTCTTGGTTTGTTCCTACAAAACATTTTCAATTGATACTTTGAAGAAATAAATGAGGAGCATATTTATATATTTTCAGGTGAATCAAAGCTAGGAAGGAGAGTTAATGTGCAGGATTACATAATCCATTCAACAAATTACACGCACCTTTATGGGTAAAGTGTTAAAGGGAGTACAAAGATGAATCAAATAGAGTTCTTTCTCTCATGGTTCCTTTTTAACAAGAGAGATAAAAATATGTATAAATAAACACAGAATAAGGTACACAGTAATAAGTTCCAAAAAGAATAGATGAAATTGTTGGGGAGGTCAAAGAAGGGAAATATTACTTTTAGCTTTACTTACTGGCAGGTTCAGAATCTAGGATGATTAAGTAGAAATGTTCATGTGAACATGTTAGATGAGTAGAATTTGGGTGTGCAGTAATCAAGAGAAGGGTGGAAAAGCATGGAGCTTATATGGGGAGGGGTTTATGGTTCTGACTGAAGAATGGAATGAGGACAAGGAATACTAGAAAATAAAAGTTGGGTAATAAGTGTCTGGGATACAGGTTGGTCCAAAAAACGAAAAACAATAAAATTAAATTTAACTTGGATGAACTTCTTGTCCTCGTCCCCACCCTTCTTTTTGAAAATCACCCCCAAACTATAAGGCAAAAAGAAACAGAATATAAACTCCAACTTTAATAATGACTACAAGGCACATATGAACCACAAGACATGAAAATTAAAAGCAAAAACAGGAATGATTGATAATCTAGGATAACAGAGAAAGGCCAAGTCTATTTACTTGTAGAAGTGGGTACCATGAAGAAACAAGATGATCTGTCCTTCAGGACTCTGGAAATGCTTCAGAATTAGAAGCACTGGCACCAAAGGCAGAAGGAAGGCAAAAGACTGAAAACAAAAAAATTGGGCTAGAAACAAAAAGTCTAAGACAGAATAAATTGAACCCCTGATCATACTCAAGGATACCAAGCAAAAAGAATGGGCTGGAGCTAAGTGCCACTACTGCTAGTTTTAGAAAACTAACAATTACTTTTCCTTAAATGCTTTTAAATATTTCTTCTAATGATGTTATAATATAAAGTATTTTAAAACAGTTCTTATCAGAAGAGCTTTTCTCAAAATACATGTGCTCAAGCTGCATCTCCAGAGATTTATTTAGTAGGGTGGGGTCCAGGTAGTATATTTTGACAAAGTTTCTCAATCTGAAAACCACTGAGCTAGCATAAAAATGAAATATTGAAATATATCATTAAACCAACCAAAAGGTAAAATGGCATAGAAAAATGCAGGCACTTTCATTCACAGGTACTACTAAGTGCAGGTATTGTTCTAGGGACCGGGAACAGTACATTACACAAAAAATTCCCTGCCCTCCTGGAGTTTATATTATAGAAGGGGGAGAGACACAAATAAATAAAGTAAATATGAATAATATGCAGTATGTTGGAAGGTGACATGAAGAAAAATACTGAAAAGAAAGCATAAAGGGAATGGCAGTGAGGACAGTGGAATTTAAAATAGGGTGGCCAGAGAAGTCTCACTGAGAAGGTGATATTTGAGTAAAGATTTGAAGAAAGTCAGGGAGTGAAACATAAAGCTATCTGGAAGAAAATATTCAGGCAGAGAGAATAGCTTAATGCAAAGTTCCTGAGGCAGGAAACTGCCCACACATTGAAGGACCATCAAGGAAGCCAGTGGAGCTGGAGTAGAGTGACTGAAACTATAAGATCAGAAAGGAGACAGGAAAGCCAAATTACATAGGAACTCATGAGTCTATGAAGGAGTTCGGCTTTTATTTTTAGTGAGATGGTAAGCCATATGATTACAAAAATGAATATTTAAAGGGTCATTAAAAAATATATATATATGGCAATGGAACCGTCCTAGTAATTTCCAAAAATTAAAATTCCAGGTGGACTCTGGGAACCTTAGATGACTAAATAAATCTAGACAACATCTAATATAGTACGTTAACCATAGTGTTTAATAAATATTTGTGGAACAAATAGACAATGGATTTATACTGAAAACAAAAATGAGAGTGACGTTCTTAGAAAATCAGAGGTGATTTATCAAGAATGTAAGTTATCCTAAGATACAGTTTTTTATGAAAGATTTCAGGGCATTCTAAGAGATGTTGGCAAGTACATTCTCTTATTTCATATTTTATATACGTTAGGCAAGAAGACACTAACATAAAAAGCCCTTCAGAGTCACTTCTGAAGCCTTTCCTCTTTTGTTTCTAAAACTCAAACAGATTTTATATAAAACAGATGATATATATTTCAAATTAGGCTTTCCTGGGTTCTAGCTTTAAAAATTTATTCATCAAGAATCATACTCAAAATATCTCTATTTTATTCTTGTTAATAAAAGAACTTTATATATTTTCACCCCAAAAGTCCGGTTCTTTTTTTTTTTTTCTGGAGCTTAGGGACCAGGGTTTTGACTGTAAATGCAATAATTCTGAAAATGACAAATCTACTTCTTCTGACAGCTAGTGAAAATAAATGACTTTCTCCTCTTCACCGTTAACCACTATAGCTTTTAAATGAACCAGTCTACTCTTTCTGGTTGTCAGAGAGAATTGGTTTTTAAATGATTCTGGTGATAAGCAATGCCATGGATGGCAAAACACTATGTTCTTCAGTATTGGTACTTCTGCCTTATAACAGAAATTTACGCATGCGTTAATTTTTAATTAACAGAAAAATGAAGGATAGCTCCTTCAATCACTGCAATAAGACTTTGTACAGGAATGAAAATAAATTAACTTCTGTTATAGATAAATACAAATATTTTTGGCATTATACCATGGTATGAATTCTGACATCATATAATGTTCAAAGCATTAACTTACATGGCCAAAAGACATGCTTGTTTGCTTTTTTCTATAAACCAACATTGGTAGATGACCATCAAATGAAAGTTCACAAAAATCATTATTTGAGTTAGTTATGGATATTAAGTGGAAGCCATACAATAGTCTACTTTCATTCCTCTTTCTGATACATCCAAGATTTGCACTGATAACTTTGTGTAAAGTAAAAAAAATTAGATAAACCTATATTAAACTAAAAACTATGTTAATTTGAAGTATGAGATCATTTTTAATTAGAAAGATTTAATTTCTGGTTACTTTTTATCAGGGTATTAGTTAAGTATAGGAAAGAAGAGTAGAAAACTTGGTCACTCGGTTTAGCAGTTTTCTCAGAATGAAAAAATAACAAAACCTCAAGGGTTAAGGATTTCAAATGAGGCTGCTAGACAGAGAAAACAGACCAAATTAGCTTACCACTTGAACCATTTTGAGATATCTGGCATATCTTGGATCCTTGGCTACAGTTAAGATATTTTCTGCTGTTACTTCACTTTCCTGTGGTCCAGGGTCTTGTATACTGTTCTGCTGTAGAGAGTATTGCGTGTAAATCTTTAGACAGTTCACAAAAGTGGTCCATTATGTTACTTAAAAGGGATGTTTCTTTTTGTAATTCTAAAGCAATCAGTATCAGAAAATAAGTCATTTTTAAATTTGAATAGCAACAATTTAATTACAGGATATATGTTTTAAAATATCTACAAATACTTAAATATGACCATAGAGAAAGCAACATTTAATACCAACACTATATTATTTCTGAAAATGCAAGTATATTCATGGCATTAAACACAATTAAAATTCTGCTTTACTTGTCTTTAGAGTGCTGATATTAACAAGAATTAAAGGTAGAAATATTGTTTTAATAAAACACTTAATAAAACTATTTGATTTATCAGCTGGTCAAGTCTCACAACAGTGATTTGGTTCCTTATGTATCTACCATTTGCCCAACTGAATTCCTCATTTATTAACTCATCTTAATCTAACTGTACAAGGTTAGTTTAATTTTGTAGAAAGCAATGTCTATGGAATTTGTAGAAGAGGAACCTATTTCTCTGACATAATTGTCTAGTTTTGGAAATTTAGCTACTATGGAACTATTAATAGTAATATTATTCAAAGAGTGGCTAAAATTAAATACAAATACTACTTATAATGAAGGTTACTGGAAAATGGTCATTTTAGATAAAAGTGCTTCTGTATAATAGGTAGTCCTCATTTTGTATGGTACTGTGTTAAAGGAAACTTGTCCATATTGGAATCGTGTCCTCATTTAAGTGCAGCGTGAGGTCTGCCTGTATATAGTACTTGATTCTATTTTATTAAAAAGTTTTAATAAATTAATATTTTATAAATAGTTTATAATAAAATAAATTTAATTATTTATATTTAATAAATAGAATATTAATTTTTTTATTAAACTGAACATTTAAAACATTTTGTGAACCTTACTCAATATCTGTATATTAGAGTTAAGCAAAATTTAATCAATTTTGAATGAATGAAATAAATTTTATGTCTACGTATCAAAACAGAAATACAGATAAGAAATATCTTTAAATTTTCAGTCTTCAGAATTATATATTAAGGTTTTTCCTCAAATACTATAAACATAAATTAAATTTGTCAAAAATCCTGATGCCAATAAAACAGCCAAAAGTCCTTTAGGTTTCTCCTGCTAAAAAAATAGTGTTATGTGTACTAAAGTAAGTGTGTATGTGTGTGTGTGTGTATTTTTTCATCTATAGCATATATAAATATAAAAAGTTCAAAAAAGTGTCCAAAAAATAAAAAATTCAAACAATACCCAAATATAATCTTGAAAAATTCATGAACAATAAACTCATACAGCAGCACAATCAAGCAAATGATAATTACATATGGGCCTGATGGATTTCAACTCTGAGCTACTAACTTTTGACTATAACCAAGACTTCAACAAGTTTTAATTATGTAATACCTTATACCTTTGCCATTGAGTAACCCATTAACTCTGCTATTATATCTCTCAACTGTCTTTCATTTAATTCTCAAATTAATCTGCACAACTGGGTATTCTATTGTGAGTAATGATAAAATCTGAACCATGAAATTAAAGTTGCAGAAAAAAATCAGTATACAAACCTTGGGTTCTGACTCATATATGGATTAGAGATCACAGTGAATAGATGATTAAAAAAAGAAGTGCATGATTACTCTATCTGATGACTGAGTTGACAGTAATATCAATGGAAATTGGGTCAAGCAATACTTAAATCCATTTCAGAATATTTTACATATAACGTGCCTACTTATAACTATGGAGGAGAAACAAGAAGTTAATTTGAATATTAAGAACATGCTGAACAGTAATCTTATTAAGTGAATCAGCATGTAAATTTAATTTTCAAACTTGTGAAGAAAATAGGACTTTGTAAAATTCTCCAAATAAATTAATAAACAATTTTTATATAAAATTTCCAGAGATACACCAGGCCATTCTAAATATGCAAAGTTAGTTAGAAAATTCAATTGTGATTAGTGGTAATCAATGTTTTGGGAACTTAAATAGGCAAGGACCAACATAACTGCATAAATCAGGTTTTAAAATATATATTATAGACAGCATTCATATCAGCACATGGAAAAGTTAATATTCAAAGCTATACAGACACAACTTAGGAATTTCATAGAATCACTGCATAACAACTGGTATCCAGCAAGGATTAACTACTAGGTAGAACAGAAATATCTGCTTAGTATTCGTACAGATATCTTGATTTAGAAAAAGGGTGGCCAATATTTAATGGATACAGCCCTCTAAAGCTAAACTCTTCTGCATCTTGATTTTTTCTTGTATATCACACATATTTCAATGACCATCACAATGGGAGTTGTTCTATTAGTTAAATGAAAGCTAAATTTTCTAATAGCTAACTGTCAAGTAATCATTTTACTTATTTCTAAAATACCTTGCACTATAGGGTTCTAATATGTTTAATGAATTTGAACACAGACATTGGAGACAGTGTAGTGTAGTGGTTAAGAAACAGAATTCTTGGCACCAGACTACCTGGGTTACAATCCCAGCTTTTACACTTACTGTTTGACCTTCAGCAAATTACTTAGTCTCTGTGCTAATGTGACTTATCTGCAAAGTAGGAATGATAATAGAGTACTTACTTCTTAGGGTTCTTGTGAGGATTAAATAAATGAGTTAACTTATAAAAGCACCTAGAACTGTACTTGGCACACAGTAAATATACTTTACTAGCTACTGTCATCATCATCATCATCAACACCATTATGGATATAAAAAATATCCTATGAAAAGAACCTCCAGGAAATAATGCAGAATTTCTTATAGATTAGAAGTCCACTTCTGATACACCATCATTTTAATGATTATTTTATTTTGAATTTTAATACCTCACTGATAGTCACTAGAGATCGCCTTTTCTGAAGTAAAGTATTTATATTATTTAATAATAAAAAATTTAAGTTTAATATTAAGACACAATAACCAGATAGAAAGCATGATTCTTATTTTGACACTGATTTGAATAAATCAATTCTAAAAAGACACTTTATCATTAGATCAGTATGTCTCAAATTTCAAAAGTCTACAAATCACCTAGAGATCCTGTTAAAATGCAGACTCTGATTCAGGAGGTTTTGGGTAGAACCTGAGATTCTGGACTTCTGTCAAGCCCCCACGTGATGCCAAAGCTACTGGTCCATGGACCACACTTTGAGAAACAACAGGTTAGATGACACCCGGAAATTACAGGTAATTATATTGTATATGATAAAGACATTATGGTTATATAAGAAAATATCAAAACTTTTCTGAGATGCTCAAAGCGTTATTCAGGTGTGAAATGACATGTCAGGATTCAATTCAACAAGGGACAAAAAAGGTAGTTGAAGCAATTATGGCAAAATCTTAATAACTGGTGAATTAGTGTAATGGGTACTTGGGTGTTTACTGTACTATTCTCTATTTTTGTGTATTTTTGAAAATTTTTATAACAAAACATTTTAAAGATACATTTCTTATTAGAACTTGGAAAGATTTCCATCGTGAACTTGAAGAAAATAATTATATTTAAGATTTTTCTTAGCCCTGCATACATCAATTTTCCTTTTAATAAGCAAAACAAAGGAAAAACATTAACTTCAGGGAACTCTTCAAAATAAAAATATAAAACAGCTAATTTTCTTTCAAACTTCATTTACTATCTTAGGTTTTAAAATTTTACTACTAAAAGTTTTACATGTTTACTTAACTTCCACCTAACCTGCTGCTTAATCTCGTTTCTGATTACTTAACTTCCATCTAACCTGCTGCTTAAGTGCATCAGGTTCAACCAAGAAGATGTGCTCATATGTCTTGGAACTTAATTACTTACCTCTGACTGTTCTGAAGTGGCTTCAGAATGTGGCCCATTTGTGACACGAGGGACACTTGTAGGTGATACTTCAAATGTGACATCATCTAGGCCTGGGATAGATGACAGCTGAGGAAAAAGAAAATTAGTGCTGGTTTACGAGGATAATGTTAGGCACATAAACAGTAGAAGCTTCTAGGTTTGTATGTGTTTTTAACAGTTGTCTTACATTAAGTATTGGGCCTATAGAAACAGGTCTATAAAATTTCATCTTTGCTATGGGAAATTATCTATGCCCTAATCTAAAAGTGAAAGACACTTGCAAAATATTTTTGAAGAATTTATCAAAAATCTAATTTACTTTATAACCATTCTTTTCCCAGAAATTATTTTTAAAAAATAGTGAATCCTTGTGTAAGGAATGAGAGCATAGACTCTGGAGTCAGACTGTCCATGCTTAGTCCTAGCTCCAACGCTTAACAAACTGTGTGACCTTGTGTAAACCTCCCTAAGCCTCAATTTTCTCAGCTGAAAATAGGGATAAGAAAATTTAACTCACAAAGTTATTATAGAAAGACTTTTATTAGAAGTGCTATGTAACACCTTTTAAATTTGAATTATTTGGTAAATGAGACTGCCAATTTTATTTCTTTTTTAAAACATCCCTCATTGAACATTACTAAAATGTGTTGTTTTTCATACACAAATGAGGGGTATGCTGAGAGTAGTTAAGGTATGTCTGAAGTGGGATTTGCAAGATCCATGTATAATCTCTTTTCTGATTTCAACCTGATGTTAATGATACATAGATGTCAGATTGTTTGGCTAAGTTTGGGGATTAACTCTACGGCATGGAAATGATTAACTTGCCTGTATGGTAATTTAACTTGTGACCATGGATTGCAATTTAATGAGAATTCCCCAACATTAAACAAGACACATCCTCATAATACAGAACACTGAAAAAAACCAATGGAAATAAGATCTCAAGCAGCAATACTCTTTGAGAACTGTTGAATGATGACAATACTTAGCACAGTGGCTATGATCCAAATAGTTTCCAAGTAGATATGGCTGCTAGAAGAGTATCTTGAAAATGTTTAAAGCCAGTTATCCTAAAAGCCACCGAAATGTTCCGAGAGAAATAGGTGCTGAAGTCCACAAGGTGTATAATGTACAAATCTAGACGTTTCAGTCCTTATTCTAAGGATATTAATGTCATTTTTTTATTCATCATAAATATCCAATGAATATATTTTCAGATAATTTTTTTTTTGGTAAAAGGTCAAAATCACAAAAATATACTAGTGACTCCATCACATTATAAACTGGAAAAACACAGGCATATTAATTTAAAAATGAAACCAAGTTAAAACTAAATATGTCACTGTTATTTATCAAAATTGTCAAGCTTTCAAATCAAAATTCTCTTCTATATTTTCTAGTTATCTCTGGCAATTTCTGCCATCACAATTTGTATTCTTCATTAGCATTAGCAAATATAGCATATCTACAAATACAGCATATCTGCATATGAAAACTGCCTATATTGTCTCCAAATTTTGCTTTGGAGACACTCAAATGAAATAAATCTGTTTTATAACAGCTCAATTTTTTAAAATGTTATTCACATTATGCTTTTGACTAGTATAAATTAAAGAAACCTCAATCCATGTCTACATTTGAACAGTCTCAGTAAACGGCTCACAGTGAATATTAATTTTCTTTTGCAATTATAATGAATTGAAAAACAACAGTACTGTGTCACCTCATGGATGCAGGAGGCTAGAGTGAATTTATTCCCAAATAAAATTAAAGTATGACTTAGAAATATGGTTTATGTACAGTAAAGTTTATATTATAAATAATTCAGAAAAACAAACCTTTGCATCTAAAATATTGAGCGTTGTTTCAATTTGTTGGATTCGAAGAGAAAGGTCTGCCAGTTTCTAGAAAAGAAAGAATAGAGACATAAGAATAATGTCTTTTATTAGAATAAACTGCTAACAAGAACAGCAAAGGGCAGACAAAAAATTATAAAAACTATGGTTTAAATAGTTGTCATTTTCCTAGCTACTGCTCTGTTATTTACTTTAGGAGGAATGAGAAAACAAGTATTTCATTATTTCTATTAGCATATTTCCCAGTAACTTTATAAAATTATATTCACAAATTTAAAAAGTTACATTTTCAGCCTCGTCAAACTGATTATCAGAGTAGTAAACACTCATTGGGACCAGAATGTCAATTCCACAAGCAGAGTCTTTTGTTCACTACTGTTCTAACACTGCCCACCCAGAACAGAACCTGACACTTAACAGGAGGCTTCATAATTATTTGTCGATGAATGAAGGAATTCTTCATAGAAGACAAGAGAAAGAAAACTAAGCCAAAGATAGCATGGAAGAGTATCTCTCTTTCTGAACTACGTAAACACAGAAGCATATACAAGTGTTACCAATTCAAAGCTTTCAAGTTTGAAAAGTAAATAGGGATGAAACTGGAAGATGAACAGTTCATGTTGAAATGAAAACAAAAGAGAAGGAATTAGAAAGAGTACTGAAAAAAACAAAAGCAATCAATCTACCATCAAAATTCAAGATAAAACAGAATGAAAGCTTCCCATGCTCTAGTTATTCTGTACAATTACATCCACATATCCAGATGTACACACACAAATACATGTAACATCATAAAATATGATCCATAAGAGCATTTATTTTAAACCCCCTAATTCTAAACATTATCATATTCAGCCACACAGTCCAATAGCAATTGGCCAGTTTACTAGTGGGCAGATATACAGAATTCTGACTACTTTCTGGGATATTATCAAAATCCTGACTAACTCAAAAGTAGAACTTTAACACCCTGAGAAATGTTCATTTTGCCAACATTTATGGGGGGAAAAACCGAAAGCAATTAGAGTAGTTAGTACTTTTTTTATTTTAAAAATAAGCGTATTTTTAAGATGAGCATTTTGCTATCTACAAAGATATACTTTAGAAATAAAACATTAGAATCTAGTTTTAATGCCATACCAAGTGAACAATCAAGTTAAGCTTGGCCTTAACTACTAGGGTTTGTTCACATAAGGCTTATGTAAAACCTAAACACATGTTTATAAAACATATATACAGAGGAAAACCTCTACAAATTATAGGTATAATCTTGAAAATCATGGAAATTAAGTTTTGGCAAATTTAACTTCCTTTTAATTCACTAAAGAAACTTAATAATTAAAGAAATACTATAGTATATTAATTTGTAAAGTGAATGATAATTTCAATTCACCTAAAAATGTATATGTTGGTTTGATTAAAGTAAGCTAAAACAGAAATAAAACACAAAATTGAATTTTTAAAAATGTAATTTTAGTTTTAATATACTTAAATAAAATGTACCATTATTGTAAACATTTGAGCATTTATCTTACCATACCACACTGCACATGCAACATATCATTGAAATTCTTAGACCAAAGCTACAAGGTAGGAACCATTGTTATGCCAGCTTTAAAGATGAAAAAACTGAGTCTTCATATAAATTAAGTAATTTGAACTCAAACACTCCAAACTCTAGTGTCAATACTCTTCACCAGATACTATTTTAAAAAGAATTTTACATTGTTTTAAAATGGAAAACTCTCAGGTATGGAACAGATAGAATTTTCATTATTCAAAGCTAATAATGATCAACCACTTCCCACTAAGACTAAAATGGTACTGTGTTAAATACTGGGACTCAAATTTTTCTTATGTTTGTAATTTCCTAGGATAGAACTTATTTATCCGGAATTAATAAAAAATTGGCATTAAAAGATGTTCAGAGTTAGATAATAATTCTAACATCCTTACTTCCAAGAGAAACTCAATGAGTCACACAAGACAGGATAAGGATTCAAACACAAATCTTAGTAAATAAGAGACTAAAGATGAAATGAAAATATTTGGAAACTACTTGTTGATAAGGAAAACTGAAGAGACTTGGGAAAAAAATCATGCTTTCTAGAGTAGTAAGTTTCTTTTTATTGGATACAAATTAGTTTGGTACAACAATCTTTTGCTTTGACACTCTACCTATTCTCATTAAGCATAATCAAAACTTTACAAGGCACGAAATGCAATGATATATTCTAAACATCAATACATTTTAATTTATAATAATGTCTGAATATCTTGATGGTTTGAGAATAATTTTTCTAAATTTAATAGTTTTGAGGATTGGTATCTCAAATGATAGCTTTTTGCTTACTACTGGTACTACCACCCTACTTTATAACCTCAATGACAAATGTAAAGAAAATTTCATGAACAAACTTATACCTATTAAGTTTCCAGAATTTTGAATATAGTCTAGCTGTTAATAGATAATATAACCTTTAGGGAAAATAAAAGAAATCAATTCATTACAACAAAGCTCCTCTAAGTCAAGAGGGAAAGATTTTTGTCTGATTTTGAGAAAATAATTTACACAGCAGTTCTAAGCTTGGGGAACATGAATCTAAATGGAAAAAAAAATCACATTTTTATTTTTATTTAAGTTAGAACTTAAATTTTCCACTTTCTTCAACTTCAGTCACCAGTTTTAGGACCTATGTATGACTTTGTCACCAAAAGAAATCAGATTTTTAAACGGTGTCCATGGTACAATTAAGAATCTCTTCTTTTCACGATAACTCTCATAATAAATGGTTTTGAGTCTGTTCTCATGTAATAAGGCTCTAATATATGACTATATGCTTTTAACAGAGCCACTGTCAATTGGTCAAGTATACCTGGCTTCATTTATGGGCTACTGAAGTTCATTTCTAAGATGTTCGGCCTTTGGCAATTCCCAGACCACGCTAAAGCAGAGTTTTTCAACCTTGGTTCAAAAGACATTTTGGAATGGGTAATTCTTTGCTGTGCAGGGCTGTCCTGTGCACTGTTGGTCTCTACTCACCAAATGTCAATAAAACCCCCACTCCCCTCAGCTGTGATAATCAAAAATGTCTCTAGACATTGCCAAATGTTCCCTGGTTAAGAGCCTCTGATCTCAAGTGTGGATGTCTATGGAAATCGTATAAATAACATGCCCTATGATAGTAACTGTCCTAATCTCTGAGGTTTTAGCAGAGTGAAAGGAAAGGTAATAGACTGTCCCATCCAATTAACCATCCTCTTTAAAAGAATTTAAAACAAACCTGAAATGACAGGGTTTCGGATAACAGAGAAATTTACAAGGTACCTGAAATTTGATAAACTAAAAACTTCTTGATTTATTAACTACCTATTTCTAAGGCAGTGTATTTTATTAAAGTAAAAAAGATAAAAGGAAGAAATATGGGGTCACCAGCTAAACACAGAAACAAAAGTAAAATACTGTTTTACAGCATTGTAACATATCTAGTTTGCAAATCCATTTCTCTAAAAGAGAAACAGTATTTTAAAATAATGGATCTCTTGCTATATTCCAATGGATTATATACATCTAGATGCCAGAAAAGGAAGTTATTAATGGTTTTATTAAACTTCATCTGACACTTAAGCCCACCAGTTGTAAAAGATGTGGCAGCAACAAGATTTTAAGAAAACATTATCTAGTTGAAGGTTAAATCTGATGGTTGGCTTAAAAACTGATGTGAAGATAAGCACCATAAAAATTTTAAAGACATCAGAATTCTTGGTACTTTTGCCTATATTTGAAGATGTTAGAAAAAAAGAAAATTTTAGAACATTAACTATGATTAAAAAATCTAACTAGGCATGTTTCAAGTCTGAGCCGTAATAACTCACCTGAGTTCTGTTAACAGATTACGTTTGATTTTACAATTTACAATTTCAGGCACTCAGTTTTACCTGCAATTTATATAGAGCTTTTAAAATTTGCAGTCCCAATGGACCACTGTAAGATTTTGTGGACAATGACCAGAAGAGAAATGCTTAATGAGGAATTTGTAAAGGAAGAAAAAATGACCCTAAGTAACTTTGTAACTTGGGTCTGATTCAGCTATCTTCCTTTCTCTTCCTTTCTCTGTCTTCTAATCTCTCTCCTACTCTTGGGCCAGTTGTTAGAAGAGTTAAAAGAAACTTAGTATGTAGAAAGTTAAAAAAGTTGAGTTCTTCACAGAATACATTTCTGCATTTTCTTTTTTAAAGAAGACTGGCAATTTATTTCAAGTTCAGTTCCGTTTGAGTTTAGCTGCGACTGAAGTTGTTACAGTTTGGGTTTAGTTCAAACCAGAACACATGAAAAGAAATAAAACAAGAGGTTACTCAACCCTCCTCCCCTCACAGTTCAGTTCTAGTTAAAAAAAAAGAAAAAAATAGCCGAGGCTCATTTTTCCACTGAGGGAAACAGTAAGTTTGGTTCTTGTTTAAGGATTTAACTAAACAAGGATTACAGGTCTAAGAGGTGCTATCATCAAATTAAAAACAATTTTGAAGACCCACACTAATCTTAGCTCAGGAGGAGATGGCACTCTATATCTGTATTGTATCTTTGGAACTTATTATATCAAAAATATGTGACATTAAATTGGCATGGCATAGCAAAGAAGAGAATACTAATTTCAAAACACAGATTTTGAAATGGCCATAAAGAAGGCACTCTACTCTTTCATTTCAAAACGATGTAAACAAGGGTGCACAGGTGGTTCAGTGCTAGAATGCTTGCCTTCCACGTGGGAGAGCTGGGTTCCATTCCAGCATCATGCACCCCTCCCCACCCCGAAAAAAATGATGGAAACATGTTTCTTATTCAGATCAGGAGACGCAATATAACAGAGTAGTGAGTTGTTTTTGGTTTGCCCAGTTAATAGAACAGAGTTGATATCCTAACTCTGCTACTTTCTAGCTATGGGCAAGTAACAGTAGCTAGTACATTTACAAATAGTAGGTATTCATACGTTGAATGAATGAATAAGCAAATGATTTAAACTTCTCTGTATCTCAGTTTTCTTATCTGTAAAGTAGGGTTAATTGGACCTTTTCAAAGGGCTGGGCTGTGATGATTAAATATAAACACATGCAGTGTAACACTGTTATAAACTACCAAATCATAATTCTTCGACTCCTTTTATTTAAACCTATGATTTTCAATTTACTTACTGTTTATTTTTCATAGACTTAAAGCCTCTGAATTGTTCCTATGCCAGCCAGAGGTACTCCAAGAATGATAACCAGTTTTATTATTCTAACCCATAACTTTGAGGCCCTTTTTCAGCATGGAAAAGTCAGAACGATTGTTGCCCAGAAAGCCCTCAAGATTGAGGAATGATTACAAACAAAAGTGAGGCATTGTAACTGAGAAATTAAGAATTAACAAATGTTCATGATTATTGACTCACTATAGTTTTTTTTTTCCTTCTAGCATATTGTAGCATACCCAGAAGTTAATACCTGAAACTAATCTCAGCTTTATTTATTGTACTGTTGTGATGGTTATTCCAGCCTAGTCTCAGCTCTATTCGTGATGGCTGCTCTAGTCCAGTATCAGCCCTGCATCTACCTGCTACTGTAATGGTAACAACTCCATGCCCTAAATGCCTATATTAAAAAACAAGCATGGGCAAAACTTGAGAATTTAACTGCTTACCTGGACAATTTATAGAAAGAACAGCAAACTAACCCCAAAGCAAATAAAAGAAGAGAAATAATAGAGACTAAAGCAGAAATAAACAAACTGGAGAACAATAAACAATAGAAAGACTCGACAAAATTAAAAGTTGGTTCTTTGAGAAAATTAATAAAATTGATGGTTTTTATTCATTATTTGCAGAAGACATGATCCTATCTATACTTAAAAAACTTGAGAAATCTACAGTAAAATTACTTGAGCTAATAAAAAAATTCAGCAAGGTGGCAAGCCAGAAGATTAATATACAAAAACCTGTAATGGGCTGACCAGTGAAACAGAACTGAGAGTACAGAGATTGAAAGAATAATTTATTCAATAAATGGGCATGGGAGAACTGGATTTCAAAGGCCAAAAGAATGAAAGAGGACCCTTACCTTACATCCTATACAAAAATTAATTCAAAATGGATCAAATGTAAGAGCCAGTACCATAAAATTTCTTGGAAAAAAATGTAGTGAAACATATTCAAGATCTGGTAACAGGAGGCAGTTCTTAAACCTTACACCTAAAGCACAAGCTGTGAAAGAAAAAGCAGACAAACAGGAATGCCTTAAGTTTAAGAGCTTCTGTGCTCCAAAGGATTTTGTTAAAAAGGTGAAGAGGCAGTCAACTCAATGGGAGAAAATATTTGGAAACCACATATCAGATAACGGCTTGATATCCTCTGTACAAAAAGAAATTATACAGCTCACCAACAAAAGAACAAACAACTCAATTATAAAATGGGCAGAGGAAATGGATAGGTACTTTCCTGAAGAGCAAATACAGATGGGTAAAATACACATGAAGAGCTACTCATCCTCACTGGCTGTAAGAGAAATGCAAATTAAGACAACAATAAGATACCTCACATCTGTAAGAATGGCTGGTATTAAACAACAGGAAATTACAAATGCTGGAGAGGATGCAGAGAAACTGGAACACTTATTCACTGTCGGTAGGAATGTAAAATGGTTAAGCTGCTGTGGAAATCAGTTTGGCGATTCCTCAGAAAACTAAATATTGAGTTGCCCTATGACCCGGCAATACCACTACTCGCTATATACCCAGAAGAGTTGAGGGCAGTGACACAAACAAACATTTGCACACTGATGTTCACAGAGGCATTGTGTTAGTTAGATTCAGTTGTCAACTTGGCCAGGTGAGCATACCTAGTCTTGTTGCTGCCATAAGCCAATGGTACGTGAACCTCATCTGTTGCTAATTACATCTGCAGTTGGCTAGGAGGCGTGTCTGCTGCAATGAGTGACGTTTGACTTAATTGGCTGGTGCTTAAATGAGAGATCACAACGTGGCACAGCTAAGCAGCTCGGCATTCCTCATCTCAGCACTTACAGCTCAGCCCAGGCCTTTGGAGATGCAGAAAGAAGTCACCCTGGGGAAAATTGTTGGACCCCAGGAGCCTGGAGTGAAGACCAGCAGAGACTATCCTGTGCCTTCCACGTAAGAACGAACCTCAGTGGAAAGTTAGCTGCTTTTCCTCTGAAGAACCAACAAAATAAATCCCCTTTTATTAAAAGCCAATCCGTCTCTGGTGTGTTGCATTCCAGCAGCTAGCAAACTAGAACAGGCACTATTCACAATTGTCAAGAGATGGAAACAATCCAGGCATCCATCAACAGATGAGTGCATAAACAAAATATGGTATATACACACTATGGAATATTATGTAGCATTTAGACAAAAGTGTCCCAAAACATATGCTGAGTGAAATAAGTCAGACACAAAAGGATACTGTATGATTCCAATATTATGACACTGATAAAGCTGCCAGTGTCTTGGAGCAGCTAGAAGGAAAAATCTGAATTTAGCCCATGACAAACTCTGGGAACTGTTCTGTAGCTGCTTGTTGAAGTGTGCGTCACAAATTTTTGCTTGTTTTCTTTCTTTTCCTTGTGTGTGTGTGCATATATACACATATATATATACTGTATTTTACAACTAAAAATTGGTTTAAAAAAGGTATTTTTCAAAAAAAGTGAATCATGAGGCTTTTACACCACAAGGCTTTGACAATTCATAAGCATTCAATCAAGAGATCATTATTACTTTTGATCTAAATGTCAGTAAATAGCACTCTTCAGGCGGTGGTAACTGTTAGGTGCTACAAAAGTGAGGGGCTATCCCTGCCTTAGAGCAGCTCAATCAACTTGATTTCAATGGTGTATGTGCTTGTTTTGTTATCATCGTCTGTTTTAGTTCTTAATTTGGTGATGAGGAATAAGGAGATGGACTATTTGCTCCTTTCCGCAAACAATCCTCGGATGTGCCCTTCCCAGAAACCTCTCTATCCCACCTGGTGTGAAAAGTGAAGGGCTAAATTCTCAGCTTACTGTTTTTTATTCAGTGAATTCTATATCCCGTTTAGACAGGCAGCATTACAAGATTAAGTTCATGGAAGCAAACACCTAGTCTTTCCGCCTGTTATCAAAGTATATTGAATTGATCCCCTTACGCTATGAATGAGCTCAGGCTGCATTTTTATTTGTCTCGGTGAGAAGGCAGAAGATTTTGATAAGCAGACAAACACAGTAGCTGGACTCATATTAGTGAACATTGTCTTCCTGTGTCCATACAACTTTTATTAATAACACATCTAACAAAAATTCCACTTGCTAAGGTTATACATAAAATAGAGTGAACTCGATACTGTTTACTCAGTTGTCTCACTTGTGAATTATCTAAGATCCATGATTTACCCACTTCTCATTTCTTCTGTTCTTTCCTAAACCCGATTTCAACCCGTTTCCCTTTTTTTGGCTTTTCTGGATCTGGTATCTAATCCTTCATCTGGTACTTAATCCTCACTGCATGAGTCATTTGCATCAAGTACCTTTATTTGCATAATGATACTGGAAGCTAAAGTTATGTTTCTAGGCTACCTCTCCTAATCATATTTTGGATCAAGGAATGTAAAATGATTTTAATATAAACTGAAACACTGTGCACCTAAAAATGTGAACCTTCGGGGTAAGGTGAACCCATCTATCAAGGATGTTTTCAACAGCGGCCCCGGGGAAGTCCTCTTGCTCGCTTTAGTCGCAGTCAACCCGCCCGAGCCATCGGACCCGGGCGCTGAGCACGCAGGTCCGCAGGGGCGCGGGGCAGCATCGGCCGAACCCGAGACGGCTCGAGGGTCTCTCCGGGCCACTCGGAACTCTACTCCAGGAGCCGCCACAGGACCTACCTCCTCACACACCGTGGAAAAGCGGTTGAGGAACTGGACTGTGTGCACCACAAACTGATTCAGAAACGCCACCGTTCTTTTCTGCTGGATAGCGGGCACCTGCGTGGCGCGGAGACAAACAGGACGCGGCGTGAGGCGCCGGCCACGCCTTCGCAGGCACCCCCTGGAGCCCTCAGAGCCGCTTCCTCAGTTTCCCCGGACAGCGGGGCGGGGGTCCGAAGAGGACAGAGGCTGCGGGCAAGTGGCGGAACGGGCTCTGGAGTCTCAGTACCTCGGACAGAAAGAACGTCCGGCGCCGAGCTCAAGGGGCCCTCGGGCGACCCGGGAAGCGGGGGCTGGGGGAGCGACCCCATCCGCTTCGTGGGGTCGGGGGCCCCACTGCGAGGCGGGCTGCGGGGCTGTGCCTCCCCAGGCCGGCAGAGGCCGAGGCTGGGGCCAGGGGCGGTGCGGCCTGCGGGCGGGGGCTTCTGCCCGGGGCCGGGCTCCCTCCCCATCCGCCTCCCCGGGCGCCGGAAGTTCAGCTCTGTGTTTTACAAACCTTGGTCAGGTCTAGGCCCGACCCCATGAGAGGAAGCCCGTCCTCATCCATCTCCTCGGAGGGTGGGGGGCCCCCGGGCTCCCTCGTAAAGCCCTCCCCGCTGGGACCCACCCAACACGGGCCTCACGTCGGGCACTTCCCGAACGCCGCCTTCCGGGGCCGGCCCGCCGGAAGGAAAGCCTCCGGGCGCCAATCACGCGGCAGGTCCCGGAAGGCCCGCCCCCTCGCTCGGCATTCTGGGACTGGTAGTTCCAGGGCCGGGTTGTGACGTCGCCCACGGGCGCGCCGAGTGGAGCTGGGCTGCGGAGACGTCTCGAAAACGGACGGGGGTGAAGAAAGAAAGGAGTCGGGGGTTGTGTCGGTTTGAGGTCTGTCCTGCGTAGTCTGGCCTGCTATGTAAATAGCTGTTCCGCCATTCGTTGAACAAATATGTATTTTCGGTCTACTCTGCTAGGTCCTGTGGGGACGCAAAGACGGAGACGAATTATGCTCTGAGGGAGGTAAGACCTGCCCCTGTGGGACTTCACAGCAGAAAATCAAATGTCACTTGCCACGTGGGAGGAATAAAGCAATGGAAATGGCTTCTTTAGATCGCGGAAAAGGTCACCTGGGAATGAGCTCTGACACTGAAATGTGAAGCTTTTGACTGCAGTGTAGCAGCTGTGTGACTTAGGACGGTCACCTCACCCAAAGCTTCGGCTTGTCCCGTGAAGCAGGCACGATGCTGAGGACGGAGAAGGTGACAGGAACCACAGTCTCTGCCCTCAAGAAGGTTATGACTCGGCTGTGCAGAATCTGGAAGAGCAGCTTCCGGACGGACAGGCCGACACAGTCCTGTGAGAGCTGCGCAGACGCACGTGGCCGGGATCGGAGTGCTGTGCGGCCATAGACGCAGGCTCGCCGCGGTGCGCTGAGAAAATAGAGGGAAGGAGCTGGGGAGCAGCTGCTTAACGCTGAGCGGGCTTGGCCTGCCAGACACGTGGGGTGGGAGGCCTGCGGGAGTGCGGCGCGGCCCTTAAGGAAAGGGAGTAGTGTTTGGTTCTATTGAAGCACGAAGTTCCAAATGGAGAATGATAGGAAATGAGACTGGATTCATAGAAACACACTCATTAAGGGCGTTTTGTGTCAGCTTTGATCCTATAGGCAGTGGTTCTCACAGTGACCGTGCAAATGGACAATCTAAATCAATATTTGCAAGGGGGTGGTGCTTCTTAATTGCATATTCCAGGGATTAATCCCAAATAAACCGAATAAAAGGTGCTGGGGGATGAGACCTAGAAAACTGCATTTTAAGTAACTCCTTAGGGATTATTCTAAACTGAAAGGTTTGAAAATTGCTTCTATATGTGATGAGGAGTAAGCGAAAGAAGTTAAGCAGGAAACAGGATTTGGAATTTGGAAAAGGGTAAGCAGTGACTAGCACATAGATACTTAATAAATGCTGGAAACAGAAAAGTTGAGAATAGTGTTTGTACACATCAATAATGGGAGGTAGAAGTGAGGAAGGATAGGACAAATAATTTTAAATGCATATCACTCTCCTTTGAAATGAAAATTCAGTTTTAATACACAGTTTTGAGGGCTAAGTATGATCCAGGCATGTTGGAATGTGTTGAAGAGTTATCCATTCAATCAACAGATAGTCCCTACTATGTGCTGTTATGAGTTGGGGATACTGCACTGATTAGAACTGCCCCCAAATTCCTGCCTTCATAGAAGTAAACAGATTATATGGAAAGCAAATCGATATTAAATTGTTTCCAGTCCAGGAATGGAGAAAGAAAATTGAAAAGAGAATAATAGTGTGATAGAGGCTAGGCTAAAGTATGCTGTGAAGAGGAGTACTTAACCCAGTTTGATGAAATTTGAGCTAGCTCCCTGGATGCATGATTTGAAAATGCAAAAGTTATCAAGGTGAAGGAGTATGGGAGGGGCATTCCACAAAGGGGAACAGGCTATGCAAAAGAACTGAGATTGAGCCCTAGAAAGCTACATGCTCACCTACTACCCACCTTTGACGGGAGGAAGACCACCACCTACTCTTTTTTTAAAAATATATTTTTATTGAGATATCTTTATGCACCAGACAGTCCATACAAAGTATACAATCAATGGCTCACAACATCACATAGTTGCATATTCATCACCATGATCATTTTTAGAAAACTTGCACCACTACAGAAAAAGAAATAAAGGGGGGGGGGAACCCATACATCCCATACCCCTTACCCCTCCCTCTCATTGACTACTGGCATTGCAATCTACCCAAATTTTTTACCTCTTATCTCCCCTATTAATTTGTCCTTATTTTCTTTTTATTCATTTGCCTATAACCTGGATAAAGGGAACATCAGCTACAAGGTTTTCATAATCACACAGTGACATTGTAAAAGCTCTATAGTTATACAATTGTCTATAAGAATCAAGGCTGTTGGACCACAGTTCAACAGTCTCAGGTACTTCCCTCCAGCCCCTTCAAAACACCATAAACAAAAAAGGGATAGCTATATAATGCATAAAAATAACCTCCAGAATGACCTCTCAATTCTTACTTGAAATCTCTCAGCCACTGAAACATTTAGTCTCATTTCTCTCTTTCCCCTTTTGGTCAAGAAGGTTTTCTCAAACTCATGATGCTGGGTCCTGGCTCATCCTGGGAGTTCTGTCCCATATTGCCAGGGAGGGAGATTTACACCCCCTGGGAGTCATGTCCCACATAGGGAGGAGGGCAATGAGGTCACTTGCCGATTTGGCTTAGAGAGAGAAAGAGAGAGAGAGAGGCCACATCTGAGCAACAAAAGAGGTTCTCTGGGGGAGACTCTTGGGCATAATTATAAGTAGGCTTACCTTCTGCTTTGTAGGAATAAGTTTCACAGGGGCAAGCCCCAAGAAAGAGGCTTGGCCTATTAAATTGATTGTGAGAACATCAGCAATCCCCTAGGTGGGAGATATGAATATTCCCTCCTTTCTCCCGGGTCCCCCAAGGGGACTTTGCAAATACTTTTTTATTCTCTGCCCAAATTATACTACCACCACTTACTCTTTCCAGAGCTTTGCCTACTCCTAGAGTCCCCACCCTTTCCTCTTCCAATGCCATTCTGTGCCTTGAGTTCATCACAATTAGTTCTGGACCCCGAAGTCATCTTTTAGCCTCAGACTCCCATCCTCATTCAACTTTCTATGTTGCCTTTTCTGACTCGTCCCCAACTCCTAGTCCCTACCTCTGTGCTCTGTGAATCTCAGGCTTTAGCAATCCCCGCATTTTCTCTTCCTCTTCTTTGATCATTCCCCTCCCAGAGCAGAATACCCAGCCGGTCAGCCTAGCTTTCCTGTCCACTGCTTCCCAGTTAAGGGGGCAAAAAAAACCTAATTACCTTATGATTTCATGGTGAAGTACAAGTAGCAGGCATGTGTGTGTGCGTGTGTGTGTGTGTGTGTGCGCACGGCACATGCATGCTGATTTGAAAGTATTACATACCACAGAAAAGCCCTGTTTTAGTCCTGATCCAATCATGAGGGGACAGCTGTTTCTTTTATCCTAATTCAATACTCTAGGTGGAAACTCTATTAGATCATCTCCATAAAGATGCGGCACACCCAATTGTGGGTATAACCTTTTGATTACGTGGAGATGTGACTGCACCAATTTCAGGTGGGTCTTGATTGGTTTACTGGAGTCCTTTAAAAGAGGAAACATTTTGGAGAGAGTTAGAAATAACGGAAGTGACAGAAGCCACACTTGAGAACAGAGACACGGATGTTTGGAGATGCTTGGAGCCCAGCTGATGTCACCATGAGATGTTAAGCCAGCTAGAACCTGGAGAGAGCCAAGGGAAGCTAATAAATTAAAGCCAGCCCTGGAGAAGCAAACTTAGGAACCCCACAGGAACAGAGGCTGAAAAGGAAACGGAGCCCAGAAGTAAGAGACCAGCAGATAGATGCCAGCCACTTGCCTTCCCAGCTGACAGAGCTGTTCCTGACCCATCGGCCTTTCTTGAGTAAGGTAACCTCTTGTTGGTGCCTTAATTTGGACACTTTCATTTCCTTAGAACAGTAAACCTGTACTTATTAAATTCCCTTTTTAAAGCTGTTCCATTTCTGCTATAGTGCATACTGGCAGCTTACAAACTAACAGTGTGTATATTATATATGTACACATACATACATATACACACATATCAAATTAAACTATAAAAACATGGGCTTGTTCTCAGTTGGTCAAGTGACCAAAATTAAAAAAAAAGTAATTTGGTTCCTTCAAAAAAAGAGACAAATATGCTACAAGATGTAAGCTATAGTTATGAAAGAAGAGAGGCAGTTTCTTTCTGCCTCCTAGGATTCTTGATGATTTTAATTAATCAGTCATCCATAGTTCCTGACAGCAGTGCCATTCACATTTTAATAACAGAATTTCCAGGACTATTAAAAATCTTTAACTAGGAGTCTTGACCAAATGCTGGAAGGTTTCTGAAATATGTACTTTTTCCTCCAGGCTTTCTTTCATTGGAAATGTATTACCAGATTTCATTTATATAGGAATAACAAGTAGATTGTTATGAATATCGATTTCAAAGGGCAGAGACTATACATACCACTTGTATATATTCATTCAATAGAAATCTTAAGGATTTTTCAATAGTTTTCTGTTTTCATAGCAGATTACTATAAATTGATGTTATTTAATTTTATCATGCATAAATTCTTTATTTTTGTCACATATTATTGAGATATATTCATTTATCATATATTTTATCCAAATCATATAATCAGTATCTCACAGTGTCTTCACTGAGTTGTGAAATCATCACATTCACTTTTAGACCATTTTTATTACTCCAAAAAGAAAATTATCAGAGATACACAAAAAGAAAACCCCAAACATCCTATATCCCTCATCTCCCCTATTATTGACCCTCATATGTATGGCACCAGCCACTATTGATGAAATAACTTCAAGTTATTACTGTTACCTACAGTCTGCAGCTTTCAGTAGGCACTCTTACCACACATACCATTCTATTATTAACTTTTTGTACAAGTATTGTACATTGTAATGAGAATTGGGTTCCTGTTTTTCCTTTATGTTTCTCCCCACTCTGCTTCAGGGTAGAACAGAGAGGCATGGTGTTGTTCATAATAGTGGGGAAGTATAATTAAATTTCAAATATCCCTGATCCCTACCTGTCCCTCAGAAGCAATACAAATCATCTCTTAGGACTTGGTTAAATAAAGGCACTCTAGAATAGGTATTTTACTTTACTTTTTCAGTCTGCTTCCTTTAATTGTTCTGGTTTTCCTAACTTCACTCCGCAAGTTAGGTTATAGGCTTATAACCTCTAGGAAGGAGACTGGATTCCTCAGCATACCTCAAGAGAACAGACCTAAAGCTATGCAGTTAGGTGTCCCTGGTTGTGCTGGTTTGAAAGGATTATGTGCCCTAGAAAAGGCATGTTTTAATACCGTTCCATCTTGTGGAAGTGGCCTTTTTTTAAAAATCCCTATTCAGCACTGCGGGTTGGAAACTTGATTAGGTTATTCCACGGAGATGTGACACACCCAATTGTGGGTATTAACCTTTGATTAGAGGGAGATGTGACTCCACCCATTCCAGGTGGGTCTTGATTAGAGGAAGCACTTTGGAAAGAGTGTTAGAACCACAACGGAGCCACGAGAACCTTGAGAGCCCACGCAGCCAGAGACCTTTGGAGATGAAGAAGGAAAACGCCCCTGGGGGAGCTTCATGAAACAAGAGGCCTGGAGAGAAAGCTTGCAGAGGCTGCCGAGTTTGCCACATGCCTTTCCAGTTGAGAGAGAAACCCCAAATATCATCGGCTTTCATGAACCTAGGGATCATTCCCTCGATGCCTTAGACTGTACATTTTCTATAGCCTTGCCTTATTTGGGACATTTTCTGCCTTAGAACTGTAAACCTACAACTTAATAATTTCACCCTTTTAAAAGATATTCCATTTCTGTTATATCACATTCCAGCCGCTTACAAACTGGTAAAACAGCCAACACCCTAATCATTTATCCTGCTTTCCTTGAGGGGTTTGGGGAAATGTTTCACTTTTCAGTTTACCAACTTTCAGGTAATACCCTGGTTTTAGTAAAGTATTGTGCTACTGAGTCTAGAGTCTCATTGGTTAACTTATCAAGAAGTGCCCAGAGGGGAAGGAGTAACTACCTGGCTGTGTGAGCCCAGGGAGAGGTCTCATCTCTGCTCATCCAGACTCTCATTTAAGCCTTCTGTGTAGCATGCTCCGAAACACTGCATCCCCCTTCAGAGGAATTGGTGCTTTAAGTTCCTTAGCACTACAGAAATACAAGTGTCTTCCTGATGGTCCTGCCTTGGAGAAAATCAGGACCACGAAGCCACTTCTCTTTTTTAATCCTTGTGTCAGTTTGATCTGTGATATACCCCAGAAAAGCCAAGTTCTTTAATCCTCATTCAGTATTGCTGGGTGGGAGATTTTTTATTGTTTCCATGGAGATGTGACCCACCCAGTTGTGGGTGGTAACTTTTGATTAGATGGTTTCCACAGAGATGCGTCTCCACCCATTCAAGGTGGGGTTGCTTAAGAATGAACTATTTGAGAAAAAGCTTGAGAGCCACAAGAGCACAAGCCAGAGACTTTTGGAGATGAAGAAGGAAAATGCCCCCAGGGGAGCTTCATGAAACAAGAAGCCTGGAGAGAAAGCTAGCAGATGCTGCCATGTTTGCCATGTGCCCTTCCAGTTGAGAGAGAACACCTGAACATTGTCAGGCTTCTTGCACAAAGGTATTGTTCCCTGGATGCCTTAGAGTGGACATTTCTATAGCCTTGCTTTAATTTGGACATTTTTTATGGCCTTAGAACATGTCAACTTGCAACTTAATAAATTCCCCTTTTTAAAAGCTGTTCTGTTTCTGGTATATCACATTCCAGCAGCCTGCAAACTAGAACAATCCTTATAACATTCCTTACTTGCATTGCTTGTTTGATACTTAGCACATACTACCTTTATCTTTTTGTGACCATTGCTAACCTCTTCTAATGACTTTGAGATCAGCATTTCCATTTCTTTATATTCCCTTACACCTAAAACAGAGCTGTGCACATGGTAGACAATTAATATATACTTAAGTTAAACACTTATTTTAAAAGTGAAATATTTATCATGGAAAACATAGATAAAAAATGCATAAGAGGAAAAAATGTCACCCACAGTCACTTGTCTTACAAATAAACATTACCATTTTATAGTGCTAAGGTACTTTATTTTGAATTCACAAAGGTTTTCTTCTTTGATGCGGGTATGAGGGTGGGCCTCAGAACTGTCTTTCTGTAGGTTTCTACACCTTATATGGCACTCTATTCTCTTCATATCCCTCTGTTTATTAAAAAAGCAGCAAATGGTGCCATTATCAATTGCTTCTAATTAGCCTCTCCTGGTTGCTTCAGTAAATGACTCAGCACTTGGGCTTCTTAAAGCAATCAAGCTATTTTAAATCACAACCATATAAAATAATTTCTGTTGCCCTTAGTTGCCTGGCTGGCTGCTAAAACAAATACCATTCAATGGATTGGTTTACAACAGGAATTTATTGGCTTAAGGTTTCAGAGGCTAGAAGGATTGCTTCAGCCCAGGGTCAGTATCTTCTGGCTGGCTGGTAATCTCCGGGGTTCCTAGGCATGCTGTCAAATGAAAATACACCTGGGGTTATCTTATTTCTCTTCTGGCTGCTCCTGGTGACTTCTCCATCTGACATTCATTCTGCTTATGAATGACTCACCATCCAGACTAAAGCCCCACCTGATTCTGCTAGGCCACACTGTAACAAAAGGGACATCTTGAAGAGAGCTTGGCTACAATGGGTTCACACCCACCAGAATGACCAAGAACATGCTCAAACTAGGCACACAATTCAATCCACCACATGCTGGAAGCTCACCATCATCTCTTCCTGTAGACTTGTTCTAGAGTCCAAAGTGATCATGTTAGAGCCCTTTAAAAAATGACTGAGAAAAAAGTCATGAGCCAATGTAGAAAAGTTGTTCAGTGTTTTCCAGTATGAGCCCTTTTTAATAGACTTTTTTGAGGAACTCCAGATGATTGTGGTGGACTATGTAATATTCATTGGGCAAAAACATATACTTCCTTGATGGAGATTTAAAAATAGGCATATTAAAGATGGGTGGGCTAGAAACTTCAGGCATTTATGTGGCACCTGAGACTCAGAGTTCAAAAGCTATGAAAGTCAGCATATAACAGGAAGTGTTTAAAAAATTTTTATAAAAGTGATCAGACTTTGAGTAGAGATATGAATGAAGCTGATAGCATCAATGTAAATCAGAATACAGGGTAAAGGATGATATTGTCTATATTTTAAAACTTCAACCCTGTGTGAGTCCAAAGGGAGAGACGTTTATTTGGTGCAAAATTTATATTTTGGTTAGTGCATTCCCTAATTTAACTTGTATTGTCAATTTAATTGAACACCATAAGTACATGGAATCTTGAATAGGGCATGAGATCTTGTTGGTTTGTCCAGGTTAGTGTGATTCCTGAAATATCCCAAAGTCCCCCTTGGGGGACTGGGGTGAAAGGAGGAAATATTTAACTTCCCCACTTGGAGAATTTCTGATATTCTTGCAGGCAGTGGGGACAACCAAATCAACAGGCTGAGCCCTCGATCTTGGGGTTTGCCCCTATGAAACTTATTCCTGCAAAGCAGAAGCTAAGCCTACTTATAATTATGCCTAAAAGTCACCCTCAGAAAACCTCTTTTGTTGCTCAGATGTGGCCTCTCTCTCTAAGCTAACTCAGCAAAGGAACTCACTGCCCTCCCAGTGGTGTAAATCTCTGAATACACAACTATGTGATGATTTTGTGAGCCACTGATTGTATACCATATGAAATGTATGCATGTGAACATTTGTCAATACAAATATCTTTAAAAATCTAAATAAAAAAAACGGGTTGGCTAAATCCAATACAAATTTTAGTTCAAAGATATTATTTCTCTTTTATTTTCCAAGCTAGGTTCTATTACATTTTTCCTATAATGCAGTCATACCTCCTTTACTACACATTTGCAGGAAAGTGTAATTCTGGTCTTATCTGAATTCAAGCCAAATCTGGGGCACATGATAGAAATAAAAATGACTGGCACACCAGGATCTATCTGGGAACTCTTTAGTACTCTCAAGATTTCTGAATACAGTTTTCAAGAGCTACTGTCTCTGAATAGGAGTGAAGGATACATTGGAGGGCTCATTCCTCTTAATTCATGTTGTGGTGTTTGGAGCAGGAGGTGGGAGGTGGCAGGCTGTTGATGGTGACTCCAATGCATACCTGAAGCCAATATTTCCTAAAATTATGTGAAGAAGCTTGATTTTGGGGAAGACTGTATTATTCCAGGACCTAAAGAAGTCCTGGCTCGTAGGGGAAAAGAGGATTCTGGTAGCCGCCATATAAATATAATTTTGAGAAGCCCTCACAGTAATTCCATATTCTGCCAGGTATCTGCTGTCAGGGTTTTGTAAAGATTGTGTATGCCAGCGAACCCATCTTAGGTATTGCAGCAGGTGAGTGGAATGATGGGGAAAAGAATTGGTAAAAAATACAGAACTGTAGATAGGCTTGGGGCTTAATGTATTTGTGGGGTAAACCCAGGATGGGATGAGACTTTTGAAGCAGCTGTATTTATAATCAGGTTGTATACTTTCTCAAAATCACATGCCAGGGAAGTCTTCTTAGAGCTCTGTAGATTTCAGGTGTGGGACACCTCCACAGATGTTCTCCTTGGTTTAGGCAATTTGGAGAGAGATGCAAAATTTACTGTCCACAACACAACTTGAGGGAAGTGTCCAACTTTTAGGAGAATTAGCCCTACAGAACATTTGGCAAAGTAATAAATTTTCAAGTCTAAATTTTTTTTTTTGGTTTTGGCTGATTTTTTTTTAACTAAAAAAAAATTAACAACAAACAAAACATTAAGATATCATTCCATTCTACATATACAGTCAGTAATTCTTACTATCATCACATAGTTACATATTCATCATTTCTTAGAACATTTGCATCGATTTAGAAAAATAAAAAACAACAGAAAAAGAAATAAAATGATAACAGAGAAAAAAAAGATTATACATACCATACCCCTTATCCCTCGCTTTCATTTACCACTAACATTTCAAACTAAATTTATTTTAACATTTGTTCCCCCTATTATTTATTTTTATTCCATATGTTCTACTCTTCTGTTGATATAGTAGATAAAAGGAGCATCAGACACAAGGTTTTCACATTCACAGAGTCTCATTGTGAAAGCTATATCATTGTTCAATCATCATCAAGAAACATGGCTACTGGAACACAGCTCTACATTTTCAGGCAGTTCCCTCCAGCCTCTCCACTACATCTTGAACAACAAGGTGATATCTACTTAGTGCGTCAGAATAACCTCCAGTATAACCTCTCGACTCTGTTTGGAATCTCTCAGCCACTGACACTTATCAAGTCTAAATTTTAATGAAAAAAAAATGTATTTCTTCTGTAGGTTGAGACATAAAAATCAGCTATTCTATAATAACTACAATAAAGCATATCTTATCTGTAATAAATAATTAAACAGTTAATAGAAAAAGAAGTAGGAATTAACAAAAGAAACATGAAAGTTCTTTAAAAAGTAACTTATATGGGTCTGATTTTAATGTCAACTAAAGAAAATGGTCTCTTAAGTTATAGTCTAAGTAAAAATGAACCAAGATGAACTTGTGTAGAAAATCTCCACTTTCTTTATACTGTGGTATGATTTATCATTAGCTGCCTCTGGCTTGCTTTAGAGATTAGTTGTCTGGGGCTTATTTCCTTTATAACACTGCCTCTATAAATAGAGGTTTCCTAAAACAGTATTAGAAAGCTTTTACTTGAGACAGTTTCAAAGATTAACCTTGATTTTGGCCAGAGTCTAATCTTGTCTGGATTTGGCTCAATTATAGGACAACAGCTGTGTTTATAAAAAAGATCAAAGTTTGATCATTAGAAGCAAAGTTATCAGCAGCATTTATTGTCTTTTACTACAAAGAAAAGAAATAGGCACTCAATGGCACTATAAATGTAGTTGGCAGAAATGTTTACATTTCAAAAAACTGAACTTTAAATATATTGGGTTGCTCAAATTGTTTGCAAAGGCTGAGAAACCTGATGGCTTCCCCTTCTTACCAGTGTTCTTATGGATTTTATAAGTTTATATAAGTGTTACAGGTCCCAAATAGAATTTTCTGTTAATCAGATGAGAAGGTAAACGGCTATAGAACAAAGATGTTAAGTTAAACAGAAATAAGCTGATCCAAAGAAATTTCCATACAAATGTCATTTGACCCTACATAACGGCAATAATTGATCAGGTAGTTCAGTGAAGAGCTGAAAAGGTCAGAAAGCAGATTAAAGCTTTTGATTTCCTGCAAAGTCTGTGCCCAGGCATGTAAAAGACGCATGTTGAGTTTGAGTAATAGATATGTCATTAGATGTGTATTCGTTTTCCTTTTGTGAAATGAGATACTCAAAGCTGATATCCTAATTATTTTGCTGTGTTACTGGTCTTAGTTAACAAATGGTTGCTATAAATTAAAATCATGTTAATAATAATAAAAAGAAAACTGTGTATTAAAGGTCATATTTATTTAAATGTATAATAAGGAACAAATGTTAGTTGTTTTGAAATTCTTTTCAAGTGCCTGTTAAAACAAATGTTTTTGAATCAGCAAGGTTTAGATGAAGGAAACAGAGTGTTCTCTCCTGTCCTTGTTACCGAGCACACCGACGATGTGATAAGACATTTTGGAATAATGCTGCTTCTGACGACTTGAGCAAGCTCTTATGAGACCTATGTGGTAATGGGCCATCATAAGGAATGGGCCACTTTGACTTTGTGACTTTTATTTGGGCTCAGAACAAAGGTCATACTGGTATGGTATAAAGTTGGGTTAAGTTGAGTCTAACTTTTTGAACTACAGAAAAAACATATAGTTCTCCTCAAACTATAAACATTAGACTTAGGCACAATACTGTCTCATAACTTTCTAATCAGCATTTTCTGGGATAATGTCAGATTTTGGAAAATTACAAAAAACCAGACATAAATGTGCAAACCAGATTTCAATTTCTTCTCCACTGATGTGATTTAAAACAGCAACAGGAACATTTCTAGGTCAGTGTCAATATGTAGTCACAAATTACCAAAGTAAAAAACAAATTGGAGTGCACGGGTATGTGATTTTGTGTTTTGGCGTGGGAGAGACACTTAGATATGCACAATGTACAAGCCAAATCATAAAAATGATTCCATCATTTTGAAAGAACAGATTTTGCTCTGACATCTTGCAGACTTTTGCTTGCCAATCCTAAATAATACAAGTTTTAGAACATAAATACAACTTTTTCTTTTCACAATGTTTTTAAGTGAAGCAATTCTGAGGAAAACTTAATTTCAACACAAGAAACACCCTCTTAGACATATTTATTACCAAACACGGAGAAACAAACTAACTGGGACACATACATGTATACAATCAGATTTCATGTCATCAGGAATTAGGAAGGGATGACCAAAAACTAATTCCCTATTTAAACATTTCCTCCTGTCTGCTTCTTCTTTAAACATACTTCAAAGAACAAAATTTACTAGGGAAATTATACTTATACCATCTTAAAGTAATTGAACACAAAGTTTAACAACAAAGCAGAAGCTGGAAATGATCCTATGGCCTATATATGCAAGAGCTAATGAAAGAAAAAAGGAGGATTAGCATTTTCAATGCGTACTCACAATATAGTATATTCAACTCCTGAAAATAAGAGGTAAAGGCATCCCTCTCATTTCTTGAGAATATCTTATCATATAGTCACCATCAATTTACAAATGAACCACTATTTTCTTTTCTTTGAGGATAGTACTTTTCTTTACAACCAATTTACATGATCACCATAAGTTATCTTTTCCCAGGACAGCTCCACCTAATAATAGATAATGGTTTATGTGATAATTTCATCAAATAAATTTTATATTTTGTATAAGCCCTTATTCCAGAGAATCCATTTCCTAGATACCCAAGTCCAACACACCCACCTCACCAATTTCCATCCTTAAACAGAATCCACCTAATTCCTGTGTCTACTTTTCTAAGTTAAGATAATTTTCAAAGTCACTAGCCCGAGGGATAATCAACTTATTTTTTTTTTTAAGCATCCTGAAATGGCAAATTAATAAAAACAGGGCTATGTATCTCTGGTCTATCCTGAAGCTTTTAGGGAGTTTTGTGCCATCACAGAGGGTGTTAAAGGGAACCATATCAAAATTTCATGCTCTTGATATTTGCACACAGATATTCATGGTGGCATTATTCACAATTGCCAAGGAAGCAACCCAAGTGTCCATCAACAGATAAAATGCATTATATACCTACAATGGACTATTATTTGGCCTTAAAAAGGAATGAAGTTCTGCTATATGAGACAACATAGATGAACCTTGAAGATAACATGTTGAGTCATATAAACCAGACACAAAAGGACAAATATTGAATGTTCTCACTGACATGAAATAAGCAGAATATGCAAATTCATAATGTCAGAAACTAGAGTACAGGTTACTAGAGGCCGGATGGGGGAGGAGAATGAGGAATTAATGTTTAATTGGTGCAGTTTCTGTTTGGGGTGATGGAAAAGTTTTGGCAATGGACATGGTGAGGGAGGTACAACTTTGTGAATGTAATTAACACCACTGAACTGTATATATGAAAAGGGAAATTTTAGGTTGTATATAATTACCACACATACACATGCACACACATACACACACACCTAGAACAATACAACACAAAGTGTGAACCCCAATGTAAATGGTGGCCTAAAGCTAATTGCATAACTATAACAATATTGTTTAATCAATTGTAATAAAAGTATATTAATGCAAAATGTTAATAGGAAAAACTGTATCCCTGGTACAGGGGAAGTCTGTACTTTCTGCATGACTTTTCTGTACACCTAAAACTGTGTTAATTAAAAAAACCAAAACAAAACAACACTAAAACCCTACCCTTTGCTTTTATTTTTGTAAATTCAAGCTCTGCTTATGAATGGTAAAAGATACATTAACTTGTAATAATTGACTTGGAAATTGCTATTTTAATTTTTTCATCTGACTTTAAATCATGTGTGATTATACTACACATTTACATGATTGCCAAATTTCACTGAATTCTTATTTTTATCACCTGCAAAATTTCCCTAGCTCTTAAAGATAAATTTCTTGATTCAATAAGGTAATTATTACAAGACATCTTATGAAGTGAAAGCTTGAGCAAATAATATTTATTGGCATTACAATTAATTAAAAATAAATCTCCAAATCCTCAAAAATAAGAACTATACATTTTTGAAATAAATCCATATCTATGAGTTCCACATGCTGGACGTTTTCGCTCACCTTTATTTAATCCTCAGAGCAACTCTATTAGGCAGTGATCCCTATCTCCGTTTTATAAGAGGAAATGGAGCTTTGGAGAGAACATGAACTTGCAAGGACACCCAGCCTGCAGAAAGCTATTTAACTTGGTAACCGGTCTGAGAAGCAGAACCATAATCTTCCAGTCAAAAGATAATATGCAGATGGCTAACAGGTTGAATAACAATCAATTACATTTGTAAAGAAATTGCAAACCATGTTTTCTTAAATATTAAATTGAATAATAATCCTTTATATTTTCTGAGGCAGTAACACCCCATATAAATAAAGAATATTAAAGAAAATATATATACGCACACAAACATACTCATTCAACTACTGTCAGAATAACACCGAGAGACTTTTTTCTACTTTTGTAAATGTTTGGGTCACTGAGAATTAGGAAAATAGTATATATTCAAAGTATGGAAGATACTGGAACAATCCCACGATAAATCAAAAGCATTATTTTTCCTTAGTTAGCTCTTCTCTGGAGCCGAGTACTGAGTCAATTATACAGTCTTGCAAGATGATAAAAAATATATATTTACAGAAAAGAATAGGAAAAAGTTTCAAACCATTAACATGCTATTTAACAAATGCAACAAATGAGACATTTGTAGAGCTCACAGTATATTTAATATGAAAATAAGGAATTCTCCAAAATATGTATTAAAAGTACAAAGTTTATGGACCTAAGATACAGAGAAAATTATTTTACATTTCAGTCACCCAAAAGAGCAGCTTGTGGTCTCCTCCAATCACACACAGTGGGAGTGTCCTGTGCCAGGAAAGGCCAGATCCAATGGCTACAGAGCCAATAAGGATGGGCTATAAAATATGTGAAGAATTAAAGATGCTCAATAAATTCCAAAAGTTAATAAAATAAAAGCTACTTTCAAAAATAAGAAATGCATGGTAAGATATCTTTGTTTATAGTGGAAATAATTGGAAAATACACATTATTTGCAGCTGGCTAGAGTGGATGAACCACTCAATTTCTAAATAAATGGTGTAGCAGACTCAGACATTTTTACAGTTTACACCAAACAAGCAAGCAAAATTAAAATATTTATATGAAAGAGGAAATACATAAAAGCAATGTAAAATAAAATGTGTCTTACATGAATACTGGCAAAAAAACTGTTGCTACTGGTAAATTTAAACATCAAAAAAATGCCTCCTTTTTCCAATTTAAGCAGATACAGACATTCATAAATATTTTAGCCTACAGATTAGAAATCTGAGAGCAATGGGTGAAAACTAGAAGAGAGAAATTAAAAAAACACATATACTACAACATATTTTCACATTACCTGAGAATGTCCTAAATGATGAATTTGGAATTGGCTTGCCATTTTACCAGGATAGCCAGTGGTTGCAAATAACTTTTCATTAATTGTGGACCACCTAAGAAAAAAGAAAGAATAAAAATAAATTCAATATCCTTTAGATAACTACAAGCTTTTGTGAAATAGCTTTTTCTTTTTGCACAACTACAGTAATTTTATAACATGAAATTTGTTAATACAACTTTACAATTACACTTGTAACAGTAATTTTAGGGAAGTTGGCTATAAATATTTCCTCATTCTGTGAATATTTATTAAGTCTTTATTTGTGTCACTTCTTAAGTTCCAAAGTTACACAAAATTAATAAAGTTACTTCCTTATAACCAAAAGGGGTTTACAGTGTAGTATGAGATTCAAACAAGTCATCACACAGATACAAAATATTTCAAAGTGCAATACAAACCCATATTTAATGCTCTTATATAACTTCTTATAAAATTAGTGACTCATTGATATGTTTACATTCCTTAGGATGACATAAACATGTGGAATATTCACATATTTAAGCTTCGAGGCATGCTGGACATTGCACTACAATGATCAATTAATCAGCAAGTGCTGATGGAGCCCCAAACAACATGCCCAGCACTGTACTGAGCATAGTGGGAGTGATACAAGAAAAAGATAAGTGATTCCTTGCAAAACACGGCTAAAACTCTAGCTTAGGTTTTTATGTGTGGCAAATAGTATTAATAGCCATTCTGCCCTTCTTCCATGCTAACTGAACTCCAACTTTTTTCCAGCAGCAGTGTGTCCAACTCCAGGGGATGACACAATATTGGTCTAAGCCAGTCACAGCACTCTCCAGTAAAATGGGATGGCTCCTTTCTCTCCTTACTTTGGACAATGTGGTATGAGACTATGCCTAGAACTCTAGCAGCCATCTTGAGTCTGTGCAACTCAAGCCTAAAACCTTGCCATTGAGGATGGCAGAGGGAAAGGACGAAAAGGACTCCGGGCTACTGATGACATCGCCAAGTTGTAAACCAACCTTGAGACTGCCTCTTCCAGACTTCTTGTTATTCACCATAGTTCACTGATTTAAAAATGAACACTTGCTCACATTTCTGAAATGGGGTTGTACCTCCCAATATGTGATATTTTTACATTTAGCCGAATACATCTTATTCTTAGGGATACATAAAATAATGGAGTCCTCAGTTGTATAATTTTATTTGAGATACCTTAGAGATACCAATTGAGATGCCAATGTTCCATTGGTTTCAGTGACTGCTAGTTGGTTTTTCTGTTACTTGAAGGTGAAAGCAGCCTTATGACCTTACTATACAATGGAATATAAGGCAAAAAATGAAAAAGAACAACGTAGATTTGCATGTTAATTTAAGTGAAAAAAGCAAGTCACAGAGATATTATAGCATGTTCTCATTTAAAACATAATGAAGTTTATATGCTTGTGCAAAGGTATACCTAGGTTTACAACTTTATTAGCACATAAATATATTAAGAAGGATATGCTTGCTTCAAATTTTGGGGGGTCTTTTGGGGTTTTTATGGGTGGAGAGGCAACATGCTTTTTGTATTTTTCAAAAATCTTCGAAAAAAACATGGAAAATAAGTTACTGTCTCCCCCAGATCAAAAGACAAAAACAAAACGTTAGGAGAGCAAAATGACCATTTACTAAACAGAGTAAAAATCCAATGTAAAGGGGAGGTTTGGGAAAATATTCCAGGTGGTGGCACAGTATTAACAAAGTAATGAAACTCAAAAAAATATATATTACAATTCCAAAACAATGATATAGTACCTGAATAAGAAGGCTCGATCCATATGGACAGGTCTCTTCTCTTGAGGATAACTAAAAGATAATATTTTACATTTTAGGAAGTGTATCTTAGATTCAAGTAGGTGAAATTAAATTAAGGTATCAAACATATTTTCTCTTTAAGACACAATGCTCAATATAGTTGAATTGTAACAAAATTCCAAATGAGCACTAAGTTATAATAGATAAAATATGGGAAAGTCATTAATTTGGTTTAGAATCAATATAACACACCATCACTTAAAATGGTAAATGTTTTCCTTTTTTTTGGCTAAAGTAAGTAAATCTTGCTCAAATTAAAGATTTTATCTACTGCATGCCCTTCTTAGGTTACTCCCAAAATGAATTTGCAAAGCAGGGTGCTCATATCTGTTATGTAAAAGCCCACTGCTGTAGCCCTTTTACGCGGACAGACTTGTTTTCTTCCTACAGTGAGGCTCTAGGACACACAGATCTTAATGGATCATTTAGCAGTAGTGACTAACATCTTGAAAGCAATAAAATAAATATACCAAGAAAGTACCTGGACCGAGTAATATCCCAAATTAACCAATCATTCCCTGCAACAGCTCCAATTTTCAAAGTATTTTTTAAGCACCAGTGTGCTGACATTAATGGCATCTGTTCTGATTCTAGAGACAAAATGGCCTGTTGAGAAACAAGATCATAGAAGCGGATTGTTCCATTCTTCTCTGCAACCATCAGCTGTAAGACAAAAATAAAAGAACATTAAACCACATTTCTCACTAGCTAAATCTGAGAAGCAGGCAGAGATTCAGTGTTACATGTCAAACCATAAATGCTTGCAAACATTACAAATGAGAGATAAAATGAAAGTACATAAGAGAAGCCAATGTAAAAGTCTCCATCAAACACAACCCAAAGAGATAACTGGTAAAAGAAAGACTTAAGGAAGATACAGAATTTTAAGTGATGATGTATGGTCACCAGGAAGAAGAGATCAGCCCCAAGAATAATTCTGAGAAAATTTACTTTGTCTAGAAAGGATAGCTAAGTATGTGTTGCTCAACAGAGAATTATGTGTTACACATTTGTACACAGTATAAATTTGTTTCCAGAATGGAAGGAAGCATGGCATGGTGAAAGAGCACAGATAGGTTTGCAGAGTGAGGCTACCTACTCCACTTAAAAGCCGAATAACTCTACCAAATTACAGGTCCTTGTTAACAGCCTTCCCATTTCTAAAATGGAGACATGAGGAAAAGAACAGTTATCTTGCAGAGTTGTTGCAATGATTAAATTATTGATATAAATAAAGCACCTAGCGCAAAGCTTGACACACAGTCACTCACTTGATGAATAGTAGCTGCTCTTCAACATTCTAAAATATCACTGATTTAAGAAATTCAAACAAATTAATCATACTATATTAAATTGACAATTTAATTATAAGATAAAACCAAATCTTAGAAATTATTAAACTGAAAAAAAATTGTTTCTTAGATTCAGTGAGTATGGCATTAGGATACTCATTTGTAGGAGATAAGATATAGAGATATCTGACACTACATAAGTCCATGACTATAAGTAGTAGTTATCTGAACAAAATGTTTTAAAAAAGTCTCCACATTTTCTATAAAGTTCTTATTTTTTAAGTATGTTCTTTTAATTCTGGTTATATTAAAATGAAAACATCTCTGCAGGGCTGATGTTGCAGTGGAAGACTGCGAAGAATGCAAGACTTTGTGACAAAAATTCTGGGTTCTACCACTTAAACTGTTGATTGACCTGGACTTTGCTTTTTCTTCTTATCTGAAAATAGAGGATAATTACATCTGACTTAAAAAGCTACTGAACAACTAAAATGGAAATACTATATACAAAGTACCTCCTTAAGCCCATAGAACATCATAAAAATTGTTGCTTCTAAAAAGACAGATCATCTATGTTAACTTCAACAGAAGTCAAAGATAAATGATCTTTGATTTCAAGAAAATTTCCATCTAGCAAAGAGAATCACGAAAAAAAATCATCATTTAAGGCAAAATGCCTTGTTATATAAAAGGAAGAATTATTTCAGAATATGGACTGTCTTTAGAATTATGGAATTCTTAATAAAGAGTTAAAAACAAAACCATTCTTTAAGAATAGGCAAATTTTTAAAATATAGTTACCATGATTAACAATAACTCCGAAGAGACCAATGACAAATACACATCAAAAACAAGTACAACAATGAGATAAGAGCTTTACATGCCCTGCCTTGTTTAATCCTTACAACCACTGTATGAGGAAATTCCTAAGATTAATTTTATTTTTCAGATGAGAAGACTGAGGCTAACACTGATCAAGGTCTCCCTGCTGGCTGGCAGCAGAGCCTGGATTTGAGCTCAGTCTGTCTAGGGAGCACAGGTGCTTCCTGCCACGAGGACCGCGCACTGGCGAGCAGTCTAGTGTGCTGTGTGTCGTACGGGACGGGGAAGTGCTGGAAATGGGTGTATTAGTAAAAATATTCAAAAATTTGAGCTTGACTCTAAATATCTTGTGGATCTGAAGTATAATTTATAGACTACAGAAGAGACAAGTTGCTCTGGGCCCAGGGCATAAACTAGGAGGGGCTGTAGAAGGTGGTGGGTTTGGGTTGCAGCTCTGCTGTCAGGAGCTCTATGATCTTAAGCAAATTTCCCTATCTCTCTGTGTCTCAGGTTCTTATTAGGGAAAATGGGACCAATAACAGAACCACTTCATAGGACTGCTGTGAGGGCAGTATCAGCTAACATCTGTAAAGCAATTAGAGCCGTTATGTCACAGAGCAGACACTCAGAAAACATCAGCTATTATTATGGGCTGAAGTTAGACTGAGAATCCGGTTCTAGCAGAAAAAAATTTTGTTGGACTTTACTGTTTCTAAAACTGTTTAATTGTGACAAGATTTTCTTTTGGGTAAAGAATAGATAGGGTAAAAAAATCAAGGGACCTGACCTCCTTGTAAAAATTTGTTAAGGGGTATTTTTTTTTAAGACTTCTCAGAGCCATTAAAACAGCCATATGCACTGTGAACTTTCAAGGGGGAAATATTTAAGAGGCACAGGCAGTAGTACTTGGTTCAGGCTGAATTATATCTGTGACTATGGACTTTGGGTAAATTACTTAGTCTTTTGGTGCTTCAGTTTTCTCATGTATAGAATCAGCACAATTATGCTACTAGGTCTCAAGGTGGTATTGCAGGGATTAAATGAAAGAACACATGTAAAACACTTTAGTACAGTTCCTGGCATAAAGCACTCAACAACAATATCACTTTATTTACTGCTTTCTAATCTCTTTCCTCTCGGTATCAGAAACTGAGATGTCTTCAGTCCACTTCTCTGATCCTGCAACATCCTAGACCTTTGTTTTGTTATCACTTAGTGCTAAAATCTTAGCTTTAATTGTGGTTTACTGGATTTGAGAACTTAGTTTCTGGAGGTCTCCTGACTTTTGTATCTTTTACTACTTGTAAAATGCTAGTTTTTGTTTTGTGCTCTCTGCTATTATGGCTCTTTCAAATACTGTATATATCAAGTGATTTCCATAAGAATTTTATGAGATAGGTAACCATGGGCCCTTCTTGTTTTCCTCCCTGGTTTTACCTGTTCGTCTCATTTTCATCAAGGCCAACATAACAGAACAAAAACTTTGGACTTGCTCTGATATGAAAAAGCCACAGAGAACCACTAGATTGTTATATTAGTAATGACAGAATCAACAATGACAGTAATGACAAGCAATTAAAATTGAGTGCTTTTTATGTACCAGGCATGCATTAAGGACTTTACAAGTATTAACTCATTTAATCCTCATAAGCATCCACATGACAAGATGAGGACATGAAGATGGGGTGAGATCACACACAGCTAGTAATGGTGGAACTGAGATTTGACTCCAATTGTTTACTCAAGAATCAATACTCTCAATCACTTTTCTGGGTTGCCTCTTTGTATTCTAGGTTTCTAAGTTTAGGAGTGACCCAATGAAACTGGAACTTTTATTTTATTATTATTATTTTTAAAACTTTTTATTGTATAGTATAACATATATATATAAAGCAAAGAAATAAAAAAGCAATAGTTTTCAAAGCACTCTTCAACAAGTAGTTACAGGACAGATCCCAGAGTTTGTCATGGGCTACCATACCATTCTCACGCATTTTTCCTTCTAGCTGCTCCAGAATATAGGAGGCTAGAGGGCTTAAATATTTTTTTATCATCACAATTGGCTTTTTTCCTTCTTGTGAAAAATAACATATATACAAAATATATATGAAATATATACAAAAAATAAATTTCAAAGCGCAGCATCACAATTAGCTGTAAAACATATTTCAGAGTTTGACATGAGTTACAATTCCACAATTTTAGGTTTTTACTTCTATCTGCTCTAAGATACTAGAGACTAAAAGAGATATCAATTTAATGATTCAGCACTCATATTCATTTGTTAAATCCTATCTTAACTGTATAACTCCACCATCACCTCTGATCTTTCCATCTCTCTTTAGGTGTGTTTGGGTTATGGCCATTCTAACTTTTTCATATTGAGAGGGTCTGTCACTAATATGGGGTACGGACATGGAACTATCTGATGTTCTGGAGAGGCTGGGCCCTCTAGGTTTCAGGACTTATCTGGACCAGGGACCTATCTGGAGGTGGTAGGTTTCTAAAAAGCTATTCTAGTGCATGGAACACTTGTGGAATCTTTATATTGCCCTAGGTGTTCTTTAGGATTGGTGGAATGGTCCTGGTTGGGGTTTGGGAGGTTATGATAGGTAGCAAGGTCTAACTGAAGCTTGTGTAGAAGTAATCTCCAGAGTAGCCTCTTGACTCTAACTGAACTCTCTCTGCCACTGATGCTTTAATTAGTTACACTTCTTTTCCTCCTTTTAGTTAGGATGAAATTGTTGATCCCATGGTACCAGGGCTAGATTCATCCCTAGGAGTTATCTCCCACATCACCAGGGAGACTTTCACCCCTGGATGTCATACCCCACATAGAGGGGAGAGCAGTGGTTTCACTTGCAGAGTTGGGCTTAGAGAGACTGAGGTCACATCTGAGCAACAAAAGAGGTCCTCCAGAAGTAACTCTTAGGCATGCCTATAGGTAGTTTAAGCTTCTCCACTACTTAAATAAGCTTCACAAGAGTAAGCCTCAAGATAGAGGGCATGGTCTATTGATTTGGGTGTCCCTAAAGCTTGCACAGATCAGGGGATTCCCTGATGGTAAGGTTTAATAGTTCCATACTCTTTCTCCCATCCCTCAAGGGACTTTGTCAATACTTCTTGATTATCTGCTTAAAATTTGAATTTTAAAATGAGCCTAATGAAAGTAGGAAGAAAGATCAAACACTGGTGAGCCAAAGACTTTACAAATAAGCAAGGCTCATCAAGAGTTAGGCATGAGAATTTCAGTCCCAAACTACTCATAGCAGACCTTTAATAAAAGCTTATCATGTGCCAGGTTAAAAAAAAAAAGTTAGTATTGAGAACAGAAAGGGGAAGAATGCACTCAAATAACAGAAGAGGAATATAACCCTAGAGACAATGAAGAAAAAATTATACAAACTGGAGAAGTCTGTGTATAGGGAAGAAAGAAATCAAGGATGATTTTAGTATTTTGAGTTTATGTGATTTAGAGCAGGGACTTCCAAATGTTCTGAAGTTTTGGAAGCATTAAAAAAAAGGTGGATGGGATAGAGTACAATCTTAATGATATATGGAAGAAAAACAAATTGGTATAAAGCATTTAGAAGGAAGGGATCTGAAATAACAACAAAGCAAGTATTAAGATAAGTTTTGGTTTAGAGGCTGTCTTAAATGTTCTCATTTCTAATCTATGTCAGTTTTTTAAAAAGGACTTTTTAAAAAAAGTAGTCTAATATTTATGTGGCAATATTAACATGTTGGTGCAATCTTTAATTATGCCAACAGAAGACTCACTGCTTCAGGGGAGAAATCTAGGCATAAAAGAAAATTCAGAACCTGGATTCAGGAACAATACCTACTATGAATAATACATCAGAAAATTTCATTCATGCACATACACAGAGTGCAATTCTACAGCTGAAAGACGACAGGCCCCAAGTAAGTTTACTCCAGTGAAGTCGCAGGGTTCAGGGAACACACTGATGCAGTCTGGGCACCTCATTTCAGGACCACACCCTCTGGAGGATTGGTCGGACCCAATTAACCTTCTTTATGTCATCACTCGCTTTGCTAGAGCTTTTTTTTTCTTACTAGAGCTTTTGATTCTGGTGCTTATTCTTCATGTTGTGATATTTACATGTTTTTCTTTCTTCTAAGTCAATGTGAAAACCTATGGACGGGAACATTACTCACTTTTTTACCCCACTACAATAAAGAGTATACAGTTGGTGAGAACTAACTCTTCAAAAAATTTACAAATATGTGGAAAAAGAATGGTGGGCAGAAGAGAAAGAAAAAGGGAAGATACATGCAAAGATGTTCAAAAGGATTAGGAGAATGCAGCTTTAAAATGAAGTAAGCAGAGCTTCATGAAAGAGGTGATGAACAGTGTAAAATTTGCTTCGAGATTAAAAATGAAATAAAAATCCATTGGATTTACTAAAAATAACACTGATGGCTTCTGAGGAGTTGTGGAGACTGAAAGATTATAGAGAATATCAAGGGATGGAGAAAGAGAAGCTAAAAATATAGGTGATGAGTTTGAGACACTTAGATATGAAAGTTGTGAAGAAGGTTTTAAAAGGCAGAATAATGTTGGTTGAGAGCAGTGACTACGGATCCAGGCTGCTTGGGTTCACATCCCATCTCTTCCACTTACTAGCTGTGACTCTGGTTTCCTTATGTGTAACATGGGGATTATCGCAGTATCTGTTTCAAGGTTGCCATGAGGATTGAATGAGCTAATACACAGGAGATGCAGCCAATGGGCCTGGCACACAGTAAGCACTACATAAGGGTTTACAGAGCGATGCCTAAGAGAAGATATTGGCAAATGAAGGAACTCTTGTTGAATGTCTTCTATCTTTCCAATGAAATAAGGCCATCTATTGATAATAAGAACTTATAATACATTATCATTTTAGAAAGTTCTACTTTGAATAGGAACACAACTACAGCTAGGACAAAATTGCCTTATGACACTAAGGTTTTTCTGTTTACATACTATGGCTCAGGAGTATGCTTAAAGGTTTTTGTTTTTAACTGAATACTGCTATTACATAGTCTCGGCATCAGATTCTTAGATTGGAATCTATCAAAGGGCAGAGGAAAAAAACTGTCAACAAATGCCACTTGTGGCATTGTCAAATAAAAACTTGGAAGTTACAGAGAAATTTTTTTTGTATACTTTTTGGGTTTCCTTATTTTTCACTTCTACTTTTACTAAGAAATACTCCCCCGCCCACCTCCCTTGGTAATTTCTAATCTGCTTTCTATTTCTGAAAATTTGCTATTTCTAGTCACCTAAGATATCATATAATTTTTGTCCTTACGTGCCTTGCTTGTTTCACTGAGCATATTTTCAAGGTACGTCTATGTTGCAGCACGTTTCAAAATCTCATTTTTTCCCTCATGGCCAAATAATACTCTATTGCATATATGTTCTACATCTTTCATCAACTCATCTGCTGTTTCCAGCTTTTAGCTATTGTGAATAATGCTGCTATAAACATTGGGATATAAGTGTCACTTTGTGACCTTGTTTCCAGTCTCTTTGGGATATACCTAGAGGTGGGATTGCTGGGTTAAATGGTAATTCTATATTTAAGTTTTTGAAAAACTGCTATATTGCTTTCCATAGTGGCTGCACCAATAATCCACTAAAGTTTCAATTTCTCCACAGCCTCTCCAACACTTATTTTCCATTTTTTTTCCTTCTTTAAATTATAACCATCCTTGTGGCTGTGCCAAGTAGTATCTGACTGTGGCTTTAACTTGTATTTCCCTAATGGTCAATGACAGTGAGCATCTTTTCATGTGTTTATTGGCCATTTACACATCTTCTTTGGAAAAATGTCTATTCAAGTTTTGCCTACTTTTTAAATTGGGCTGTTCACCTTGTTGAGTTGTAGGAGTTCTTTATATATTCTGGACATTAAATCCTTATCCTTATATAGAGAAACTGTTAAGATAGAGATTTCTAGATGAATCAAACTGCAATGGGATTCTCTGATTTTTCTCCTGTATGAGTAAATATTACGTGTCTTTTCAGCTTTATAATAAAAGCTAAGTTTTAAATATTAACCTTGTAAGATTCCTCAGGATGCCAGCAGACACTCATTCCAGGGGAACGAAGAACAAAATGAGCTGTCTGAATTCCTTCCAAGTCCCAAATCCTAATAAAAGAATAGGAGTAGAATGTTAAATATTTTTGACGTATCACTACTAAAAATAATAAATTTCCATGAACTTTAAAGCTATTAGCCAGGGATTTGTAAGGGACACATTTGCACTTAAAGTATATCTTTAAGAGAAAATGATAACACTTCTTTTAGAAAATGTGAAAAGTAATATGATACAGTGTTACTGTACACAGTAATGGAAACAGTCACACACGTTCTTTTTCTAATTGAACATAGCAACACTGTAACACAGCAACCACATAAAATTACTTTTATACTCTTTATTTTGTGGGCTAAATCTTGAAATTTGGTAGGTCACTAAATAGGTTGTTTTCCTACTTCCATAGTCATTTCAATTAACAGTAATTTCTAGTCACGGTGCTTAAAAAATAACTGTACTTTTTTCAAAAATAATATATAAAAAAGCTGATATGATGTGATATGTACGTGGAAAGGTAACACTTGTCTTTAGTTTATTCCTTCTACCTTTGGATTTCCACCCAAAGCGGATACTTCCTATCTTATATCCTTTGTTCTCGCTCACTTCTCCAATTTTCTCCCCTAAAAGAGGCATGCCCAATAACTGCAAAGACAGGCTGAAGGAAAAGAAGCCCGATTCCCCCGCCTCCCCCGCCTCCCGTCAATCCTCACAAATCCATGCAGGCAAGGATCAGATTACTCACTGAATTGCTCTCCCATCCCAATTTCTTCTCTGTCCTTAGAGTGGGGATCAAGACTCAGAAACCTAAGCTGTGGCACTCTGCTGAGAGAAGTGCCATTTCCTATCCCCAGACTGCCTGTAGCTCATTCTACACACTCAGCCACTGTGGTATCTCGCTGGCACAAAGTACGGCACAGATAGTATGGCAAGAGATGGTAAGTGAGTGGGTGGTTGGCAAAGTGCCCATCAGAATTCTGGTCCTTAAGAATTGAACACATTCAATTAGAAAACTTTGGACTTTTCTTCCATGATTTATAGCTCACATATCATTAGGGACAAGAAAACAACTTCAACAAACTTAAGGAATATATCTAAAGTCTAGCAAAAATTTCCTTCAAAGAATGTAAATATATTTATTGGACAATGCTACTATTCTTTGCCAAAACACAGTATTTCAAATATGTTTCCTTGAATTACAGGGTCTCCAATCTTGAAATATCATAGTGACATATAAATACAAATGTTTTTCAAAGTCATTATTGTTTGAGCTCAAAAGCTGATGAAATGTAATATACCAAAAATGGGGTGGCTTTTTCAATGGAGATTTTATTAGCTTACAAGTTTGCAGTTCTGAGGCTGTGTAAATGTCCAAATTGTGCCATCTTCTCCCCGCTGACCAGCTACCAGAGATCCTCAGCTCCTCTGACACATCATGGCCAGCCACGTCTGCTGGTCTCTCCCTTCTCTCCTGGGTCACCTTGTTTCCAGCTTCTAGCTTCTAGCTTCAGTGGTTTCCTCTCTGAACTTCCGTGTGTGTCCTTGTTTCTCAGCTTCTCCGGCTTTTCTCTTTCAGCTTCTCTGAATTTTATCTCAGCTTTTGTGGAGCTTTTCTTTGTGTCTTCTCTCTGTCTTTTATCCTCTTATTGAGCATTCTAGTAAGAGGATTAAGACCCACCTTGATCCTACCCACAACAGGGCTACACACAGGAGAATGGATTAGCGTTTTTTTTTTTTTCTGACATGGGCAAGGCTCCAGAAATCGAACCCAGGTCTTTGGCTTGGGAGGCGAGAACTCTGCCACTGGGCCACTTTTGCCCTGGATTAGCTTTAAGAACACAGTCTTTTCTGAGGTACCTACAGTTTCAATCCATCACAATTATCTACTTGATTGAATAATTTAGAATCGTACTCCTTTCTCTTACAGAATCAACACTTTCTCTATATTTATTATACAAGAGAGACAGTTAAAATTTAATTAAAGAGGGAATCACATTTACTAAGAGTTTATGGAATTATGTCTCATGTCCTATAATGAAAGATATGATTAATTATAGCAACTAAGCATTTCTTTCTTCTCTATTGCCTTTTCCATAATAAAGTGCTGGGTTAGCATATATTTTACCACTATTGAAACAGGAGGAATTTGTCTTATAAATTTGGTGAGTCCTATGAAAGAATGGTTTAAAATTCCCATTCTATTGATCTTATGGTAATATGTATTTGATTTTTGTTGGCTATTATTTAAGTTGAAAAAAATACACAAATAGAATATTTTTATGATTTATTTTTTCCCTTTCAAATGAAGGAAACAAAAGAGATAGAAACTGTAAAACATGAAAAAGATATTATATAAAACAAGTCAATTAATAAAATGCATTCCTGTGCAATGAATCAAATTTTAGTCTCAGTTAAAAAATTTTAGTATTTTATCCTGAACAGACCCTGACACTTTTTTAAAAAAACTGACTTAAAAATGAGGAAGGTGATCCTGATTACTTTTCAGAAGGTTAGGATAAGATAATTTATGGTTTATAATTATATGCTTATTCAATAATTTTTGGTGGTTGCAAAATCCAAGGAACATGCAAAATACAATAAATTAGGCTGAGTGAGTTATCACAACTAAATTAGATACAGATGGCACAATTCAAGTTAAGTCTTGTTTCCCTTATTGATAGATTCTATAATTAAGCTCTTGTAAATCCTTTTGTGTAGTCTAACTCATCTGTCTGTGCTTTTACCACATGGCTCATCTAGTTAATATTAGTTTCATCAGATAAAATCATGTTTTTTTTTATTATTTTTTGGAAGTGTACCATACATAATAAATAAGTACACAGATCATAAGTGTACAGCAAAAGAAAAAAACAAAACAAAACACACACAAAAGGATGAGAACCTAAATCAAGAAGAAAATATATCCAGAACTCTAAATGGAACGGTCTTGAATTCCCTTCCCATCATACATACTTACCCTCCCATAAAAGTTACCCATTATCTTGACTTTTAACACCATAACTTAATTTTTGCCATCATAAAAATGGAATCATACAGTATGTACTTTCTGGTCTGACGTTTTCAACATTAGGTTTCATGAGACCAACACTGTTGTATGTTGCTGTACTCTGTTTATTCTCATTTCTGTATATTGTATTGCACTGATTAAGCACATCACAAATATTGATCCATTCTATCACTGACAGACATTTAGGTTAATTCCAACTTTTAGACCCTGTAAATGAAATATATATATATATATATATATATATATATAGGCTATATATAGGCTACTATAAGCCTTCCTGTACATGACCTTTGATGAAAACACACACACACATAAGTGGGTATACACATTGGGTACATACTATGCATGCAATTGCTGAAAACAGATTGCAAATATGTTCAGCTTTAGCAGATATTGTCAAATAGCTTTCCAAATTTTCATTAAAAGTGTCTAAACTTTCTCTTATTTTCTGACAAAAACCATCACTTGTCTGAAAGGTAAAAGATACAACTTTTCAACTGATCTTATTTGTGAGGTAGATTTCTCAAATCATACTTTTCCCTTGCTTTTTATGTTGTTATTTTAATGTATCTAGGTATGGATAAATCTGCATAAGTTTCAAAAAGAGTGAACACAATATACAGTAGAAACTCTCATAATTATGCTCCTGTCAGGCTTTCTTCCTCCCTCTGTAGAACTGACAAGAATGAGAAAGCTAATTCTGAATATGACCACATATTATGCATTTGTTTTAAGCTTACCAAAAGGGAATATGGATGCTTCACTTAGCAAACTTTGGCATGTAAGTAATATAAGCCATGCTTGTTACTGTAACTACACAAATATTACAGAAAGTGACAAAATGCGAATGTGAAAGAGCTGTTTCAATGTAAGTAAGTGATGGCAACTAAAGATAAGTTTCTAAAAGAAAATAACTCTTCAATAAGGTATGCATGACAGCTGTGACAGATGAAACAATAAAAATAATAAAAATCTAGATGTATTCTGATTTAAGACAGTTCTGCAAATGTTGTATTCACTGCAGACATTGTATTATGGGTGTGATCATGCCATAAAGATATGAAATTCCAACCAGTGAACTCCCAAGAAAGAAACCCAGGGAAAAGAAAAAGCATTGGCCTAATATCAAAAATGGCAAATGGCTGTTCATTTACATATTATACAGTAAAATATGATAGGTAGGCATTCTTTTAAAATGATTTCCTGAGTTAACTAACTTTTTGGCTTTATCACTAAGCTAGATCATGTCAGGTAACAGGATTTCTACTGTAAAAGAAAAAAAAATTCACAATCTTAGAAATTCAGGTCTAAATATTTCCAAATTTATTTCCTATAAATTTATTTGTTTATAATAAATAAAATTGCTTAAAACTCAACTATAGCCACAGAAGCATACCTTACGTCTTGGAAAGAGAAAAGATTTACGAGTTCACAGTCTTATTTATATACATAACCAAACACACAGGAAGATAATAGAGCATATATAAAAACATAAAATATAATTTTTAAATTTCATAACACTTACATGAAACGAATATATTTATCTATTTGACTGTGCACAAGGGAAATTTCAAAGGAAAAGCTTTTAAAGTAAAGTCAATCTGCTGACATATGAAGAAGCCAATAACCTGGACTGAATGAAAGGGCACTGGGTGTGTATAACATCACTCCTCACATAAAACAGGAGGCAGGTTTTATCCAACTTGACTATGATCATCATGAATACCCCCACCCTTCCCAACTCTGAGGTCCTAAACAGTACTCTCTGATTTAGCTGTAAAATGGAGGGACAATATTTGATGGCTGAAGAACCAACCAGATCTAAGATTATAAATTATACTTATTTTACTTTTAGTATTTTATCATTAAAATTATTGCCTAATTTCAGGCTCAGTGCTTTGCAGCAGAACATTAAGTATATCCCTACCACATGGTATTTAAATGTAATTGCTCCATTTAATTAAAAAGATCCCATAAATTGGATGCTGGCATTTTGGTGATTTTCCAGATATTCTCAAGGGTCTTTTAAATTGACAATTAGTGGAGGGAGATGTTCCCTCTGAGGATTCAAAGCAAATTTCCTGGGTTATACTCTGTTCTTTTTATTTGTTTGTTCTCATTTTTAATTGGCAACTCGTTTTCTGCTACCAAATGTTTCTGACAACACAGACAAAAGAAGGAATGGATGATATTAAATGACACATCTGTATCCATTTGGCCTTCTCTAACTGGTGGTAAAGCCAAAAATACAAACTGCAATCTTTCTAAAAGAGTTGACTAGATCACATGAATCAGTATATTGATTAATTAAATATGAAAGCAAGAACAAAAGTCATACAGACATGTAGTTATGAGGATGAGAAGGCACTTTACAATGTTGCTTGGCACAGGATATTCTTAAATAGGACACTGCTAGCTAAGAAACATTTTTCATTGAGTTTGCAATGGCAAATGTCTATTTTCCCTTTCAGTTTCAAGTAATCTATCACTTACCTACTTATCATGCAACAAATGATTCAATAAATGGAGAGGCATGGCACATTTCCTTAGCAAACATGCACACAAATTAGAAAGAAAGCCAAATATTACAAAAAATTTAGTGCTAAAATATCTGGTTTTATGTGCAAAAGGATTTCAGAGGTTCGGGACCTATATAACCGAAAGCACAAATCTAGGGATTAGACTGGCAAATCGTTGACAGTGGTACGAAGCATAGACAGTAAAAAATAAACTTTGTCAGCTTGTGGTCACTCTTTGGAAGACCTTGATACCCAGGCCAAAGCCTTACAGGTGGAAGGAACCAGCTCTGACCCGAAGCCAGGCCCACAGTGGACAGGGGCAAGCAATCACTAGTCTAGGACTCACTGGGCCGCAGAGTGGAGGGGGCGCGGCTCCACCAGGCACATGAAAAGGTGGTCGCTAACTGCCAACAGAAAATCCGACATTGGAAGGAAGTAGATAATGACAATAATGCTGTTCAAGTAAAACTCAGTACATTGCCTGAAAAGTTGTCTTGTAACATCACACCATTTGGTCCCTTTGCCAAAAACTTGCCGTACTACTGAAGTTTTATTTGGGGACAATTTGGTTTGCAAAGTGTTCAGCAAAGCAGGCTGAAGGCTTATTTGAGTATAGGAAAGAACATGTAAGAAAGAAAACAGTAAGCTGATTTTATAAAAGTGATGAAAAACTTTGAATTTGGAGTTGAATTCACTGAAGATTGGCAGGAAATGAGTGGCACTGTCTGTGCTGGTCTGAGAGTGTAAACACCGAGGAAAGCCATGCTTTCTTAGCCCTAATCCAGTCTTGCAGGGCAGACATGCTGTTGGGTGGGATCTGTTGATTACGTTGTTTCCATGGAAATGTGACTCACCCAACTGTGGGTGGGACCTCTGGATTAGATGGAGAGGTGACTGTGCCCATTCAAGATGGATCTTAATTTGTTTCCTGGAGTCCTTAAAAAAAGGTCATAAAGAAAGAGCGCTAAAACAGACATCTGGAGATGCAGGAGCTGAGGGAGGCGTTTGAACCCAGAAGCTGGGAGAAAAGAAATCTCCAGCCCTGGGAGATGCTAAAAGATGAAACCCAGAGTTTTTCCCTGGAGTAGCTACATGAGGACACACAGAAGCTTAGAGAGGAAGCCATTATGAAACAGAAGTTGAAAGCAACGAACTGGGAACAAGGACCAGCAGATGCCAGCCATGTGCCTTCCTACATGAGAGACATCAGCCTTTCTTCAGAGTCAAGGTATCTTTCTCTAGATGCCTCAGTGTGTACATTTTAAGGGCCTCAGAACTGTAAACTTGTAACTTAACAACTTCCCTTTATCAAAACCAGTCCATTTCTGGTATATTGCATTCCAGCAGCATTAGCAAACTGAAACAGTGAGGGTGATGTTGTTAACATGAGAGAAGAATTTAAAGTAAAATAACAAGTTGCCCATAACCTCACTCCAAACCCAAAACTTGATATTTTTGAAGGAGATTTTTCTTCAAATGATGTAAAATCCAATAATTTGCTGGCTGATAAGGAACTGTGGGCTTGACTTGAAGAAATAGAGTGAGAAGAAAAATTGCTGGGTGAACTTGAGAGCATGATTCTGGGATTGCAAAGGAATCCTCTGAAGAGGAAAAGAAAGAGCACAACCCAAACGGGAATGTGACTCATCAAGGAACAGACAGTCTCCCTCCCAGCAGTTGTCATGAGGATTTTATAAATTCAGAACTTCAATGGTCAAGTGAATTGTCAGTTGAATTGTCCAGTGAATGGTTCAAATTTCTATCCTAGGGTACATGGGTGGCTCAGTGGTAGAATGGGTGCCTTCCATGTGGGAGACCCGGGTTCAATTCCTGGACCATGCACCCCCCTACCACCCCCCCACAAAAGTCCCTATCCCAGTAATGAAGAAGATGATCCTCAGGGGGGACAATGGTGATAATAAAAATGACCATCATGCTATAGGAATTAGAGATAATTCTGTACCAACAATATATTTCTCTCATACTGTCGAACTTAACATGGTCTGAATAATACTGGAAAAAATACTACTTTTAATATTTTGTGAAAAGAAAGAAGCCAAAGGTAAGCAAAAGAACAGTTCTGGCACTGGTCATTCTGCCCAGTAGCTGCCTATCATTAAGGACTCCTGCTGACATTTAGTCTTTGTTGATGTTACGAAGGGAGAATGTCCCCCCAAATCAATTCTGAAGTCTCCAAGGAGAGAGAACAATGCTGGTAATATCAGTGAAAGCAGTGCTGCTGAATTTCATGACAAATGGGGAGTTCTGAGGAGTATTAGCTGTGAAGAAGCCACTTGCAGTGATAACAGTGAGAATATTTTAGAACAACAATAAGAAAATCATCAAATGAAACTTCTGCTCTTATCAGGAACACCTGGGGCTTTTTCTGCAATAGAAAAATAATTTTTATCATTCTCCTTAACACCTCATCCAGCCACTGCTCATCCTGTGCTACCCACTAATCCAGAACAAAAAAGAATTTTTGTCAGAAGTATCAGAAAAAACTACAAAGAGGGTTTCAAAGTTCAAAGCTGCCAGGAAATGGAAGTTTATATCATGAAACCTAGTTCTGCATGTTTGTGTATGTTTAGAGTACATACAGCAAAATAGATTATATGCAGTTTGAAATAAGGGATGCTGAGTTAATCTGACAGCAAATTCTCTTAGCTTTAATAAAATTAAAGTAAATGTTTGAACACTTAAACATTCAGCTTATTTTGTTAACTCTCTGAATACAATCAACATCCTTGTCTAAGTTTGCCATTTGATGTGGTGGCAGCATTTCATATTATTTTTCAAAGAACACTGTTCTTAGGCATTATTTTAGGGTTTCAATACAGGCAGTTTTGTACCAGCTGTGATACTGTGCCTACCATATGGCTCATTAAAAACACACAAAACTGTATCATTTATTTCCAATTCATTGGAGGGAAAACACTTTAATCAGCTGAATCCTTTAATTCATTTATTTGTACAAAAAGTATAAAAGACTGTATTAAAACTGAGACAAGCATTAAAGGAAAATTCTTTGACATTAGAGTTCAAAAATGGTTCATTCTACCAAAAGAATTAGTTTTTGTATAAGATATAAAGAATTTTATACTATAAATAAAGACTATGTTATATTAATTTAAATTGGAATTCTAGATTTGGCTTTTCTTCCAAAACAGAAAGCATATTTGCACATTAGAAACCTAATAACCTCAATGGGCACACTGTCTTAGAATAAACGTTTACCCTTAAGACCTCTGGATAGTATTGATTCCTTACCTTGCTCCGAAGTCCAGCATACGCATAAGTTTTAATTTAGATTATAAAATGCTGCCATTTAAAATGAAGGGAATGCTAATGCTTCATGTTTAAACAGTATCTTTTTGGAAGAAATATGACATGAAACTCAATGAAAATCTGAAAAGTAATAGTCTCAGTTTAGTATTAATTCAGAAAATTTCGGCAACTTTCTAAAATATTTGAAAAAGACCAAACCAATCCCTCATCACCTCCTATTGTATCATTATTCTATTTTCATGGCCCTTCTATGAAAAAATCACAGCTTAAATCAAACTGCTTTAAAAATTATTTTGTATTTAACTGTACAGATCACTTTAAAGAAACTTTAAAAATTTCAAATCACATTAAAATTTCATTACTCATTTTAGCATTTTAAAGGCACTTAAGAAAACAAAACAAAAAAACTCTAAACTTAATGTGCTGGTTTGAAAGGATTTATGTACCCTAGAAAAGCCATGTTTTAATTCTAATCAACCTTGTGGGAGCAATGGTTTCTTCTAATCCTTATTCAGCACGATAGGTTGGAAGCTTGATTAGGTTATCTCCACGGAGATGTGACTCAATCAAGTGTGGGTATTAAATATATTAGGTGGAAACATGTCTCCATCCAGGTAGGTCTTGATTAGTTTATGGAATCCCTGAAATAAGAAGCAGTATTTTGGAGAAAGCTTCAGAACACCACAGAACCATGAAGCAGAGAGTTCACCAGCCAGCGACGTTTGGAGATGAAGCAAGAATATGCCTCTCGGGAGCTTCTGGAAGTAAGAGGCCTGGAGAGAAAGCTAGCAGATGCCCCCATGTTCGCCATGTGCCCTTCCATCTGACAGAGAAACGATGAACATCATCGGCCTTCTTGAACCAAGGTATCTTTCTCTGGATGCCTTAGATTGGACATTTCTGTAGTCTTGGTTTAATTTGTACAATTTCACAGCTTTAGAACTGTAAACTTTTAACTTATTAAATTCCCCCTTTTAAAAGCCATTCCGTTCCTGGTATATTGCATTCCAGCAGCTAGCAAACTAGAACACCTACTTATCTTGTAAGTTTTGCATTTAGATGGCTTCTAAAAACCTTGCCTTCTTTGAATGTCATGTCAGGTAGAAAGCTTACATGTACCATGTGGGAAAATTTCTTTGATTGTGGAAGGTAGTATTTTGTAAAACTTTTCTTTTTAAGTAAAAATTTTATGAAACTTGAAAAAAAAAAGTAGTGAAGGTAATAATAGCATGGTAGTTTGAATTATGAATTTTGTAAGGGTTACTTTCAGTATGTTTCAAATATATTCAGAAGATTAGATTAATCCTGATTTTTTAAAAAAGTACTTGAGACTACTAAGCAAGTAATACTGGTATTAATATACTACTGATAGTATTAGTGATAAAAGGTACATATTTCTACAAGTTTTACTGATTCAAGAGTGAAAAGAATGAATCAAAAGGGTAAAAATGAGGGGTAACTGCACAGGCTTATTATTTCAACCTTCAATAATTAAAAAAAAGAGTCAAAATATGGGTTGCCTATCTAAGGCTGTGTGTGTTTTAGGGCAGGGAGAAGGAGTGTAGGACAGTGGTTTTTTTCTAATATAACACTAATAAACCTATACCATAAAAAATATCTATTATACATCTTCATGAAGCCTTGAAGGGGGTAAAAAACAAACATAAATTTACACAAAGATGCTTTTTATTTTGATTTTTTGAATAAACAGGTCAAGCAGAAATATAAGTTTATCATTAGAGGTGAGAAACCATCTGAGGCTACCCTAGAGAAGAATTATTAACATCCTATTTAACGTGTATTGACAAAAATTCATGAAGGATGGGAAGTGTGAGAAGTTTTGTCCCATCTAAAAACAAACCTCAAAATTAAACTCCCAATTGGAAAGCAATCCCATATGGCAATTTTCAAACAGATCATATATAACGACCTCTTCAAGGAATTCAGAGTAAAAGTAAAAGCCTTAACACAAACGTTATTACTATAACCCAGGAAATAGAAGCATTTCATTATTTCCAAGAAAATTTTGATATAATTTACAAAACTTAAATTTGACTATATGCTGAATACAAGAATTACAAATGAGGGAAAGCACTTATCACTCACATCAATGGATTTTCCAATAAACCTGAAAAATGTTTATGGATGTGATTCCCATTTGAGAGCCACAGAAAGCAAGCTTAAATTACTATAATAATGGGCATGATAACATACTTTATTAATAACAGTTCTATATTTCAACTATTAAGGACATAAGAGAAAGAACAAAGACGTCATGACTATAGAGTGGTGAGACCAGTACACAATCCAGTCAAATTTTAGAAAATTCTTTCATCACTTTATACACTGCTACTCTAGTATAATTTTTCATTCACATACTGTTTCATTGCATTGAATTAAAGGTCTGCAAATGTGAGCAACAGGTTTTAGTATAGTTTTGGGATAGTTCTTACAAAGACCCAGAATCCTATGTTCCACTGACCAGAGGTAAATTATTACCACTCATTACAAACTGTCAATTTTATCCCATTCTTAAAGCTCTTGTTAAAACTATGCAATAATTGATTTTGATTTAAAATGTTACCAAAAATCAGAGGGAATTTTAGAAGTCAAGCAGGGAACTCTATTTCTTTAAATATTTAACCATAATATCAATATGATTTTTTCTTTGTTAGAGAAGTTGTAGGTTTACAGAACAATCATGCATAAAATAAAGGATTCCCATATGCCACCTCACCACCAATCCCTTGCAGTGGTGTGGAACATTTGTTATAACTGATGATAACCATAATATTTTAATGTAACTGCAATTATTTAGGCATAATTTATTTACTTCTTAACTGGGATTAAATGCCCAAGGAATGCTGTTCCACTGGTCTATTTTGAAAAGGCTCTTAGTCCCCTCCTTTATTTTCCACAAAGATTATTTTTAAAAGATCACATAATTGGGGTGAAGGCTAGGGAGGAACACTCGCGTTAATTATCAATCCTGAAAACTCTCAAATGTACACAGAGGTAACAGGAAAAGAACTTAGCCAGTACGTGATACATAGAAAACATCTGCTAGATATTCTTCTTTTAAATTTTTTCAAAAAAATTATACTGATAGGTTTGTGAATATCTTAGGTAAATTAGTACTTCCTCATCAGTGATTTGATTATATCCCTAAAAGAAATTTTTATTCTTTTATTTATTTCCCATCTCCTAATCCCATTCTTTTAAAATATTATCACAGCAAGAACATGATAAATACTGATATCCCATCTTTTACAGATAAAGTGAATGACACTTTATATGTTTCTATTATTTTAGTCTTATAATTCTCTTTCACCATAAATTTTTATCTAATATTTTAAACTATTGTGGGGGGGGGGGCGTTGGAGGAAAGGGATTTACTTCCGACATGCTTTGTGGTTACAGCAAGTACTAAATCTTCATTTCTTTTGTATCTCCTAAAGTACTAAATGTTGTCCGTATTAAACGTGTTTAATACTTGTTGATCGGACTTGTTTTTACAGAACAGTACTGTTTCTAATATAGAAAAACATTTGCTATTTGGCACTGACTGGGAATGAGATGTTCTGTATTAGTGAGTTTTTAAATTAATATATTTAACCCATCAAATACTCAAACATTTTTTTTTACCTTCTTTTGGAAGTAAAATTCATTTAATAAATGAATAATAAATCTTTCTAAATGAATATGATTTTCTCTGCCTCTCAAATATCATAATTTTAACTACCTTTTGATGATGCTAGGCCATAATTATGAATATCAGTATTTATATCTGCCTGTATTTTTATCATTTTGTGAGTGTATATATATATTATACACACACATATGTATATATGTATATGTGTGTGGTGGAGATGATGAGGGATCATAAAGGAAATGCGTAGAACATTTACTTGGGCATTTCATTTCTTAAACACATTTCTGGGTAATGGCACCTTTCTCATAAAGATGTGGTGACAGATACATAGTTGTATATTCATTCCTTTACCTACTTACCCACTGAGTCCCTGCCACAAGGTCATTATTCTAGCTTCTGTGGTGCCCTCTAAGGGCACAGCATGGCTGGATGCTACATACCTAATTAGTGAAAAGGTCAAAGAAGTCTACTCCAGAAGACTTTCCCTCATCATCTAGACATGTTTCTCGGTAGCATCACACCCTGTTACTCAGCACCACTGACATCACAGAGCTCCCTTTGGCAGCTTGCAATTACTCTGTCTTTTCATCCGGGATAACTTGGTTGGTGGGTGAGAAGGACCACGACATCTTCATTTCAAGAACTAGTGCTAAGGTGTTTTGAAGTTATCTTTCAAAAATTACAAATTCTTTACCAGCAGAAGATCATGACACTTCTGCAGACACAACTCTAAGTAACAATTTTATCAAGTCCTATATAATGCTTAACTTTGATCAGAACAGTCATCTACTTTTTCAATAATATAAAAAGAGAAAAATTCTTAAAGAACTTTAAAGTAGAAGCAGTATAGTGCAGTGCTTCAAAGCCAACTACCCGAAAAGTTTTTCTATTGTAGTATATCCCTTCAGAATTCCTTACTTTGTTTATTGCTGTCACCATGTGCCCTATTTGTTACTCTTCCTTATTAATAATTTTTTTTACTTCCATCCTCTGACACACAGATCTATATTGCTTAGCTTCTGGCAAGAGGCTTGACTTTAACAGCCAATCAGAATTCTCCTTTACTTCTGGTTGGTGAACAAAGCTGATGCATTCTAAATTCAGCTCCCCAGCTATTTCTATAATAATATACAGTTATCGATTCTTACTCATGGGTCTATGGGAAACTGTTTCATAATGCCAGATGGGTGCTTGTCTGTACCATGTCTTAATTTGGGGACCCACAGCTATCCAGGGCATGCTCATCTTATAGCAGATACAGAATATAGGAGGTCAAGTCAAACCAAGTAAACAATTTAAAGCTTCTGCCTGGGTAACATCCGCTAACATTACATTGGTTTAAACAAGTCATATGGCTAAGGCCAACGTCAATAGGGTGGGAAAGCTCCTCTTTCCATGGGAGTGACGAATGGAAGTATTTGCTGAACAATAACATATTGACCACAGTCTAGCAAAATGAGACAATTAGGGGCAACGCAGCAAGTTTTACAAAACGCTAGATTTATTTAAAGGAATTATTATGAAGTGAAGCTCTTTCTACCTTTTAAGAGTAATAATGTCCTTTCTTTTATAAAAGGATGATAATATAAATGGTATTCAAATTGCTACTACTTGACAAAATAAAAAGTTGGCCACTCTATGTCAGTGTCCCAAATTTTGGAGAATTTTAGTAGTCTATAAAAATCCAAAATCTACTACTACAACAACAAAAAATAATAGGCCACTATGTATAATCCCAGGTCTTTCTGGCTATTGTTCACTATTCAGAGGTTATTCCTAGACTTGCAAAGACATGCATTTTCTCCTTTTTCAGGTTTCCTATTCTGTGCTTATGATTAGGAAATTCCTTACTTGAGAGGGCTGAAATACCATTATTTATTCCTAGTGAACTAACCTAACTTTTCTCGTAACAATGGTCCTATTAACTTTATAGGACAAATGTGGTTTTATAACAACTTGGGGCCTTTACAAAATAAAGGCTTTTTATGTATGAAAATATTACTGTATGTAATTCTTTTATGTCCCTGATATGAAAATTTTAATAGACATTACATAAAGAATAATGGCCTATGATTCTATAACTTTAAAAATATGTTTCATTAACAAGATTAAAATTTTAAAGGTGGCCTGTGGCTTTACTTCCAATGTAAAAGGAAACATGTTTAATAATTCTCTATATATAAAGTGTTAAGAAATATGGATGATTTTGACAGCTTTATCAAACATTAAAACTATGCAAAATAGAACAGCATTTGTTACTCCTTTTTTTTGGTCACAGTATTGTTAAAGCAGATGAAGCAATTGGCACTCTTCTAATGACGGATTCACTTATTTCACACCTGATTTCTCAGCTTTTTTTCATCTCCTACTCTTGCTCTTTATCTTATTCTTTATTTGTGATATTCTCAAGCTTCAGGCACTGTAAAAATGTTATAGTTACCTCATTTGCTCCAAGGAAGTGAGGTAGAAGAACGTGATATTGAAATGTATTGTATCTACAGAAAAAACTTATTGGAAACCTCTGAATTTTTCAAAACACTAATTTTCTATGAATCTGACTTAGCAAATGAAATTCACAGTTTATTATCAAACACTAACTTTGCATACAGGATCTGTGACATAACTTCAAAATATGGCAGTTACTCATTATGATCCTACTTACTCTTTCCAATATTGGAGAATATGACCCAATATATATTTAGATTTCATATACTATAATTCTAAAATAAGAGGCAGGGAGACACCGTGAATCAGGGACAAAAAAGAAAAAGGTTCCATTAACTGCAATGAGAACTCAACTCATTGATTTTAAAACTTATATCTGTGTCATATCTACTATTTAAAAAGATGCTTCTTTTATAACATTATATGGCATTTATAAGAAAGTTATATATCCTCTAATTTTTAAATTGTCATTCTGATTAAAATAAAATGAAAAATAAAAAATGTGGTGGTAACATAAGGAACATACCTGCAGGTATGATCATCACTCACACTTGCAATTTCACGGCCTTCTTTGGGATCAAACACCAAACCATTAATGAAATCTGAATGGCCCTCTAAAACCTGACAAAAGGGGAAAAATTAGTAAGAAAAGAGAAAAATATTTTCCCAATATTCCTACTTAATACTTTATTCACTTCCTTAAAGGCTTTCACTACATGTTTCTTTTTTTCTGTAAAGTTTTTTAAGCAATCTACTATTTTTAAAGCATGACGTATATACCAGCTTTTCTAGAAGGCTTACCTTGGAAAGAAGTTGATCACTCAGCACATTGCTCTTAGTTTAATCATTCTTCTCTAATAAGTATTTCCTACAAAGACACACTTTCTACTGTATGTGTCCTCATATCACCTTTTTTCTCACTTACATAAAGCTTAAGTAACAAATAAAGCTTGAAAAACTTTTTAGGGGCACTGGCCTAGAGTCCCCCTCTGCTTTTTACCTTATACTTGCTGATCTGTCCTACGGAATACAAGTACTGTGAACTCCACCTTTCAATGCTTTTATCCACCTGGACAGTGTGACCACCAGCCCTGAAGAACAGCTGCAATTTCAGCTCATGGTCAGTTGAGGCAGAGAGCTTCATCTAGCCATTGACAGACCAAATGGAAAGTTGGGTAGGAAACCAGATGTGCAGGTAAGATTCAAGATTTTAATAGATATCTTTCTATTCAACTGATAACACTTTGTTCTAAACTGATTCCACTTTAGTTTTGAAGTTTATTAATAAAGTGGTTCTATAATGATACTGCTTACTATAAGAAATGAATCACGAGAAAAAAAGGATTTGGCTCAAAGATTCCTGTATAACTTTAAAAAACCTACATTCTCCAAGTCATCAGGTAGTTTCCTCCACAGTCTACAAGGTAAACTAAATTAACACTAAATGCTTACTGTCCACTATAATTACATTAACATTTTTTGTTGTTGGTGTCGTTTTTTTCACTTCCAAACACTTTCTAAAAAAAATATTTTTATTGCAAACAACAAACATACAAACATTCTTTACATGGTTACAATCAGTGGCTCACAATACCATCATATATCTGTGTATTCATCACCATGATCATTTTTTTGCACATTTGCATCTCTTCAGCAAAAGAAATGAAAACACTCATACATGCCATATTCTTTACCCCCGTCACTGACCACTAGTGTTTCAATCTACTCAATTTATTTTAATCTTTGTTCCCCCTATTATTTGTTTATTTCTTATCCATATTTTTTACGCATCTGTCCTTACTGTAGATAAAAGGAGCATCAGACACAAGATTTTCACAATCATACAGTCAAATTGTGAAAGCTATATCATTATACACTCATCTTCAAGAAATATGGCTACTGGAACACAGCTCTACAGTTTCAGGTACTTCCCTCTAGACACTATAATACATCATAAACTAAAAAGGGATAGGTATATAATGTATAAGAATAATCTCCAGGATAACCTCTTGACTCTGAAATCTCAGCCACTGATACTTTTGTCTCATTTCTCTCTTCTCACTTTTGGTTGAGAAGGTTTTCTCAATCCCTTGATGCCAAGTCCCAACTCATTCTAGGATTTTTGTCCCATGTTGCCAGGGAAGTTTACATCCTTGGGAGTCATGTTCACATAGATGAGGGAAGGGCAATGATTTCATTTGCCGTGTTGGCTGAGAGAGAGAGAGGCCACATCTGAGCAACAAAAGAGGTTCTCTGGGGGTGACTCAGGATTATTTTTAAGTAGGTTTAGCCTATCTTTTGCAGGGATAAGTTTCATTGGAACAAACCCCAAGATTGAGGGCTCAGTCTATTGATTTGGTTGTCCCCACTGCTTGTGAGAGTATCAGGAATTCTTCAAATGGTGAAGCTGAATTTTTTCCCGTTTCTCCGTATTCCTCCAGGGGGAGTTTGCAAACTCTTCTTTCTTCAGTGTTGAAATCACTTTGGGATTTTACTTATCCATAAGTACATGGAACCTTGAACAGGGCATGAGATTTTGTTGGTTTGTCCAGGTTAGTGTGATACCCCCATATTAATTTTTTTTTTTTTTTGCATGGGCAGGCACTGGGGATCGATCCTGGGACTCCGGCATGGAAGGTGAGAATTCTGCCACTGAGCCACTGTTGCACTGCACCCCCACCCTCATACTAACTTTCGATAAGTCAAAATTTTATACGCCAACTTCTGGGAAAGATGGTGGAGTAGAAAGCTCCAGGACTCAGTCCTTCCATCAAAGCAACTATTAAATAGGTAGGAACTATCTGAGATAAGAAGCCAGAAGAACAGCAAGTTGGTCTGTGCTCCTGTCCTGGGCCACTGGCCCTGTGTGGCTGGAAAACACCAACTTGGCTAAGTCCCCTCCTAGGTGATCCTTCCACCATCATTTGTCATTCAGCAAAAGAGACTAGAGACAACAAAAGGAATACATGAAACTATAGAGGCAGACAGTTGGGGCAAAGGCACAGTGGCTGCAAATACCCAGGAGAGGGAGATCTGTCTCCTGGGAAACAGAGGGGGCAACCAAACTGCTATAAACTAGGGAACTACAGAACAACTAACAAGCAAAAGTCCAGGACAAGACAGAGGCCAAGATGCACACTGCATCTGCATATGGCAGATCTTCCTAACAGGAGGGCAGCAGCTCAAGAAACTGTCTTATCACCAGTTAATTACAAAATCAAAAAGCAGGAAACAGACATCTAAGGAAATAAAATGTTAAAATGTACAACATGCAACAAAAAAGTACCAAACAAAGAAACAAGAAATGAAGGCCCATCCAAAGGAAAAGGCACACATGGAGAAAACACCAATGAGAAACCCAGAATGTGCACACACTGAAGAAGGCCTTTAAAAAATGATCTTAAAGTGCTCAAGAAGGTGAAGGAAAATACAGAGGGAGAACTAAATGATATCAGGAAAACAATAAATACACAGCAGAAGCATCTTAGAAAAGAGACAGATACTTTAAAAAGGAACCAGGCAAAACTACTGGAGTTGAAGACCACTCAAAATGAAAAATGCCTAGGAAAGTTTCCAGAGCAGAATGGAGCTGGCAGGAAATGAATCAGTGAACCTGAAGACAAGAGAGTTGAAATAAGGCAGGCTGAGGAGCAAAAAGAAAAAAGACTTATTAGAAGCAAAAACAGCTTAAGACAACTCTGGGACACCATCAAAATATACATTATGGGAGTCCAAAAAGGGAGGGGAGGGGTGGGGGAAGGGAGGAGAAAGATGGAGGGGGGGGGAAGGGGAGGAGAAAGACGGGAGGAGTGTGGGGAAGGGGAGGGGAAGGGAGGAAAGAGAAAACAAAAGGATAGAAGGAATATTCAAAGAAATAATGATAAAGAACTTCTCAAACTTAGCACAAATTGTAAATATGCACATCCAAAAAATCCAAAGAACACCAAACAGGATAAACATTTTTAAAAAAGGACACATCGTCATATGTTGATCACAGCATCAAATGCAATGGACAAGCAGAGCTCTGAAAGTTGCAAAAGAAAAGCAACATGCTAAGTTTAAGGGAGTCTCAATTAGATTGAATTATTTATCAGAAACCATGGAGGCAAGTAGAGTGGGCTGAACTATGTAAAGTGCTGAAAGAAAATTGCCTGACAAGAATTTCATATCCGGCAAAACTCTTTCAAAAAGGAGGGAGAGATTAAGACATTCTCAGATAAACAAAAGCTGCATGAGTTCATCACTAGACCTGCCTTACCAAATGTTAAAAGGAATTCTGCAGACTGAAAGTAAAGGACACTAGATAGTGGTTCAAAGCAGCGTAAAGAAATAACAGTCTGTGGTAAAGGTAACCACTTGGGTAATCATAATTCCAGTATATGATAATGTATTGTTTGCCATGTAACTCCACTTAAGTCATAAGGATGCCAAGATGCAAATGCATAAGAAGTAATGAGAATTCTACACTTTTGAACAATGTAGAAAGATGTGTCAACAAGTATACAAGTATAGGAAAAGAATACATGCATGCTACTGAAGTTAACCAGACCTGACTGTTATATACGTAGGATGTCAAATTTTAACCCCACGGTAACCAAAAGGTAAATATATGAAAAATATATCCAGATAGAAATGAGAAGTCACTTAATATGGTACAACACAAAAAAGCCAGTAAGTATAAAAGTAAGCATTAATGAAAGTGAGGGAAAAAATGGTATAAAACTAACAAACGCTAAATAGCAAAAACTCCTATCAGGAGTGACTTTAAATACAAAGGGATTAAGTTCTTCAGTCAAATGTTTTATTTTTGGATAAAAAAGCATGACCAACTATATGCTGTCTACAAGAGAGGCACCTTAAATTCAAAGATACAAGTAGTTGAGGGTGAAAGGATAGAAAAAATTGTATCGTGCAAGTAGTAACCAAAAAAGAGCTGAGGTGGCTACACTAACACTGTCTAAAACAGACTTTAAGTAAAAAAGATTTATGAGGGACAAAGATGCCATTATATAATGATAAAGGGGACAATTCAACAGGAAAATGTAACAATTATAAATGTATATCCACCTAACAGCAAAAATCCAAAATATATGAAGCAGGTTCAGTCAGCTTTAAAGGTTTAAAGGTATTAATAGTTCTACATTAATAGTAGGAGACTTTAAAACACCACTCGCAACAACGGATAGACCATCTAGTCAGAAGACCCATAAGGAAGTACAGAAGTTGAATGATACACTAAGCCAACTAGACCGAACATATATAGAACATTGCATCCAACAAAAAACAGAATTCACATTCTTTTAAAGTACACATGGCTCATTCTCCAAGATGGGCCATATGGTTGGTCACAAAATAAGTCCCAATAAGTTAAAAATATTGAAATAATATAATATATATTCTCCAACCACAACAGAATGAAGCTAGAAATGAATAACAGAGGCAGAAATGGAAAAATTCACAAATATGTGGAATTTCAAAAACATAGTCTTAAACAACCAAAGGGTTAAAAAGGAAATATTAAATGAAACTGGAGCATATAAACATATTTGGGATGCAGTAAAAGGTATTTCTGAGAGGGAAATTTATAGTTCTAAATGCTTATATACAAAAAGAAAGAAAAAAGGTTTCACCCAGATGTGTGTATCTGCACAGCCATATCCTTCCTGACAGGTGCCCATGCGTTCACGCACTGACTTCCTGACCTCAGTGTATCAGGACACTGGTGTGCTCTGCTCTGCACCCTGTATCCTGCTCCACATCCATCCTGCAAATACAAACCTTCAGACTACTGAAGGAATCAATCTACCAATTAAACCAATCAAGAAATTTACATGCCACGAAACAAAAGAAGCTCACTAAGCATATCATGATGCAGATAGATACAGCCCAGTCTACCGACCAAATTAAAACACCAGAGGAGACACAGACATTGGAACAACTAATCAAAGATATTCATACATTCCACTAAATAAAATAAATGGGATGGCTAATGACATACTACAGATCAAGAAGACACTGGAAGAACATAAAGAGGAATTCGAAAGAATAAACAGAAAAATAACAGACATCACAGAGGTTAAAGATGATGTAGACCAAATAAAAAATATACCAGAGACACATAACAGCAGATTTGAAGAGGCAGAAGAAAGAATAAGCAAACTAGAGGACAGGACAACTGATTTCAAACACTCAAAACAGCAAATGGCAAAAAAGATGGAAAAATTTGAATTGGATCTCTGGGAAAAGATGGACAAAACAAAGCTCACAAATATAAGAAGCACTGGTGTCCCAGAAGAAGGAGAGAAAAGGGCTAGGAAGATTAGCTGAGGACATATGGGGGGAAACTTCCCAACCTTTATAAAGGACATATGTATGCAAATCAAAGAAGCCCAATGAACTCCAAACAGAATAAATCCAAATAGGCCTTCCCCAAGACACATACTCATCAGTCCGTCAAAAGTTGAAGAGAAGCAGAAAATCCTGAAAGTGGGAAAAGAAAATCAATCTATTACATGCAAGGGAAATCTCCTAAGACTGAGTTTGGACTACTCAACTGTCCTATGGAGGTGAGAAGCCCTATATGAAAAGATATATTTAAAATCCTGAAAGAGAAAGACATATAGCCAAGAATTCTACCCAGCCAAATTGTCCTTTAAAACTGAGGGAGGGACTAAAATCTTTACAGAGAAACAAATCCTGAATGAATATATCAACAACAGACTGGTCCTATAAGAAATACTAAAGGGAGTTCTGCCAGTCGAAAAAAAAAAAAAAGACAGGAGAGGGAGGTCTGGAGGAAGGCACAGAAGTGAAGAGTACCAGTAAGGGTAACGTAAAGGACAAAAAGAAAAATGGGAAAAGAATATATAGTTCTGACAAATAAAATAAAAAGAGATAAGATGGCGGATTCAAGAAATGCCTTTTCAGTAATAATTGTGAATGTCAATGGACTAAATTTACAAATTAAAAGATAGATTGGCAGAATGGATTATATAGTTATATGCTATATGCTATATGCTATTTACAAGAGACTCATTTTAGGCACAAGGTTACTGTGCCAGTTTGAAAGGATGTATGTACCCTAGAAAAGACATGTTTTAATCCTAATTTCATTCTGTAAAGGCAGCTGTTTTGTCTAATCCCTATTCAGCACTGTATGCCTGAAACTTTAATTAGATCATCTCTCCGGAGATGTGACTTAATCCAGAGTGGTTGTTAAACTGGATTAGATGGAAACACGTCTCCACCCATTCCAGGTGGGTCTTGATTAGTTTACTGGAATCCTATAAAAGAGGACACATTTTGGAGAAACCAGGAGATTCTGAGAGAGCAGAGAACAACAAAGTCATGAGAAACAGAGTCCAACAGCCAGGGACTTTTGGAGATGAAGAAGGAAAACGCCTCCTGGGGAGCTGGAGAAGCTAGCAGACGACGCCACGTTCGCCACGTGCCCTTCCACTTGAGAGAAAAACCCTGAACGTCATTGGCCTTCTTGAATCAAGGTATCTTTCCCTGGATGCCTTAGATTGGACATTTCTATGGACTTGCTTTAATGGGGACATTTCCACAGCCTAAAACCTGTTAACTTGCAACTTACTAAATTCCCCCCTTTAAAAGCCATTCCATTTCTGGTATATTGCATTCTAACAGCTAGCTAACTAGAACAGATACAAATAGATTGAAAGTAAAAGGATGGAAAAAGGTTTTCCCTGCAAGTTGTAACCAAAAGAAAGCAGGCGTAGCTATACTGATATCGGACAAAATAGACTTTAAATGTAACGACATCATAAGAGACAAAGAAGGACACTATATATTAATAAAAGGGACAATTAACCAAGAAGAAATAACAGTCATAAATGTCTATACTCCCAAACAAGGCGCTCCAAAGTATATGAGACAGATATTGGCAACACTGAAGGGAGTGAAAGATGTTATAGCAACAACAGTAGGAGACTTCAATACACCACTCTCCTCTATAAACACAACAACCAGACAGAGGATCAACAAGGAAACAGAGAAGTTAAACAACTTGATAAATGTATTAGACCTAACAGACATTATTAGGTCATTACACCCCAAAACACCAGGATATTCATTCTTCTCTAGTGTTCATGGAACATTGTCCAGGATAGACCCAATGCTGGGGCACAAAGCAGGTCTTTATAAATTAAAAAACAATGAAATTATTCAAAACACTTTCTCTGATCACAATGGAATGAAGCTGGATATAAATAACCACCAAAGAATGACAACTTTCACAAATATATGGAGATCAAATAACATACTCTTAAACAACCATTGGGTCAAAGAAGAAATTGCTAGAGAAATCAGTAGGTATCTGAAGAGGAATGAAAATGAGAATACAACTACTTATGGGATGTGGCAAAGCTGTACTGAGAGGGAAATTTATTGCCCTAAATGCCTATATTAAAAAACAAGAAAGAGCAAAAATTGGGGACTTAACTGCTCCCCTGGAGGAACTTGAAAAAGAACAGCAAACTAACCCCAAAGCAAATAGAAGGAGAGAAATAACAAAGATTAAAGCAGAGTTAAATGAATGGGAGAACAAAAGAACAATAGTTAATAATGAATAAAACCAAAAGCTGGGTCTTTGAGAAAATCAATAAAATTGATGGGCCACTAGCAAAGCTGACAAAGCAAAAAAGAGGACGCAGACTAACAAAATCAGAAATGAGAAGGGTGTCGTTACCACAGACACTTAAGAAATAAAAGAAATCATAAGATAATACTATGAACAACTACATGCCACCAAACTAGACAACTTAGATGAAATGGACAAATTTTGGGAAACACACACAAAGAAGCTACACTGATCCAGGAAGAAATAGAATATCTCAATGAACCAATCACAAGTAAAGAGATTCAATCAGTCATTAAAAATCTTCCTACAAAGAAAAGCACAGGACCAGAAGGCTTCACAGGGGAATTTCATCAAACATTCCAAAAATAACTAACACCAAACCTGCTCAAACTTTTCCAAAAAACTGAGGAAAAAGGAACACTATCTAACTCATTTTATGAAGCTAACATCATTTTAATACCTAAACCGGGTAAAGATGCTATAAGAAAGGAAAACTACAGGCTAATCACCCTAATGAACATAGATGTAAAAATTCTCAACAAAATACTAGCACACTGAATCCAACAACACATTAAAGGAATTATACATCATGACCAAATGGGGTTTATACCAGGAATGCAAGGATAGTTCAAACACAAGAAAATCAATTAATGTAATACAACAAATTAACAAACTGAAAGGGAAAAAAATCTCATGATCATTTCAGCTGATGCTGAAAAAGCATTCAACAAAACCCATCATCCTTTTCTGATCAAAACACTTCAAAAGATAGAAATCAAAGGTAACTTCCTCAACATGACAAAGGGCATATATCAAAAACTGACAGCCAGCATTGTTCTCAATGGAGAGAGACTGCAAGCTTTCACCCTACAATTGAGACCAAGACAAGGATGCCCTCTATCACCACTATTATTCAACACTGTATTAGAAGTTCTAGCTAGAACAATCAGGCAGGAAAAAGAAATTAAAAAAATTAAAAAAAAAAGAATTTCAAGCCATAGACCTAATCTCAAAACTGGAAGAACTAGAAAAAGAAAGTAAACTAAACCCAAAGCAAGGAGAAGGAAAGAAATAACAAAAATCTGAGTGGAGAAAACTTAAATAGAAAACAAACAAAAAATAGGATAAAAAACCCAAAAGTTGGTCCTTTGAAAAGATTACTAAAAACTGACAAACTTTTAGGCAGACTGACAAAGAAAAAAGAGAAAGGATGCAAATATTAAAAATGAGAAAGAAAAGGGGAACATTACTGACCTTGCTGAAAGAAAAGAAGTTCAAAATGATATTATGGATAACTGTATGCCAATAAATTAGATAATCTACATGAAATGAATAAATTTTTAGTAACATGCAACTACCTACACTGACCCAAGAAGAAATAGAAGATCTCAAGAAATCAATGATTAATAAATAAATTGAATCAGTCCTGAAAATTTCCCCAAACAGAAAAGCTCAGGACCAGATGGCTTCACAGGAGAAATACTACCAAACATTCTAAGAAGACTTAATTGCAAATCTGATCAAACTCTTCTAAAATATTGAAGAGAAGGTAACACTCCCTAACTCATTCTATAAGACCAATTTCACTCATACCAAAGCCAGGTAAAGATACCAGAAGAAAATAAAACTACAGATCAATATCTCTTATGAATATAAATACAAAAATCCCCCCTCCCCCCAAAATAAAAAATCCAACAGCATATTAAAAGAATTAACACCATAATCAAATGGGATTTATCCCAGGTATGCAAGGTCAGTTCAACACAAGAAAATCAATGTAATACACCACATTAAGAAAAGTGAAGGGAAAAAAAAGCTCATGATCATTTAAACTGATACACAAAAGACATCTGACATCATGCAGGAGACCCGGGTTCGATTTTGGACCATGTACCCAAGGGAAAAAAAAAACAAAACAAGACATTTGACAAAATACAGCACCCTTTCTTGAAAAAAGCACTTAGAAAACTAGGAATAGAAGAAAACTTCTTCAGCATAATGCAGCAAAGTGCATATATGAAAAGACCACAGCGAACACGCTACTTGATGGTGAAAGACTGAATGCTTTCCCTCTAATACTGGGAATAAGATAAGGTTGTTCACTGTCACCACTGTTATTCAACACTGTGCTGGAAGTATTTGCCAGAGCAATTAGGCAAGGAAAAGAAATACAAGGCAGCCAAACTGGAAAGGAAGAAATAAAAGATTCCCTATTTACAGATGACATGATCCTAAATACAGAAAATCCTGTGAAATCCACCACAAAAACTCTTATTACAAGAGTCTGCATACACTTTGTATGCAGTGGTGGCATATGAGATCACCTCTCAAAATAAATAGTGTTTCTATTCAAAAGCAAAGAACTATCAGAAAAAGAAATTAAGACAAAATTTGCATTCAATAGCATCTAAAAGAATCAAATACTTAGGAATAAATCTAACCAAGGATGTAAAGGATTTGTATAGAGAAACTAAAAAACATTGCTAAGAGAAATCAAAGAAGACCTAAATATATGGAAGGCCATTCTATGGAATGGAAGACTATTGTAAAGATGTCAATCCTATCCAAAGCAATGTACAGATTCAGTGCAATCTCAATTATAATTACAACACTGTTCTTTGCAGAAATGGGAAAACCAATCATCAAATTTACATGGAAGTGTATGGGGCCCTGAATAGCTAAAGCCATCTTGAAAAAGAGAATGAAGCTGGAGGACTCAAACTTCCTGGTCTTAAAACTTATTACAAAGCCAAAGTAATCAAAACAGCATGGTAGTGGCATAGGGACAGACATTTAGATCAGTGGAACAGAACTGAGAGCTCAAAAATCAATCTTCACATTTATGGCCAACTGATTTTTGACAGGGTAGCAAAGATCACTGAATTGGGAAAGAATAGTAAGTTCAAACAAATGGTGCTAGGAAACTGAATCTACATTTGCAAAAACAACAACAAAAAAAAAAAAAAGAAAGAAAAAGAAAAGGGAGGACACCGACCTCACACCATATAAAAATCAACTCAAAATGGATCAAAGAACTAAATGTAAGAGCTATAACTATCAAACTTCTAGAAGAAAATGTGGGGAAACATCTTTAGGTGTATATGTTAGGCAATGGTTTCTTAAACTTTACACCCAAAGCACACGGAACTAAATATAGATGAATGGGACCTCTTCAAAAGTGAATACTTCCGTGCTTCAAAGAACTTTATCAAGGTAAAAAGGCAGCCCACCCAATGGGAGAAAATATTTGGAAACCACACATCAGATAAGTATTTAATATCCAGTATCTGTGAAGAAATCTTTCAACTTAACAACAAAAAGACAAACAACTTAATTAAAAATTGGCAAAAGATTTGAACAGACATCTCTCCTAAGAAGATACACAAATGGCCAGAAAGCACATGAAAAGATTCTCAACATTAGCCATTAGGGTAATGCAATTCAAAACCACAATGAGCTACTGTTTCATACTAATTAGAATGGCTAGAACATGGGTTACCAGGGGATGGGATAGGGTTAGGGAATGGGAAATTAAGGGTTAAAATGTACAGGCTTCTTATTTAGAATGATGGAAATGTTTTGGTAATGGAAAGTGATGATGGTAGCACAACACTGTGAATACAATTAACAGCACTGAAATAAATATCTGAATATGATTAATAGGGGAAAAGTTAGATTTACACACAGTAACAGAAGAAAATTTTAAAAAATCCATGGAATTGCACTAAACAAAGAGTAAACCCTAAATTAAATCATGGACTTTAATGGTACAATTATAAAAATGCACTATCTCAAATGTAACAAATGTTCCACACCAATGCAAGCTGATGGTGGGGGGGTGATGTATGGGAACCCTTATTTTATGCATAATTGTTCTGCAACCCACAATAAAGAAAAAAATATTATGCATCATATGTATACTTGGTTATTCACTGGTATTCTCTTAGTGTAACCAGTATATACACATAGTAACTTAGAGCATTTCTAAACTATTTTTTAAATGATAAGGAGAGTTCATAGTTTAACTCTGTTTTTGTAACATTATTCATATTTATGATTAACCAGACATTCAAGAAGGCACTGCTGTGCTGTAATAATAAAACCATGATGTTACTTCAATCCAAACCAAGGGCTTTTCACTATTGTAATAGAACACACCTTTATAGGGCATTGTTCTAAGCGTTTTACATTAACTAGCTCAATTAATGCTTACAATCTTACGAGGGAGATGCTATGATTACCCCCATTTCACAGACAAGGAAACAAGCACAGAGAGATTACTTTAGTAAATGGCAGAGCTGGCCTTCCAACCCAGGTGGTCTGGCTCTCCTGTCCCCGCTCTTAACCTCCCTATACTCTTCCCTCATGCTATGCTGGGTCAATCATTTTTTCCCTTGAAGCTCATATCTTACTTGATGTGTGTTCATGTCTATTATGCTACTACAATACCCAACTGTGAATTTTTAATTCTTATGCCTGCCTAGTATTTCAATTTAATAAGTGCTATCAGATTTTTAATCTACAGTTGTTATTAAGAACCTGGGAACCATGGCTTAAAACACAGGCAATGGGACCCCAAATTACATGTTTTAAAGATGACCATAAAGTCATTTTGAATTGGGGTAAGTATAATAAAAAGCAAAAAATAATAAACATATGTTTTTAAATAAACACTAAAGATTTACAAATTATAATTATCCATATACCTTGTATTCATTTTTATCCTGAAGATCTGAAGTAAATAATCTAATTTTCATATCAGCAGCTGAAGTACAAAATCTGGAAGAATAAAAACAAAAACAAAACAAAATATTTTTAGCCTCTCAAGTGAAAGTCCCCCCTCCCTGCCACCAATCAGCAAAGCTACTATCATAACTCATTATCGTGCTTTTTAGGGGAGGGAGCTGAGGGATGTTGTGGCTCTATTGAAAAACATGTTATACGGCCATTACTGAGAGCAGAAAACGTTTTAATATTTTCTCTTGAAAACACAGAAAATATTAGTATGTTTTGGGTTGATCTCAAAAGTGTAGAACTAAATTAGCATGTGAATTTAATTTTAACCATTTTCTTAAAAGTATAAATGGATGACTTTTAGAAAAATATCTTCATTTTACTCAGATTAATAAGAGACATCAAAAATAGTGTAATACATCTGGTCTTACTCTGTCTTCTTTAGTTATCTACAAGCTTTCTCACTTTTTCTATTCCTCCAAATAAATTAAATTAGATGATAGGATATACTTTTAAAAGCAGGTATACAGGGAGGGCATTGGTGGTGCAGTGCCAGAGTTCTCAAGTTCTCAACTGCTGTGCTGGAGACCCGGGTTCGATTCCCAGTGCCTACCCATGTGAGAAAAAAAAAAAGCTGGTATATTTATATTTATTAAAAGCTGATCCTAAACCTTTATGACCGCTTTTCAGTGGTTCATCAATGGATGTTACATTAAAAAACAAAACCTAAGCCCAACAAACAACTATTTTTCAACTTTAACCCTAAAATTTCTAGATTCTCAGCATATCTGATAATGGCTTAGGAACAAACAGAAATTATATTTATATATTGAAAAAATAAAGTTCATTTCCAATTCTTCTTTGGCAGGAAGCATATTATAGGGGTCTAAACCTCTTTAGATCTGAATAAAGTTAATCATTTTTCTCAATACATAAAATTTAAGGACGTCTCTAAAGCATAGCTCCTCTTCTATGTAGATGAGGCAGATCTCTGCTACCATACCACTTCTCAGAAACTCTGCAAGAGCCGCAAGAGGAATAAAATCCAAGCCAACACGGAAACCCCCTCACTGTTCCAAGGTTTTTTAGAGGTGAACTGAAAAGCTGCATGGAACTAAAGATTGTACCTCTTCTCCCCACCAAATTGGGACATGCTGTTTTCAAGTGTTCACAATCAGGTTTGATTTTCAACTCTGGATGAAAGAGGAGTGTTTGTGTGTTTGCCTGTGTGTGTGTGTGTGTGTAGGGGTCGAAGGAGGTGACGGGGTGGATATGGGTGCTCTTAGGAAATATAACACTGAATAATTTATAAGTAGCTTTGCAGTTTATAATTTTAGGAGTTTCATCACTGCCTTACAAATATGAAACATAAAACTTTCACGGTTATTTTCTAGTGAGATTCTTAAAGGGCTTATATGGAAGAGTACAATTTGCACTACAGTAGTGCAGTTAATTTTGCATTTCTATGTATTTATGTAGTGCATAAGAATGCCATACTATCAGCAGTGAATTGAACAGTGGCTTCAAAACGTTATGTCCATGTCCTAACTACATGTGAATGTGACCTTATTTGGAAACAGGGTCAGTCTTTCCAGATACAATTAAAGATGTCAACATGAGATCATTCTGGATTTAGAGTGCATCCAGTAACCAGCATCCGTAGAAGAGACAGAAAAGGAGACACACAAGAGAGAAGGTGATGTGAAGATGGAGACAGAGACTGAATTGTACCTCTACAAACCAAGGACTACCAGTCACTACCAGGAGCTAGGAGAGAGACATGGGTCAGATTCTCCCTTAGAACTTCCAGAACTATGAGAGAATGAATTTCCGTTGTTTTAAGCCACAAAAGTTATAATAATTTGCTACAGAAGTCCTAGGAAACTAGTACAATACCCCAAATAGCATACAAATATATGAATATTTCATTACGTATCTTAATAGATGCTGAGTACCAAACTATTTTCCAAAAATCTGCCATGTAGATTTTCATTTGATTAACCAGTTCAACCTAGCTTTGTCTCTAGTAGTTATGTAACTTCAGGATGGCGTTTCAGTATTCTATGTCTGTTCCACTGTCCATAAAGTGAAGTGGATTTCTAAGGTCTTGTTGTTCGTAAATGTAAGGACTCTATCATTCCTGTTCTAAAATGCAAATGTACATTTCCATCTTCACTTTAATTTAATCCAATAGCTACCTATACTTAATTAACAATGAATTAGGAAAATGGTGCTTGGATTTGGGACATTACAAGAAGAGGAAAGAAAGAGGGCAAAGCTCAACCAGATCAACTTTATAATTTAACATGATCCTAATGGTTACTCGTATGTTTTGAAAACAAACATTCCCTTTGTGTGGCCTCAGGCATTTTCATGGAATCGTAAGTTGTTTAATAATCAAGTTTTGATACCAGGTCTTTTCCCATTTCAGTCCAAAATCCCCAGTCTAGGCTAGTCTACTTTCCTTTGGTTCAGTCTCTTTAGTCCATCTTCCTCTCCAATCTCAATTCCTCTTTTGCAGGTAGAAGAAACAAGAAGAAAAAAAAGAAAAGGAGGAGAAAGAGGTCTAAGAAATGATGAGACGTGTGCCAGCTGCTATGGGAAAGCATGTTATGGATGCAAGCATTTTAGGAAACTGTTTGGAATAACCTACTCTTAAGTATATATTTAAAAGCCATACAAGCCCACACATACTAGGATATATACAAAAGAATGTTCACAGCGGCATTATTCATAATAACCCCAAACTGAAAACAGGTCACATGGCCATCCACAGTAGCATGGGCAAATTGTACTATACAATGGAATACCATGCAGTAACATAAATGAATAAGTAGATCAATAACATGGATCAATAACATGGATTAATCATTCACACATAATGTCAAGTGAATGAAGAAAACATATGGTATGATTCCATTTGTAAGAAAGTTAAAAAAAAAAGACAAAACTAAACTATATTGATTAGGAATGCATAAATACCTGATGAAACTATAAAGAAAGGCAAGGACATGATCATCATAATAATCATGAAAATAATTAGCTTTAAGGGAAAAGGAGGCTATGATTAGGGAGGAGAACAGGGGTGCTGGTAATGTTCTAGTTCTTGATCTGAGTGATGACCACATGGGTGCCTGCTCTTAGTGATGGAGTCAATCGGCAGTGTGCATATATGCTATACACTTTTTAAGCATGTGGGTTATATCTCATACATCTATCTATCTATAAAAGGTAAGATTATAACAAAGATTATTCTACCTAATTCCCCTCTCTTCAATTTGTCCCATTATTATTTTGGGTATTTATTATTTCTTCACTCCGGAAATCCTACCAAAAATTTGCTAGTGATGTGGAGGGTCTCCTAAAGTATACTTTAGGTGTTATACAAAGAAATCATTTTTAAATTTCTGTTCAAAATGTCATCTCTAAAACAGATAAAAGTTATTTCAGAAGGCTTAAAAAAATAAATACCTCAAGCAAGAGGGTTGTAAAGAAGGTACTACTAGCAGAAAGAGGCCAAGTTCAGAAAAAACCTTTAGTTAGCAGTAAAGAAATACTTACTAAAAAAAAAATTAATGAAAGACTTTTACTAAGATTGTTTCTTGTTTTGTTTTTTTTAAACCACAAAACGTTATGGCCATTCCTGAGTTGGTCCACTTTTTCTCTCAATCTTTGCTGCTTTGGTTTATATATGTTAGGGGTATTTAAATCCCCCTAATCAAATGAGAAACCTCTAAGAAACCAAGTAAGGTAAACTGCTTCATCTCCAGCCACTGTGGAAAAAAAGTAAGTGGGGACAGAAAAGAGTAGGGAGGCAGTGAGAGAGAGAACATGGCTTACAGTAATCAAATGCTAAAGATAAAACCACCAGGAAGGGTTTCTTTCTAACTGTAAAATAAATGTTAATGATGCTACAAGAGATAACACGTTATACCTCAGTGACCCCGAGAGACCAATACCAATATGCACTCATGAAAAATAGTATTTACTTACTTGGGAATACCATGAAGAAAATATAAAGTATATAAACTTACATATATAGTTTAATCACAACTGTGTAAAATTATTCATTAAAAAAAAGGAAGAAGAACTGCATATATAGGTGGCATTTCCCCCTTCTTGTGTTTCTGTATTTTCTAAATTTAATATAAGAATGTATTATTTTTGTAATAAAATATACAATATATTTGAAAACACCAAAATTGTGCTATCAGCTTACTCTAAAAATACTCTTTAAAATTAATGGCCCCAATCAAGATGGCAGAGTAGGATACTTGTGGGTTTGTCACCCCTCAGAAGCTCTGAGCAATCAGAAAGAACTGGGAGAAACATCTTTCTCAAAGCTCCAAAAAAACAGTTAAAGGAACACAGTCATAGGGCGAAATCAAACAAAAGGCTATGTAAAAACAGTTTCTAGGACCACACAGGCATGCCCAAGACAATAATATGCACAGAAAGGACAAGGGAAGCCCTAATACTTTGGGCCTGGAGGTATTCTATAAACTCCCATGGATAAGCAAGTCCTGACGGAAAGCACTTGCCCAGGTCAATCTGGAAAGTGTGGGAAAGGTGTGTTCCTTTTTACCTTGGCATTCAGGAAAGCTCTGTCATACCACTAGCTGGATACACTTAAGGAATAGATGCTTTACAGTCCAAATTCGAGTAATAACACATTAAAATATCAAAATGTCCAGGTTTCAACAAGAAATTATGAAACATAGGGAAAAAAAAAGGAAGTGCTGGCCCAGGAAAAAGATAAAATTAAAGTATTATAAACCATCAGTGAAGAGGACCATACCTGGGATACAGGAGGAAAAGACTTAAAAAAAAAATGATCCTAATTATGTTAAAAGAGCTACATGAAAACAGATAAAGAACTAAAGGAAATCAGGAAAATGACAGATGGACACAAAGAGAATATCAATAGAAAGACAGAAATTATAAAAGGAGACAAAAAGAACTGAAAACCACAGTGACAGAACATTTCCCTTGAAATGTTCAACAGCAGACTGCAGCTTGCAGAAGAAAGAAATCAGTGAACTTGGGGATATGACAATTGAAATCATCCAGTCTGAAAAGCAGAAGGAGGAAAGACTGAAGAAATTTAAACAGAGCCTGAGAAATCTGGGGACAACATCATGTATACCAATATACACGCTATAGGAGTTCCAAAAGGAGAAGATAGAAAGGAGCTGAGAGAATATGAAAAAAAAAAAAAAAGCTCAAAGCTTCCCAAATTTAATGAAAAACATATATACATATATACACATATAGACATTCAGCATAATCTATACTGGGAAACCCAAAGAGATCTATGCCACAACTGAATTCTAAATATAAAGAGGGAACTCTGAGAGGCAAAACAGAGAAGCAACATGTTATGTAGAAGGGGGTTGCAACAGGATTAAGTCCCAACTTCTGATTGGAAACCACACAGATAAGAAAACAGTAAGATGACAAAGTTGCTGAAAGCAGAAAACTACCAAGAATTCTACATCTGTCTAAACTGTCTTTCAAAAATGAGGGAGAGATGGTCACAGACATACAGTTCATCTGGAGCAAATGTGTATGAAGATTGCTCAATAGAAACATTTTTTAAAAAATGAGGGAGCGATTAAGGCATTCCTAGATAACAAAAACTGAGGGACTTTGTCAACACTAGACCAGCCCTACCACAGATGGTGAAAAATGTTCTACAGATTGAAAAGGACATCAGACAATTGACACTACATGAAGAAATAAAGGTTTCTGGTAAGGGTAAATACAGTGGTAAATATAACGGCTAGTACTATCATATTTTTGGTTTATAACTCCACTTTTAAATTCCTACTGACTCTAAAAGGCAAATGCATAAAATGTAATGATAAATCAGTGGTTGTGGTCTCACATGTATAAATATGAAAGATGGGGGAGCAAAGGGGTATAGGAACATGGTTTGTGTATACTACTCAAGTTGGTATCAAAGCAAATGAGTTTGTTACATTTAGGATGTAATATTTAGGTCCCATAGTTACTGCAAAGTAAATACTGGAGAATGCAAGCTCACGAGACAGAAATTGGAATAGAGTGTCAGGGGTGGGGGAGAGGGGAAATGGAGAGGTAATGCATAACGGATGTAGGGTTTCTGCCTGGAGAGACGGGAAAGTTTAGGTAGTGGAAGGTGGGGAGGTACTGCAATACTGTTGATGTGACTGATCACACTGACTGATCGGCTTTGGAGTGGTCGAAAGTTCATGTCGTATGTTCCCACAACTGAAAAAAAAAAAAAAACAAAGCTAAAGAAAGGCAATTAAATGCAATATTCTTGAACAGTATATGATAAGGGAAGAGAGAAGGCTCAAAGGGACATTACTGAGACATATGAAGAAATTGGACTATAGACTATAAACTTAAATCAATGTTAAGGTTCTTGAATTTGATAACTATACTTAAGGTAGTTATAAGTGAATATTCCTGTTCTTAGGAAATGTGCTAGGCAGTATTAAGTGTTCAAGAAGCATGATGCATACAGCCTACACTCAAGTGTTCAGAAAAAGGCCTGAAAGAGAGAGAGAGAGATAGATAGATGATAGAGCAATGTGGCAAAATGTTAAAATTGATGCATCTGGATAGGGTAGGTATATGTTGGGATTCTCTGTATGGGTTTGTATTATAACTGCCCTGTAAATCTGAAAGTATTTCTAAATCAAAAGTTAAGAAATTAGTGGCTAGTTTCTGTGTTTTCTTTTTTTAATTTATTATATCTTTTATCTAGTTCCATAAGTATTTGAGGCAGCTTACAAAAACAAAAGCAACAAAAATGTAACCAAACCCCAAACATACAGTGATAAAAGGAAAAAACAAATCCAGTAAAAGGGCAGGAAAATAGGTGCCAAGCAAATAAGAGGAGTATAGGATATAATCCAAATTCCAGCTTAAAGGAAGTATCACAGAACAATCCAAAATCAGGGGGGAAAAACCACTTCCATAGCTTTCAAATTCTGGTAAAGAATGCAAAAAGACAGACGTTTGTTCATGTCCATATTTTGTGAACACACTTTTTTAACATAAAAGGGAAATTAAGAGCACAATGGCCATATGACTGCACACGCACGCAAACAATCATTTCTTATACTGACACTTGCTCAAAGCCCAAACCATGATGTTAGAGCTAATGTAATTTAGTCTATCTTTGCAATTTTTGGGGAATTTAATTTAAGGCCAACTGGGAAAATTAAGAGGAATAAAGGACATGCCAACCATTTTCTTTCAAAAGTCAATAATTTCTGTTTAGCTATTGACAAGAGCTGTTGCAGATTATTCAAAATTAAGTTTGCTAAAGCTGTAAAGCATGTAAAAAATATGGAGGAGAACATCTTCACAACCTTGCTAAATGCAAAGTTTTCTCAGGGAATGTACTTAAGGTACTAGCAAAAAGGAAAAAAAAAGATAAACAGTTGTCATCAAAATAAAAAACTTCTCATGAAGACATCATTACAAAAATTTCAGAGGCAAGCCATAGACTTGAAGAAGATATTCATATCACATAACGTCTGACAAAGGACAAAGGACTTGTACAGAGAACATACAGAGGATAAAAACACAGGAAATAAATGTACAAAAGACTTGGGCAGGCACTTCACAATATTTATACAAAGGTCAATGAACACATGAAAAATTTTCAATATCATAATTCAAAAGGGAAATGTCACTGAAGTACCAACACAGAATGGCAAATATTAAAAAGACCGACAACGATAAATGTTAAAGAGCAGATAGGGCAATGGAACACCCTTAGTTTATTGGTGGGAATACAAAATGGTAGAACCACATTGGAAACAGGTACTTTCTTAAAATTTTAAGCATACAAACTACTTTCTGACTTAGCAATTCTACTCTTAAGACAAATGAAGCCACATCTCTATCAAAAACAATATTAAGAAATACATACAGCAGTTGTATTCATTATAGCTAAAAAGTGGAAACTACATGTATCCATGCACAGAACTGTGGTATATTCATACAATGTAATGGAATGCTACTTAAAAATGAAAAGAAATGAATCACTGGTATACGCAACAACATGGACAAATCTCAAAAATATTAAGCCAGACACAAACAGCATATTCTGTATGATTCCATTTATATCAAGTTCTCAAATAGGAAAACTAATTTCTGATATTAGAAATAAAATCAGTGGTTGCTTCGGTGGGGATGGCATATAGGGATTGACTGGAATGGGGCACTCTGGGACTGAAGAACGACATAAATGTTGTAGGGTTTTAATAGTGTGTGGCTTATGTAAGTGCATGCATTTCTCTAAACTGGTCAAACTGTACCAGAACGTCTGAGCATTTCAATGCATGTTAAGTTATCCCTTGATTAATAAAATATGTTAGCTCAATAAGAGCTGACTTACGGCTGCCAAGTACTGTTTGCTCAAAGAAGACAACCTCTTAGAGTCAATGTTTCTAGGAAGCAAGGTTAGTGTTTTGTTAAAATCTTAAATATTTAACCTGATATATTTTTGCTTTTTGAGAAGACGGTCTCAGCAGGCAGTGTTAAGATTTTTCACAGAAAACAATGGAGATAACGCAAGAGCAGCACACATGTGCCCACAAAATGGAGCTCAAGGTCAGACAGCAGCTCAGTGGATGTGGCCGCTTTTCCTATCTGACCAGGGTGCTGCCGGCCACTGGTGTGTTTTTCATTGCCTGGTTGTTCATTTACGAGGTAATCTCTGCCAAGTACACACGGGACTTCTACAGTGAGCTCCTCATCCCCGACGGCCTTATTCTCTATGGGCTTCGGAGCCTTCCTTCTGCTGCTCTGGGCTGGCATCTCCATCTGAGCTCCCAAGGATACCAATCAGGCAGCGTCACCATTTCCCTGCTGTTGCAAATTATTTTTTTTCTTTTACTGTTGTTGAAAGTGTCCCACCTGTTGCTCATAAGTCACATAAGTGATCAAAACAAAAGAACAACAAATTGTTCTTTTGGAATGTTTATATAGAAACTGAAGCTCAAGGACTAAAACTCCAGATTTATGTACTGTAAAATTAAGAAAATGTGACCGCTGCCTATATATGGGGCAGAAATGTTGATTGTCTCACTCTAATTTCACTATTTAAGAGTTGTACTTTTAATAATATAGGTGGTAAATTCAGTGAAGATGTGAAGACTTGAAAGCCATGCGAAACTCAAGAGTTTTGTTGTTAGGCCCAAACACGTGGTCAGAGTATCACTGCCACGGTCATATGTTTAAATCACAAATTCAGATGATAAGTCTAACTTATGAAATAATAGCAAATGACAGAATAGCTAATATCTGAGGTTGGGGAAAATGGAAATGGAACTTCCAGATGGGAAAAAGTTCCTATGATCAAAGACTTAAGATCACTTAACACAATCAAAGGATACTAATTAGTACTGTATTTAATAATTTTAAACTTACTTGATTATTGGAGGTAATGTATCAAGCCTAGTCTCCGGGCTCCAAGCTATGCCATCCACCCTGACACCATGATGAAATGTTCGAAGTGTTTTATACTGAATCCCTTCAATGTCAGATTCTTCTTCCTATGCATACATAACATATATTTTAATAAAAGGACAATATAAAAATCTGTATTCCATTATTACAAATAATTTATTGGGAGTTCATGCATATGCTTTTGAGAAGCTCAAAGCATTTAGATACTCAGATTTAACTAGTTCATTGCATTAAAAAAGGAAATCCTCAACTGTATAACCCTCACAAAATAACAACTAAAGCCAAATAGCAGGGGTGTTGTACTTTATCTTAGCTAGGAGATATTTTATTCCTAATACTAACACATTTCACAGGAAACTCAGTGAAAACAGAACAGAGAATCAGAATCTCTAGGTAAATGAATTAGCATTCATGGATTATTGACTAACAAAGAACTTTGAATCAAATACACAGAAGTGCACATTGAACATAAAACTTTATTTATGTGGAAGATATATTGAGACCTTATGGTCCTTCAAGGTCATCATGAGCATTAGTGATTTCCATATGGTATTACATTTGGCGCTAATACATGAGCAAAATGTTACAGACAATCTACACTAATTAAACAATCTATGAATAGTGAATATGCAAAAAATAATCTAGTTAATCAAGTCTTTTGCATATTTGGTTCTGGGCAAAGAAAGTTTAATAAAGCCAGCTTATTTACATAGTTCAGTATTGCTAAAATGGTTTAAGTTATATCCTAGAGGAAAAAAGAAAGAAAAATGAATTTTAAAAAGTCATGCCATCTATGTCTGGAAATATGGACAATGACCTGAAACACTCTCCCACTATAAAAATAATGCAAAAATCCAAACCCAGAGAAGGCCACTGTCCACATCCAATGACTTAAAGCTTCAGTTTGCAAGAGAAGGAGACAAAACTGAGTGCTTTTCACAAGAAACGATGCCAGATCAGAGGTCTCTACATAGATTCAGGACCCTGAAAGGTAAAGTAATGGGGGTCCTGGATGTGCAAAATATCTACTTTGGCTCTGGGTAAAGGCCAAGGAAAAGAAAAAGACACTCCCTAGAAATCCCTAAAACTTCCAATGCTAACATGAGCTTGGGGCTTGAATTCACACTATCTGCTCTAGAAAACGACAAAGAGTTTATCTCAAAGTGGTCATATGGTGATAGCCCTAAGCACCTGAAGGAAGCAAAGGGAAATTCTCTCTTTATGAACTACCTTTACCCAGGCCTCAAAAATTTCCCATAGATATAGTTCAACCAAACATGATCTTACACACATGCACATATATAGAAATAAAGTATGATGACCTCAAACAACAAAAGAGAATCACACCTGCAAAGGATTTTTGTCAGATAAAAAAATAATCAGATGCAAAAACAATATGCTTAGGTGAAAAATAGAGATAATCAAAAGTATGAATAAGCAACAAGAGATTACCACCAAAAAATGACCAGGCAGATGTTAAAAAGAGGCAAACAAAACTCCTGGAAACAAAAATGCCATAACTGAAATGACAACAACAAAATGATACTTTTGCTTAACAGCAGCTTAGATGTAGTCAAAGGGAAAATTAATAAACTGGAATTCAGATTTGAAAAAATTAATCAGAATGCAGGATAGGGAAGACAAAAGGTTAAGAGACATGGCAGACTCAATGAGAAGTTCCTCTATATACGAGTTCTAGATTGCAGATAGAGAGAATAGAGGGAATAGGTAATATTTAAAGAGATAATGACAACTGATGATAGGCACCTAAGCATAATAAATCTGAGGCTGCTTAAATAAAAAGAAACATACATCTAGATAATGTACTATAACTGCAGAAACACATGCATGCATACTTTGCACACACACTGACAAGAGTGTGTGCCAGATCTTAGCAGCAGCAGACAGAAAAAAATCACACTTCTTATAAACGAACAATAATTAGACTAATAACCAACTTTTCAGCAGAAACAGTGAAAACAAGAGAGTGGAATCATATATCCAAAATACTAAGGGAAAATAACTTTAGAATTGTAGATTCAACTAAACTATTTTTCAAGAAAATAAGGCTGTAGTAAAGCTATTTTTAGAAAATAAACACCAAGAATTAAATAGACTCTCACTAAGGGATTTCCTAAAGCAAAGTCCACAGACCAAAGCTGGCTCATGGCATAGATCTTTAAGGCCTACAAATTAGGTATCATTTTACATTTTTTAAGGCGTTAAAAAAAAAAAATCAACAGAAACCAAAAATGAATATGCAACAAAGACTTCAGGTGGCTGGAAAAGCCTAAAGTAGTTACCATCTGGCCCTTTACAGCAAAAGCTTCCCAACTCCTGTCCTAAAGGGTAGGCTTTTAGATGAAGAAAAATAACCCCAGAAAGAAAGCCTGAATTGTAAGGAGCAGTGAGTAAAAATCAACAACAAAAAACAAAGCCAAATGAGTCGGTCTATGTAAACAAATATTATTCATATAAAACAATAACACACTAATATGTTGTTCAAAATGAAAAGAAAAATGATAGAGAACTAAAATACTAGACAACAATATAAGTTTGGGGAGAAGTGAAAGTTCAAATGTTCAATGGTCCCAGTCCTTTTTGTGAGAAGGGTAAGATATTAATTTTTACTAAGTAAGTATGCATGTTAAAATATCTCTGATGGCCACTAAAAGAAGAAAAACAGCAGGTAAAACTCCTAAATTACCAGAAAGGAAAAAAATGAATTAAAGGGGGGAAAAAAAGAGAAATCACAAACTGAAGACATGAGAAGATATGTTTTTAATAGTAAAAAAAATGAAAATGATCCAAATATCGATCAATAAGAAAATGCATAAATGGTGGTATACTGATATTAACACTGTTCAGCAGTGAAAATAAATGAACTTCAATATGGAGGAATCTCATAATATGTTAAGCAATAGCAACAAATTATAGGAGAACATAATACAGAAAATTTTAATCCTATAAGGCTTAAACATGAAAATCAATATATTGATTTGCAATACTTCCATACACGATAAAGAAAAGCAAGGGATGACTAAAAGGAATGACATTTAGTCTGAAATGTCTAAATTTCAGACATGGTTACCTCTCAGGTAAAGAAAGAAAGGCAATAGGGTAAGGATAACCAAGGAGCTTCAAAGAATTGCTAATGTTTCAGTTCTTGAGATAGGTAGTAGGCATACAAAGTTTCTTCTTCTTTACTCTCATATAGATAATACATACTTTCATCAGTACAGAATATTGCAATTCTTTAAATAAATGAGTTCTTTAAATTGGCACATGAACTGTCTAGAGACAGTTTAGTCTAGAGACTAAATCAATTTTTTTCATAACAAAAATGCCTAAGGAATCCTGCATATTAAGTGACTATAGCTAACTTTTACAAAAGCTCAGCTCATAAGATTATAAAATGGTATCAGGGAAAAAAATCCAGAGCAGATTAAATTTGAATGAAATAAACAGATAGGTTTTTATAAATATAGCTAGTAATATAGATATATGGATAAGTAATTAATACATTTATCAAGGAAAGGAAAACAAAGTCAGATTTTATTACTTCATAATTTGTATGTATAAAAACTGTATAGCAGCCAGATTTGCCAAAGTGGCAGCCATTAAACAATTTAAAAATAAGTTTAGGAGTTGAATAATAGCTTACTTTGTAATGTGGGGTACTTTTCCATACTTGACAAATCAATTTCCTGAGAAAGTTTTCATATCAAGAGCACATTATTCTGCTACTGCAATAATAGTGGTGACAATTAGGTACTGTAATCTACTACCCAAATTATAGATATATAAAATAATTAGGTGATGGTGAGTAGGGATAAGGAAATCCCAGGGACTGTATAGCCTGAGTTTTACGTATTACCAGTGAAGTTTTTTTCCTGGCAGCATTATCTGCCGTTGAGCCAACTAAAAGGGCACAGTATGTGTGTGGTATAGGCAAGAGACAAATGCTATTGTGGGTTTAGTTTGGGTGTAGGCAATATTATATAGGCTGGAAATTAAGATACTTTGGAAAACTGCTATAATACAAATATAAGGATTCAGCATATTTGAGGTTGGGGCAAAGCTGGGTTGATGGAAGAGCAAAGGATTTAAAATTGGCAGGCTCTCCCACCACACCCACTTATGGCCAAAAACAGAATTTCAGAGTTAGACAAGTCTGTTAAGTCAATTTAGTTCAACTCTTTTCACCTAATGCTTGAGTCTCTGGTAGAAAATCTGAACAAAAGTTGAATAAACCCTCTCCAAACACCTAAAACGAGAAGGAAGCAGCTATTTCTTGGAGGTGCTTATTCAATTTGGAGACATTAGAAAATTACTCCTAACATTAAGCCAAAAATCTGTTTCCAAGTATATTCTACTCACTGGTCCTGGTGAATGACAACTACCTTTCTGATAGGAATGTGAAAATCTTTCCATTTGAGTTACCTTTACTTAGGTCTCCCAAGACAAGTGGCATGAATATGGGTGCTATGTAACTTGAAGGTTCAAAGATGAGAGACTAGGAAAAATGTGTAACGGTGTTTAGGCAAAAAAACAAAATAAAACATTAAAGGAAAGCAATACTTATTCCTAAATCTCCAAGGGAAAACTATTGGAACGAATTCTCTTTTAGAACAGTTTGAACGATGGCTTCTCTTAATATTAGCACAGAAGAAAAATGACAAATTTTTAAGGATGGATCTAGATCTTATATTTTCATTTACTAGTAATGCAAATCCCTGAACTTCCTTGAAGTAAGATGGAGGGAAACTCCATGAGAGCAGAGACAGTCTTGTTTAACCACGTTCATGAGTGCCTGACACAGAATATAATTTGTGCTCACTACTTGCCAAATTAATAAAATCCCAGTTTTCTTCCTTAGGGAATTTGGGGATAAGACCTTCCTTGCCAGTCTCACAGTCAGAGGATCAATACAATGTATATGACCATAAACCATAATGGATACATACAAACGTTAAGGTGTTTTATTTGTTTCTTCTGCCTCCCATTTTCTCTCTCATCTATCATCTCTGCTTTTCCTAAATTCTCTCTCCCTTTTTTGACTTTCTCCCCCAACATTTCTCAATTACTCATAAACTAGAGAAAAGCATACTTTTCAGTATTTCTAAATATAATTCTTTGTTCATAGCTGTTAACTTTAAAAGTGATGAAATAAAGTTTAACCTGTAGGTGGCTACTTTATTCTTTTGTAGGTTAGAGGCTTGCATTAGATAACTGGTTTCCCCTGGGCCTTTTTCTGGTTTTGGCATGGACAGGCTCTGGGAATTGAATCCGGGTCTCCAGCATGGCAGGCAAGAATTCTGCCAATGAGCCAACACTGCCTGCGGACCCTGGGCCTTTTTTAAGAGTACATTATAGCAATCACCTTACTCAACATTATATGATTCCTAATCTAGTATCCAGCTGAAGTCTGGCTGAGGATTGTATTCCATTTAAAATCTGGAAGTTCCTCTCCCAACCCCAAACAAATAATATGGGATAATGTAAGAGCTTTCATATTATACTCAGACACCAACAAACTGAAATCTTTAATTTATACTTTATATTTTCCCCTTAGGATAAATACGAATCCAGTCCAATTTTGTAGAGCTTTACACATTTACTGTATAATAGTGTAAAAAGATACACTGCATTTTTTATTTCACAACACTATACGATACTGAATTTGCTGCTGAGTAGAAGAGGAAATAATGTTTATAATGGCTTTAGTGATAAAGTTACTTTAAATCTTTGAAAATTGGTGCCTGTTAAATTAACGTCATTGATTAATCAGAATTTGAGAAATAATGGTTTTCTGAATAATATTTTTGCTAGCAAAGGATTAACCAGAAATTCTGAGTGTTGAACTCTCATTGATCAAAGTCTCTCTCACATGTAGCACATTTTTGTGAGAAAAATACAGGGCTGCACCTAAGTGTCATCACTGCCCCAAATCAATGACAATTAGACTCTGTGTGTTGCTTACAATTGGCCAGATGCCAATCTAGGAATGTCACATGTAGTGACTCATGAAATCCTCCCAAAACTCAATTAAGTATTATTTAACCCATTCTTAGAAATGAGAAGTTAAGTACCTTGTCAAGATCACACAGAGGTTAAGTGGGTAGGAGTGAAAAGTTAGGTATTCCAGCTCTAGGGAGCATGCTCTTAATGACTATACTGAATTGTATGCTCAAGTAACAAGATCTCATACTTTGTATACTCTAGATGCACGCTTTAAATGTATAAAAAGTAGGAGAGCATAGTAATAGAAAAGTTGAATCTCATGAAAGCCATAAAATCTCCCAGAGAATCAGTTTTTAGGCTTTTAATATTAGCCTAAAATGTTTCATGACAAAGTGGAAGGTAGTAAAAATTGTAATTAATTGTATCCCATTTAATTTTTTTTTAAACATACCAATGTTCAACTTCGCAAAACCTTCAATTATCATAATGTGCTATAACTAATAATGAGGCAAAAGAGGAGCCTCACCCTCTTCTTTTTCTATTTGGTCAATGTTGATACAACCTCAGACATATATTACTGGGAAAGTTTTTTTCTGTGGTTCTGCATATCTTTCTTTTTTTAAATGTTCAAATGCAATACTCAATATACTTTCAAAATTTACCTTTGGTTTTTTAAGTTTATAAGTGAAGTATCTTCACTGTCATTTATTGCAGCTTTGCAACTAACCTGAAATGTACACGTGCCAATTACCACGTAATTATTGCCACCATATGCAATTAGGTTTCCTGAATCTCCACTCTCAAAGGGATTAAATTCTACCACATGCACATAATCTTCACAATCCACAGTGTAGGCAGCATTTGTGGTGGCATCTTGCTTCATCATGTATGCCAAAACTCAAGCAGTTGTGAAAAAAAAAAACAGCCTTCTATGGGACAAGGTCACCAACCTGTGAATTACAGCAGAAATAGATTCAATTAGAAATAGTTAAATATGTCTTTCAGTAAATGAATCAGAATAAGGATGTAGTATTGCAAGGATGTGGTATTGCAATGCGGTACAAAGCTCAAAAGGAATGAAACATTTGAAGTACTTATCAAGGGACCAAAGCAGCAGAAAAAAATTAGATAAAATAGTTAATGGTAGAACACTTGCTCCGTAGCTTTTCTCCTTTCCATATTTGTGAATACTTGCAGAGGAAATCACCATAAAATTCTGTATGACTAAGCCGTATGTTGAGTACTTGCAAAAACAATCAGATTGATATTAAATAAATTTATAAAAAAAGAATAGCTGAGCACTATTTGTTGCCACCACGTTAAAGCACGTTACTGCCATTACCACTTTTAATATTTGCACAAACCGAAGAGGGAAATACTATGTGTGGTCTCCACGTCACAGATGAAGAAACTGAGGCTTTAGGAGGTTCAACAACTTTCCAAGCTTATAAGCAAGCAGAGCCAGAAAGACTTCACTATATTTTGGACACTAGGGCAAGTGAAGAAAAACAGCCTCAGCCTTGAAGGCGGTCACCATTCAGGGATAGTTATGATTCTGCATGAAAAGCGCTCTAACACAAGGAGATACAAAGCATCCTCGGATCCCGAAGGGTGCCAAAACTTGATACACTGGTATAAAGCCAAGTACAAAATCTCAACAAAGCTGTTCGGGCCTAACGTGTATTCTGGCCACAGAGTAGTATTCCCTAATGAGAACTACGGGTTTTAGGTTTTTTTGTTTGTTTTTAATTGGATATAAGAGTTTTATGCTCCTGAAAACAGCCGGACCCAGAAATGAACGCATCCAAGGCCTGATGAGTATTGACCGAGAAGCAGCTGGCAAACTCACGAGTGGACACCCGGGGCTGGCATGGTTAAGAGTGACCAGCAGGGGAGACGCCCACAGAAACAGCGGTGCAAAAGATTCGAGGTCAGGAAAGTCGTTCCGATCCCGGCCCCGTGGCCCTACAGCAGCGCCCGCGGGGCTGGGCCCTCCCCTCCACACCTGGAGCAGCCGGGAAGAAGGCCCTGCACAGAGCCTCGATGCCGCTCTCCCACCCAGGCCAGTCCCGCGGCACCCGATCCCGCCTTCCCTGCCCGCGGTCGCGGAGGACAGAGATGGGACGCCCAGGACAGAGGAGACACCTCCCGTCCCAAAGCCGGCTGCCTCGGCGCTGCCGCGTGATACCAACCCGACGGGCGAAGCGCGGCCGCAGCGAACAGGCCTCCGCGGGGGCGGGGCGGCCGCCGCGCGCCGGCTCTGCTTCCGGTTCGGAGGGCGAGCGCCGCGATTGGCTGCCGCGCCCTCCCGCGAGATTCGAAATGTAATCCCGGCGTGGCCGGGGGCCGGCGCGCAGGCGCGGCCTCGCCTCGGGAGCCCGCGCGGGTGAGTCTCCCCGCTTCCCTGCCAGCGTTGGTGGGCCGGGCCGGAACCTTGTGGGGTCTTTCGGTGACACCAGAGCACCGCCTCACCGTGTGCGGTGCTAAGTGCGGGCCTCGGCGCTGCCGCCTGGCTGGCTCTGAGGACTGCGGACGGACGTCGGGTGTCCCCGAGGGAACTGGAAGGGGCGGGATGGAGGCCCAGAAGGACCTGCTAGGCCCTAGTTAGAGGAAACGAGGCGTGCGGGCTCCCACTCCGGTTTTGCTACCCCATACACATCGCCCCAGACAGCATGGAACACCTGACTGCTGACAACGCTTCCCTGTATCTTATCGAGGACCTGTTTAGTGTAGCATTCATTGGGTCATGTACTTGTCTCATCAAAGTCTCACGACCTTACTACGACCCAGGAACTGTCTCCCCGATCACAGATTAAGACATTGAGGCTCATCAGAGGTCTTGCATAGTGTAGGACGTACAGCTAATAGATGGAGTTGCTGGGGTGGACCTGGTTATCCGACTCGAACGTGTACTTGTTTCAGACGTCGCGCACTACCGCCCAGTGACATTCACCTGCCCCACAGTTTTTCCTCCAGCGCAGCTTTAATCCAGTTTTTTAAAGCAAGTATTTATTATTGCCACCAATTTCTTCTACTGTTTTTGTGTAGGGCAGCCTGTCATTCAGAGTGTTTGCATATTCCGTGCCTCATTGACTCTTCTCAAGTGCGAGGAAGGTGAGTAAGTGAGGAGAGTATTGTGCCTCTTCTCTAGGTGATATCTCCGCTGTGCAGCCAGGTGTAAATCTGTCACCCAAGCTCACAAGAGATGGGCAGATGGGCTGAACTGCCTGTTTTTGTGCAGCTACCACTTGAGTAAACAATAGATTTTATGTATTTAAATGGCTGGGAAGAAACTAAAAGAATAATTTTTTTGACACATGAAAATGATATGAAATTCAAAGGACACTGTCTGTAAATCAGTATTGTTGGAGCACAGCCATGCTTATTCATTTATGAATTGTCCATGGCTCTTTTCACACTGCAAGGACAAGTTGAGTAGTTGTGACAAAGATCACATGACCTGCAAACCTCACATTTTTGCTCTTGGCCCTTTCCAAATAACTCCTGACTCCTGGACAATACTGTTTTTTTTTTTTTTTTTTTTGTCTCCAATAATAATGTCCATTCAATTTTAACTCAAAGCAACTTAGAAACTCATAATGTAATACTTCACTTTTAATGTGCTCTTATTTGTGCCAGGCACTGTTCTTTTAAAGCTTTACTTGTTTATATGTCATTTACTCTTTACAAAACTCTATGAGGTACGAACTATTATTTTCATTTTCAGTAGGAGGAAATTGAAGCAGGGAGAGGTGACCTAACTTGACCAAATTTCACAGCAAGTAAGTTCTGGAACCAGGTTCCAGAAGAGTCTGGTTCCACAAGAATCTTCATTCTTAGCAATTGGGACTCATAATATCTCTAAAGCCAGTAACTAATTTGCTGCTGAAGTTTTATTTTAGGCAAAATGATCATATCATTGAAGCTGAAGTTTTACATCACTCATTTTTTTAAATTTATTAATTAAAAACAAAACAACATACATAATCAGTAATTCACAATATCATCACTTAGTTGCATATTCATCATTTCTTAGAACATTTGCATCGATTTAGAAAAAGAAATAAAAAGATAACAGAAAAAGAAATAAAATGATAACAGAAAAAAAAGTTATACATACCATACCCCTTACCCCTTGCTGTCATTGATCACTAGCATTTAAACTAAATTTATTTTAGCATTTATTCCCCCTATTATTTATTTTTATTCCATATGTTCTCCTTTGTTGACAAGGTAGATAAAAGGAGCATCAGACACAATCGCACAGTCACATTGTGACAGCTGTATCATTATTTAATCATCCTCAAGAAACATGGCTACTGGAACACAGCTCTACATTTTCAGGCAGTTCCCTCCAGCCTCTCCATTACATCTTGAATAACAAGATGATATCTACTTGATGCATAAGAGTAACCCTCCAGGATAATCTCTCCACTCTGTTTGGAATCTCTTAGCCGTTGACACTTTGTCTCATTTCATTCTTCCCCCTTTTGGTCGAGAAGGTTTTCTCAATCGCTTGATGCTGTCTCAGCTCATTCTAGGGTTTTTCTCAATCCCTTGATGCTGAGTCTCCGTTCATTCCAAGATCTCTGCCCCACGTTGCCAGGAAGGTCCACACCCCTGGGAATCATGTCCCACTTAGAGAGTGGTAGGGTGGTGAGACTGCTCATTGGGTTGGCTGGAGAGAGGGGCCTACATCACTCATTTTTTTTAAGAGCTGAGAGTGATATTTTGAAGGGAAATATAACTCCTACCTATTTATGAGGGATTGTATTTATGTGGCTATTTTAACATAAAGTCTTTTACCTGTATTTTAAATTGTGTTACTGGTTATATCTATAATTTAAACTATCATTTTGTAAATGGTATATGCTCTTTTTCTTGATCATGCAAACCTAGGGTGCCTGGGATTTAGAAGTCAGTAAATTGATGAGAACAGTACCATACCCAAAAGAGATGATGGACATGTGAATATATTTTAAACTGGTAAAGAAAGAAGGAAAAACTCTGTTAGCACATGTCTGTTAATCAAAGAAAGGAATTAGCTGTTTCATAGGCTTGGGTATGAAAGAAATTAGCTGTCCAATAGGCTTGGGTATATAAAACATTAGAAATGCATCTAATTATTTTGAAAGGCTTTTGTCTGTATCAGAGGTTTTTATGCAATATAATGATTTAAGAACACAGTTTATGGGATTAGGCATCTTGGGTTTAGGTCTGGTTCAGTTATTTTCTAGCCAGGTGACATGAGGCATCAATTTTGTCAGATGTAATATGAAGATAATAGTACCTGCCTAATGTACTCACCTCTTGTGAGAATTGCATGAGGTAATATATTAAACTTTTGAAAAATTCCTGGCATCAAGTAACAGCTCCTAAATATTAGCCATTGTGTTGTGATCTGTTGCTGGTGTAAAAAGCTGCCCCAAAACTTAGCAGCTCGTGTGCTTGTGATTCTGTGGATCGGTACTTTAGATGGGGCTCAGCTAGGTCGTTCTTCTCCTGGTCCTGCCTGGAATTGCTCATGTGGCGAGTTCGTCTGGCAGGTTGACTGGAGCTGGATAATCACGTCACTGTGTGTTTGTGAGTTAATGTTGGTTGTCGGCTGGAGTTCCATGTTACTTCTCCATCAGGCTGTGTTTCACTTGCTTTATCATTATAAATTTGTGTACTTTTTTGGATGACTTTTCAGGCAGGATTGGATATTATTATTTCAGATGATTTGGCTTAAGAAAATTAAATGAGAGGAAAATGTGATTGGGCAGGAATTATATTACTCTGTTTTCTTAAATTTAAAAGCCATTTTGGTAGATATGAGATGATCTCTCATTCACTGCTTTTTTTACTCTGCTTGTTTGCACATGTTAGATATTAATTTCCAATTAAAATAAGACACTTCAACATTGTATTCTGTTCTACTTTAAGAGGATGGCTGTGCATTATCAGAAGTCTATCTTGAACATGATTAAAGCGTTTAGAAGGAACTGGCACACCCTTTGTACCTCTGAGAGAACTACTGTATGTGGTGCAGACTCCATGCTCCTGATATTGCAGCTTTCCATGGCAGAGAACAACAAACAGGTTAGTAAGTTGTGTGTAGGTTTCTTTGTTTCTTTATTTATTATTTGTATTTTTTGAGGGGCTGCATAGTCCGGGAATTGAACCCTGGTCTCCTGCATGAAAGATGAGCATTCTAGCGCTGAACCACTAGGTTCATTTATTTTTTTATTAAGTTTCGGCTACTGCATATTTTAATAATCTTAATTACATTAATTTCTTTGTTATATTATGATAATATTGATATACTATTTTCACAAATCCCTCTGCATATATATGTGTGCCACAAAATATTAAGATTTTATTTGAAATGATTTGTTTAAAAATTAAGGCTTTCATAAGTACAGTTTAACATGGAGCATGTACATTTGACATAATAAATGTCTTAAGATAGATGTGCAACTATTATGGTTAAAAATTATTACTTCCCTTCTCCTCTAAAAGCAATTCTAGAAAGCACACATTACAAATGTTTATTTAAATTAACCACAAAGTATCTTAGGACTTGTTTCACACTCTGTGGTATAGATTAGTTGTTCCCAAGCCAGGTTGTTAATAAGAATCACTTGAGGCACTTTAAAAAAATACTAGCTTCTGGGCTCCATTCTTTAGAATTCTCATTCTTCTGCTCTGCACTGAAGCTTTGGAAACTGTCTTTTTTTTTTTCTTGCATGGGCAGACTCTGGGAAACAAATAACTGTCTTTTTTTTTAGTCTCTCCAAAATGGTCCTTATGTAGCTCCAGAGGTAGAGGTGTTCAGAAGAGAGAAGAATGAATATAGGTTGGAGTGATAATGAAAGGCGTTTTTGCATTTATTCCTGGAGAAAGAAAAGTCAGTTCAGAAAACATTCCAGGGGGATCAAAATTATGATGATTTAAAGATGGTAAAGAGAACAGCTTGACTAAGGAAGAGAATTTATAAAGGGTTTCAATGATTTTGGGGGGCTAGATTTTAAAATGACATTTTGATGAGTTATTTTAATCCCGTATGTAAGTGGTTATTAAACTTTGAGATTTTGTAGACTAGTAAAATTTCCAAAAAACACTAGACATTGATGGTTGACTGTTTCTCATTTTGACAAATGAGGCTTGTTCTAGTTTGCTAGCTATTGGAATGTGATACACCAGAAATGGAATGGCTTTTAAAAGGTAGAGTTTATTTAAAGTGGCACATTTATAATTCTCTGGCCATGAAAATGTCCCAATTAAAGCAAGTCTATAAAAATGTCCAAATTAAGGTTACCTTCACTAAGAAAGACCAATGAAGTTCAGGGTTTCTCTCTCTCTAGTGGAAAGGCACACAGCGAACATGGCGACGATGGTGATGTCTGCTAGCTTTCTCTCCAGACTTATTGTTTCATGAAGCTCCCCTAGGGGCGTACTCCTTCTTTATCTGCAAAGGTCTCTGGCTGCATGGGCTTGGTGGTTCTCGTGGCTCACTCTGGTCGTTCTTGGCTTTGTCGCTCTCTCCAAAATGCTTCCTCTTTTAAAGGATTCCAGTAAACTAATCAAAACCCACCTAAAATGCGTGGAGCCTCATCTCCATCTGATCAAGATTAATACACATATCCATGAAGATAATCTAATCAAAAGATTCCAACCTACATTATTGAATAGGCATTAAAAGAAACAGTTGCTCCCACAGATTGGATCAGGATTCAATATGGCTCTTCTAGGGCACATAAACCTTTTAAACCAGCACAAGGCTATTGAGGAAAGAAAAGTTACTATCATTTATAACCATCAGTTTGAAAAAAGGAACACTATTTTAACACCTAAATTAGGAAGTACACAATCTTAAAAATAAAAAAAAGGGATAGTCTTTCCTACATATGGGTAATTGCCATTTTACATTTTTAAAATAACATATTAAAATAAATTTTGAATGTAGAAAAAGATTGACAAAATTTTATTTGATCTTATATGTAGTCAGTCGTTCTTTCAGTAAGTATTGAGTTTTTACTATGTGCTTGACATTCTCAACATTGGGAATACAGCACTGAAGAAAATCCCTGCCACTATGGAGTTAATCTTGTAGAGGGGACAGACAGATAACACTCAAAGAAATACTATATTTAGTGTTTTAGATTAATCTTCTAGAAGGGACAGACAGATACACTCAAAGAAATAAGGTATTTAGTATTTTAGGATCTTAATAAGTGCTGCAGAGAAAAAACAGAGACAGAACTGAGGTGTGTATAGAGGTTGGTGTGGAGGGGATTGGTGTAATTTGAAGTCAGGTGGTCAGGAAAGACCTCATCTAGAAGGTGCCATTTGAGCAGTGACTTAAAAGAGGGGAAGGAACTAGTCATGGGGATTTTTTTGTGATAAGATATTACTAGGCAACAGGAACCATAGATGCAAAGACCTGGGAGTTGGAATATGCCGGTGTGTTCAGGAAACAGCAAGGAGGCCAAGGGCAGTACAGCTGTTTATATAAATATTAGTTTCCTCCTGTGCCGATTTGAAAGAATTTATGTACCTTGAAAAGCCATGTTTTAATCCTAACCAATCTTGTGGAAACAACCCTTTCTTCTAATTCCTATTCAGTACTATAGATTGGAAACTTGATTAGGTTATCTCCACTGAGATGTGGCTCACCCAATTGTGGGTTTTAACTTTTGAATAGAGGGAGATGTGAATTCATGCATTCCAGATGGGTCTTTTTTTTTTTTTTAATTAATTTTTAATTAAAAAAAAATGACAAGAAAGAAACACAGACATTCTTAACGTGATCATTCCGTTCTAGATATATAATGAGTAATTCACAATATCATCACATAGTTGCATATTCATCATCATGATCATTTCTTGGAACATTTGCATCAATTCAGAAAAATAAATAAAAAGACAACAGGAAAAGAAATAGAATGAAAACAGAAAAAAAAATAATTATACATACCATACTCCTTACCCCTCCCTTTCATTGATCACTAGCATTTCAAACTAAATTTATTTTAACATTTGTTCCCCCTATTATTTATTTTTATTCCATATGTTCTACTTGTCTGTTGACAAGGTAGATAAAAAGAGCATCAGATGCAAGGTTTTCACAATCACACAGTCACATTGTGAAAGCTATATCATTATTCAATCATCATCAAGAAACATGGCTACTAGAACACAGCTCTGCATTTTCAGGCAGTTCCCTCTAGCTTCTCCATTACATCTTGAATAACAAGGTGATATCTACTTAATGAGTGAACCCCCAGGATAACTTCTCGACTCTGGAATCTCTCAGCCATTGACACTTTGTCTCATTTCACTCTTCCCCCTTTAGGTCGAGAAGGTTTTCTCAGTCCCTCAATGCTGAGTCTCAGATCATTGTAGTGTTTTTCTCAATCCCTTGATGCTGAGTCTCAGTTTATTCTAAGATTTCTGTCCCACATTGCCAGGAAGGTCCACACCCCTGGAAGTCATGCCCCACGTATAGAGGGGCAGGGTGGTGAGTTTGCTTGTCGTGTTGGCTGGAGAGAGAGGCCACATCTGAGCCACAAAAGAGGTTCTCTTGGGGGTGACTCTTAGGCCTAACTTTAAGTAGGCTTGACTTATCCTTTGTGGGGTTAAGTTTCATATGAAAAAACCCCACGATTGGGGTCTTAGCCTATAGCTTTCGTTGTCCACACTGCTTGTGAGAATATCAAGAATTCAACTTGGGGAAGTTGAATTTTCCCTCTTTCTCACCATTCCCCGAAGGGGAATTTGCAAATAAGTTTCTTGAGTATCAGAGAATGGTAGATGACCTCAGGCAAGCACAGACACTACCATGTCCTTACCTCTATACTGGCACTTTCTCCTTGTTTTTGACCTCTTATAGTTTCCTTTCTCTGATGGACAGTGCAGTCATGCTCAAAAATAGTTTTCATGTTTTCTTCTGTGGTTTTAGGTATTCTGTGCCAGGAAAGATTTCTCTGCATATCCTGTCTGCCAAATTGCCCTGTTAGTGTATTTTTAAATTATAACAGATGGTATACATATATTTTTCTGCATCTTGTTTTTCTCACCCATCATTGTTTTTAAGACCTCTTGAGGTACTCATAGACAGAAAAATTGATCTAGTTTATTCATTTTAATACTTGTACATATTCCAGTGGATGACTAATATATTCTGTTCATTGATGGACTTTTAGGTTTTTGAAGGTTTTTTGCTCTTACAGAGTGGTCTGCATTGAAATGAGATATCTGTCTGTGTATTGAGCATTTCATTTGAATTTGTATTTTTCTGATAACTAGAGTGTTTATTTACCTTTTCAGTTGTTAATTTGACTGTTCAGGTGTCCTCTTTAAAAACTTTCTGTTCGTATCCTTTGCTTATTTTGCTATTGAGTTGTTTTTGTCTCTTCTTCTTTGAAAGAGTTCTATTTATATTTTAGATGCTAACTCTTTCTTAAAACCCTTTGTTGATATCTTCTTCCATTGTACTGTGTTTTAACCATTTTCCTTGAATGTGCTCTGCTGTTACAACAGCATTTGTATGCCAGACTCAGTCTACTATAATTCAGTGCTCACTGGACGTCTTTGCACTCTTTGCTCCCTGAGCCTGCCCCCCTACTTATACCCCTAGTCTCGGCGGTGCCATTGCTCATGCAGTCACCGGAGTGTGCACCCAGTGTAGTCCTGAGTGGAGACTTGAGGGTCACCCTTGGGGCTCTTCCTTTTGTTCTTCATTACAGCCCATCACCAAGTCCTCCTGATTAGTTTTAATCTGTCTTTCTGCAGTAGACTGAACAAATCGTAAAATAATGCTACTAAATATAGGAGCGCACAGCCTATTGCATAAGTAGAATAGGCTAATGAAGGGCGTAAGCATGGGAACCATCCATAGGAAAATAAGGAGAAAGAAACTTCAGAAAGGTTCTTCAGGTATGTGACTTAATAGTCTGTTAATTTAATTAGTTGTGTTTTTAAAACTTGGTGCCTGATATCTGCCATAAATTGAGGCAATTATGAAGAATCGGTATTGTATAGTGATTAATGGCTGTGGTTCTGGAATCAAACAGACCATGTTCAAATCCCTTCTTGTATTTATATATTTATGAATGTGAATTACTGTGAAAGAAGTAAATATATTTTATTGAAAAGCTAAGGTGAAATATACTCTTAGAAAAATATAATTCTAGTATAAAAATATTGGCATATTGAAATACTCAGTCCAAGTCAGCTTTTCTCCAGAGCTTGATTATGTAGCAGTCGCTCACTCTCATTTGCAGAAAGCTTCCTACTTGCTAATTCACTTAATTCACTGTGAAAGCTCATACTCTGGGTGGGAAGGAAGAAGAAATGTGAGTTGCAACCAAACTTTCACAGTTTGCCTATTGTATGTGTGCAAGTGTGTGTACGTTGCACACATGCCGAAGATGGTGGGTGGTGATTCAGTGGTACTTCATCTCCCCAGGAACAGAGTTAGCTCAGGCATCCTTGACTCTGCTTAGACAGCCACACCACTGGCTTCGTGCCTCTGTTCTCCAGCCTCGCCCTCTGGTCACCGTTCATCCATTTAGTAGAGTGCCAACAACACAGACTCTCTAGGTCACTCAGCAAAGTGAGTAACTACACACATGCCTGCAGTCACATGTACAAGGAGAGATAGTAATGAAAGGGTGGAATTGGTTATATGTGTCCTTCACGTATTTTCATCAGGTGTTTGAAGCTCTGTTTAGGTTTTTAATTCTCTGGGGCTAGAGAACATGAGTCTTAAAGTGTAATACTTAAAATTGAATTTGATTAAAATAAAATTTTTGAGTACCTAAAATTTGTTTGTCTAATGGCACAATAATTTTAACTACATAAGGGGGAAAAGAAAAGGTATATTAAATAATACTTAGGTATGAAGTGTTTGGCATGTTTTCTGTTTGGGGTGAATTTTTTAGTTTGCATCCTATAACACCTCAAGCAATTTTTACTGCTAAAAAGTTAACCTTTTATAGATTCATTGAGTACCATGTGAACCATCTCCCTTATGACTTCATTAGGTGGTAAATAATGTTTTGGCCTTGTCTTTCTTTAGATTTGGCTTGAGAGTTGGCATCTGCCTGGAAATTATGTTATATAGAATATTTTACTCCTTAAATAGCCTAAAAAGCATTTTGAAGGTTCTACTCAATGAAACAGATGAAGTGTATTACTTTTATAACTTCCTGGAAAACAATCACAGTACCTGTAGTTGATTGTGATTGTTAGATTTCAAAATGACCTAACAATGTCCTAACAAATAAGAGGCAGTTCTTAAAATTGTGTTACATTTCCCCCCCCCCACTTTTCCAACGTACAAATAAACAGTTATTGTACTTTGAATAGGGAAAGAGAAAAGAAAGTGACATTATTTATTTCCTACATTTATCAGGTATTATTTAATCTGTACAGACTCATTTTTCAATCAAGGAAACTAATTCAAAGGAATGTCATTATCTCACTTAAGGTCACCTAGCCAATTACAGCTCTTAAAAGAACCTGCTATTGGTCCTTTAACTATAATAACAAAAGTCGATTTAAAATTTTGAGTTATTATTTAAAAACTTTGGTATAACATAACAAAGTATAAATTCTCTGAAAAATATGTGTAACTCTTGCTTTTCTCCTTTTATTCTTGTGAAATACAATCCTTATTATGCCCATTGAACATTTTGAACTTACTTCAGAGACTAGCCAGCTGGCATGTTTTTCTAGCAAAACATTTTCTGATTTGACCGCAGACTCTCAGTCAGTTATTACTGGTTTAAATAATAAAAAAATACTGTCATGGTGGGCACCTGATCATGGAAACTGATATTTAGAGTGCATTTTTTTTGGATTTAAAATGGTTTTACAATCCCAGTATAAACACAGTTAATCTAGTCAGAACTTTTCCTCATAAGATCAAGAGCTTGTATAGTTTTACTTTAGCTAGTTATTGTCAAACAGTGTGAGACTAAATTGTACATTTACATTAGGCAAAGTCTTAATTTGTGTTTAACCTGAAGGATGTTATAAAAATAGTTCTAGGAATTTTTGAGATAAAAAAATTTAGTTCTGCAACTGGAAATAATTAAGCTCATTTAATTTAAATACCATTTAGGGTTTCTAGCTGCTCCAAAACACTGGAGGCTAGAAGAAATTTTTTCTTCTTTGTGAAAAATAACAGATATACAAAAAAGCAATAAATTTCAAAGCACATCACAACAATTAGTTGTAGAACAGATTTCAGAGTTTGGTCTGGGTTACAATTGTACCATTTTAGGTTTTTACTTCTAGCTATTCTAAGACTGGAGACTAAAAGAAATAGCAATATAATGATTTAGCAGTCATACTCATTTATTAAACCCTACCTTCTCTGTGTAACTCCACCATCACCTTTGATCTTTCTCCCACTCTTTATGTATATTTGGGCTATCCCCATTCTAACTCTTTCATGTTGTAAGGTGCTGTCGATAATGTGAGATGGGGGATGAAACAGTTGATGTTCTGGAGAGGCTGGTCCCAGAAAACATTCTAATGTTTTCATGTTGGAAGGGCCTGTCGATATTATGGGGGGTGGGGGGAGAGATGGAACTATCTGATGTTCTGGAGAGGCTGGGCCTTCTAGGTTTTAGGACTTATCTGGTCCAGGGGCCCATCTGGAGGTTATAGATTTCTGAAAAGTTACCCTGGTACATGGAACTTTTGTAGAATCTTATATAATGTCCTAGGTGTTCTTTAGGGTTGGCAGGAATGCTTTTGGTTGGGGGTTGGCAAGTTGTGGTAGGTGAAGCTTGTGAAGAGTGACTTCCAGTGAGTCGTGCCCCATGTTGACAGGGAGACTTTTACCCCTGGATGTCATGACATATGTAGGAGGGGTTGTTTGGAATATTTTTATTGACAGATCTTCACTCACATACAGTCCATACATGGTATACCATCAGTGGCACATAATATCATCACAGAGTTGTATATTTATCACCATAATCATTTTTTAGAACATTTGCATCACTCCAGCAAAAGAAATAAAAAGAAAAAACTCATATAGCTCATACCCCTTACACCTCCCTCTCATTGACAAATAGTATTTCCATCTACCTAATCTATTTTACCCCTATTCCCCCCATTATTTATTTTTTATCCACATTATTTCACTTATCTGTCCATACTCTGGAGAAAAGGAGCATCAGACATAAGATTTTCACAGTCACGTTGAAAAAGTTACATCTTTATACAGTGGTCTTCAAGAATCAAGCCTATTGGAACACAGCGCGACAGTTTCAGGTACTTCCTTCCAGCCACTCCAATACACCATGAACTAAAAAGGAACATCTATATGATGCATAAGAATAACCTCCAAGGTAACCTCTTGACTGTGTTTGAAATCTCTCAGCCACTGACACTTTTTTTTATCTCATGTCTCTCTTCCCCTTTTTGGTCAGGAAGGCATCCTCAATCCCATGATGCCAGGTCCCGGCTTATCCCAGGAGTTCTGGCCCATGTAGCTGGGGAGATGTACACCCCTCGGAGTCATAGGACACCTTGTTTTACATTTGGGTTATAAACAGAACATGTGGCTGAATATTATAAAAGATTAAAGATATAAGTTGAAGGTTGCCATTTACAAGAAAGTATAGTATTTCGCTCTCTTTGATTTCTTTCTATTATTGCTTATTGGTTAAAGATGGACGTTCCAGTGAATTATAGTATACTTCTACTTAAATATCCACCCGTCTTTAAATATAATTGATGAAAAGATCTTGTCTGGAGAAACTACAAACATATTAAATGAACTGAACTGTGGAAGAGAACAACGTATTATATTTCACAAAACCACATATGGATACTTAAAAATATTTGTTGCTTATGTGGCATTGGAAAGTAGTAGTTAGAATTTTTTATTGAATTAAAACTTACACTTCTTAGAGGGCACCATCATGGATTTCTGGGATATTGATGTGGGAGCAGAATACAATCAATAAAAAAGCCCTCACCATAAACACTGAGAGAATTTATCTTGTGGGTATTGGAGAAGAGACTTAGAGAAAATTTCATAGGTAAAATAATGACAAGTGAGCATGTTCGTAATATTAGTGAATCTCTAAGCAACTTCATGTCAGTACAGTTAGATTGCAATGTCTTATTTCTCCTGGGAAAAATAGCAAACCTAGTCAAAAAAGAAAGGGAAAAGAACAATTTTGCCTGATTAGTAATATCTGATAACTTGTAGAAAGAAACCTTATTGTGACTTTTAGCACTTGTTACCATTTAGGGTATCCGTGAACTGGGAAGAATCAAAATTATTCCTTGGCCCATTGTTTTGCACTGATATTTTACTTTCTGTAGAACAGTAATGATATGAAACACATTTTAAAAAACTTTAACCTGTATGACCATGTTTTAAGACAAACACTTGGAAAAGTGTTTGTCTTAAATATATATAATTCACTGTGGCATGGGCAGTTTTAAATAAGAGGTTAAAAATATATTAAGTAAATTGAGTGTAATTAACAGTGAGGATATGTGGATATGGTTGTGATTGAAAGGGAAAGTTTAAGGTCATGTGTGTGTCACTAGAAGGAAAGCTAAAGGATGAAACGTAACTTTTATAACATAGTTAACCCTCTTGAGGGTGAAAATATTCTAGAGTTGAATGTGATGATGAATACACAACTGTGAATTTACTAGAAGACTTTGTCCACATTAAGTGGATTGTATGGTATGTAAATTTGTTTTAGTATAATGCTTTTATATATAAATAAACATTATATATATATATTAACTAAAAGAACAAAATCAAATATTACCCCAGTCAATGGTACCTACATAGTGCCTCACTGCACTTGTCCCCTCTGCCCCTATTTTGATAAGAAAGAATTTAGTGACATTCAGTAAATAAGACAATGACTGTATATTTATTTGCCAGTTATGTCCTGTGCAAACTTACCTTAGTTGTTCATGTTTTATAAAATCATCAAAACCTTTTTTCTTTATGGCTGATTTCTGTAATTAATTCTTAGCTCAACTTGGATCCTCTCTTCAAACCCATGTAAGGATTCAATGTAGACTTTACCATGAAAAAATTCAAATTGTACTTCCTATCTCAAATATAAGTTAAGTACTATAGTACCCAACTTTTCTTTTTTCTTTTTGTCATCATCTTTTTCAGCACAATGGAGAATTTACAGTCTTTCTCAGTGATGTCTTACTGACTTGGAAATACCTTCTACATGAGAAATTGAACTTACCGCTTGAAAATTTGGAATTGATTCACCATTATGATGAAATCAGGAAGACTTATGATGATTTTTTGAAAAATAGTAATATGGTAGATTTGGTTGATATTTATCAAAAATATAGGGCTTTGACTTCTAGTTGTGAAAAGGATGACACTATATCCCCTGTAAGTATTCTTTTTAAAGGTTTCTATTTTACTAAGTTTATTTCATTTTGAACTATTGAATCATCACTTAACAGCGAATTGATAATGCTTTTGCTCATGCTAATAGTGAAAAATTTAACTACCTGAATGCTACTTATTACTTGAAAGAAATATTTTGGTGGCACATTTTATTGCACTTGTGTTATTGTTAAATTTGGTTGAAGTAGAAGAATAGCTTCTTGCTAGATAGGAACATTTTAACAAAGAAATCCTTTGCAAATATCTGTTTTCCTTTTGAATTATGCCAGGGATTGCTTTTCTATTTTATTTTCTTGACTTAATATGAAGATATCTGTTCATTTGGCATTTGTTGTATAAGTCATTGCTGCGAGTCTTTCTATAATTTAATAATACTAATATTTTACTGAGATGGAGTTGTTTATTTAATGAATCTAATAGTTTGCAATATATATGAGATAACAGACTTCATTAGACTATTCTTGTTTTTGCACAAACGTTTGTTTTCTTATTTTTTTATGAGGTACAGATTTCAAAATTAAATGAAGCTATATCCCTTGCAGTTTGGTTTTATCTGTGTTAGAAGAAATAAACTGTTTTAGAATATATTTTGATATAGCTAGACTTTTTAAAAAATGTTGAAAATAGTTTTCTTTATATTAGCATTTAATGAGTGCCAATAAAGTAGTAATTAAAGAATGGTAATAACTAAATAATTGTAGCTGTTATTAAAGGAAAATGTTTACTGGATTTTTTTTCATCTTTTAAAGTTTTATTCACACACTGTACAGTCCACCCAAAGTACAATCAGTGGCTCTTAGTATAATCATAGAGTTGTGCATTCGTCACTGCAATTTTAGAACATTTTCCTCGTTCCAAAACAAACTTTATAACCATTATACTTCCCTATTGTTGACACTTACTTAGCATTGCTATCTTATCTTTGTTACAGTTGATGAAAGAATATTAAAATATTATTGTTACCTATATCCCATGGTTTGCGTTAGATGTTTTTTTTCTTCTTATACAACCCAATTATTAACATCTTGTATAGTAATAACATTTGTTCTAGTTCATAGAAGAACTTCTTATATTCGTCCTATTAACCACCTTCATCATCCACAGCAGGGTTCACTATGTCACACAGTCCCATGTTTCATCCTCTGGCTTTTCTACTAGTGATATACACAACCCTAAATTTCCCTTTACAATCACCTGCACAATTTGTTGTTATTATACTCACAATAATGTGCTACCATTATGTCTATCTTTTTCCAAACATTTACAATCAATTTTATTAAACATTCTGCACAAATTAAGCATCAGCTCCCCATTCTCTACTCTTGTTCTATCTCCTGTTAACTTATACTGTAGCTATTAAGTCCATGAGTTTGCTTGTTATAATTACTTCACGTTAGCAAGATTATACAATATTCGTTCTTTTGTATTTGGCTTATTTCACTCAACAAAATGTCCTCAAAGGTCATCCATAATGTATGCATCAGGACTTTGTTTCTTCTGGACTTCATTTCCTCTTGCAGCTAAATAATAGTCCAGTGTATGTATAGGCTATATCATGTTTATCCATTCATTGGTTGATGGACATTTGGGTTGTTTCCCTCTTTTGGCAGTTGTAAATAGTACTACTATGAACATTGGTGTGCAAATGTCTGTATATGTCCCTGCTTTCAATTCTTCTGAGTTTGTACCTAGTAGTGGGATTGCTAGGACATTTGGTAGTTCTATACCTCATTTCCTGAGGAACTGCCAAACTCTTTTTCCACAGCAGCTGTGCCACTTTATATTCGACCAGTAGTGAATGAGTGGAGCGTCATTCTATTTTTTATCAGAGAAAATACTTTGTATAATTCCAAGTTTTTTAAAATTTATTGAGGCCTGTTGTATGACCCAACATGTGGTGTATCTTGGAGATTGAAACATGAGCTTTCTGAATGTGCATCTTGTTGTTTTGGGGTGCAACATTCCATATATGTGTGCTAGGTCTAGTTCATTTATCATTATTCAAATTATTTAATTCAAATTATTCAGTTCAAAGAATTATTCCAATTCTCTGTTTCTTTATTGATCCCCTCTCTAGATGGTCTATCCACAGATAAGAGTGATGTATTGAAGTCTCCTACTATTGTACAGACATCAATCTCTCCTTTCAGTTTTGCCTCATGTATTTTGGGGTACCCTGGTTAGGTGCATAAATATTTATGATTGTTATTTTTTTCTTGGTGGATTGCTCCTTCTATTAATATATAACATACTCCATTGTCACTTGTAACAGTTTTGCATTTTAAGTCTATTGTGTCTGATATTATTATAGCTTTACCCCAGTTTTTTTTTTTTAGTTACTATTTGCTTGGAATACCTTTTCCCAATCTTTCACTTTCAGCTTTTTGTTTCCTGGGATCTAAGAGGAGTTTCTTGTAGACATCATATACATGGTTCATATTTTTTTTTTTGTCCATTTGCCAATCTGTGTCTTTTGATTGGAGGGTTTAATCCTTTAATATTCAGTGTTATTACTGTAAAGACAGTACTTGCCTTGAGCATTTTATCCTTTGATTTTCATATGTCACATCTTTTTTTTATTGAGAAATCACATGCCATATCTTTTTTATCTCTTTTTTTACCCTTTCTGTTATCCTTACTGAGAGTCTTCATTTCTGTACTCTCCTCTTGTTTTTTCTTACAGTCTAGAACTTCCTTTAACATTTCTAGAAGAGTAGGACTCTTATTAACAAACTCTCACTTTCTATTCATCTGAGAATATTTTAATTCTCCTTCATTTTTGAAGGACAGTTTTGCTGTCCAAGGAATTCTTGGCTGGGCGGGCCACAGTGGCTCAGCAGGAGATCTGTCATGCCGGAGATCTGGGTTCAATTCCTGGTGCCTGCCCATGTGAAAAAAAGAATTCTTGGCTGGCAATTTTTCTCCTTCAGCACTTAACTATATCATACCATGGCCTTCTCACCTCATGGTTTCCAAGGAGAAACCGGCACTTAGTCTTAAGGAATGAATGTTCCTTGTATATGATGAATCACTTTTTATTGCTACTTTCATAATTCTCTCTTAATCTTTAGCATTTGGCATTCTAATTAGTATGTGTCTTGGAGTAGGTCTATTCGGATATATTGCTTATGGTACATTGTGATTCTTGGACATGGATATTTATGTCTTTTGCAAGAGTTGGAAAATTTTTGGCCATTATTTCATCAAATTTTTTTTTGCCTCTTTTCTTTTCTTCTGGAATACCCATGATGTATTTGTTTGTGTGTTTGAAGCTGACATTCAATTCTCTGAAACCCTTCTCAGTGTTTTCCATTCTTTTCTCTTTCTGTTCTTTTGTCTGGTACATTTCAGATGTCCTGTGTTCTAGATTGCTGATCCGTTCCTTCTGCCTTTTAAAAATCTTCTGTTGTATACCTCTAGTGCATTTGTAATCTCATGTATTGTGCATTTCATTCCCATAACATGTTGCCTTTCTTTGCATGCGCTCAAATTCTTCTTTATGCCCACTCAGTGTCTTCTTAATGTCCTTTATCATTTTAGCCATATTTCCTTCATCTCTTTGAGTTGATTAAGGAATTTGTTCAAAAATCTTTGATTAGTTGTTTCAAATTCTGTATTTCTTCAACTTTTTAATTTGTTCCTTTGCCCGGGCCAAGTCTTACAGTTTCTTAGTATGGCTGGTAATTTTTTGCTAATGTTTAGGTATCTGAGTATTTTGATGAATTTGCTCTAATAATCATTTTCTCTCTCTTCCCTCAATGTTGTTGATTGGCTTTGTGTTAAGGCTCCTCTTTGACTTTTGGCCCAGCTAATGCAGGCCTTAAGAATTGCCTCTGTTTAACCAGTCAGAACAGGGCCAGGGACCAATGAATGGGAAGCAGACCAGGTCCCGAAGTTCCTTGGGGAGAATGACAGGAAAGATGCTAAAAAGCCCATCTTCCCCATCCCTTTTGACTCCTAAAAGGTGCACTTTCTTAGCCTGCCCAGCAGTCCAAACTTGGCAGACTTTTTCCCACAATCCTAGGAGGGCATGTATTTTTTCCTTCAAGCTCCACTGGGTGGTATTGAAACCACGGCCGTGAGGATTCCTGTTCACACAGGCTTAAATAGCAATTCTGTACTGAGCCCAGCATCCTTAACTTGCTGATCAGAGGCCCAGCTCCATCCTTGCTGCACCAACCCTTTACCTAGGGATGACAACCTCCGTGGCCCTGTCTGTGGCAGCTAGTCACAGATTGTTCCCGAGGCTGCTTGCCTCTAGAGTGGGGTTTGGGTGAGTCACTCACAGTTTTTACTGTGGTTCTTCAGTCCTCCCATCCCATTCTTTCCTGGATGCCACATAGTATTCCCCTGGTCTTCATGGCCCCAGAACAGTAGTTTCAGACAGTTTCTGCCTGACTACTTGCTATTTTTGAAAGAGGGGTGAGCTCTGCTGCTCCCCACTTCTCCATCTTCCCGAAAGTCTCCTACTGTATCTTTTGAGATAGTTTTTAAATATTTCCATCAGACACGTGGAAATAGTGTTTTGGCTACTTATAATAGAAACTTCTGCAGTAGTAGTAGTACTTTAAAGAAGTAGACGTTTATTTCTTTCTTCTATAAAAAATGTCTAAAGATAAGCAACCCAGGACTGGTATAATAACTCCAGCACTATCAGAGAGCAAGGCCTTTTGTGTCATTCTCCTCTACCATCTTAGTTCTTGGTCTCTACCCTTAAAATCATCTCATAGTCCAAACGGGCATTTGGAGTTTCAGATAGTATATTGGCTTTCCTTGCAGCAGACATTTGGAAGGGAGAACAACATTCTACTTCTTTTTTCCTTTTAAGGAGACTTAGCCCTTTTTCTCCCATGTCATTGCCCAAAACTTAGTCTCATGGTCACACCAACCTTCTAGGGAATGAGGGGATACATTCTTTATTATCTCTCTCCCAGAATAAAAAAACAAAAGATACCACACCTCTGGAAGAAAGGGGAGGAAGGAAAGAAGGGAAGGATGGATACTGGCAAACAGCTTGTAGCCTCTGCCTCTTTGGGCAACCTTTGCTCCATCATAACTTTCTCAAAACACACTTTTATACATGCATACCCAAAAATGCACACCCACACTTAGGGATAGATACTTGTGAGCAAAGATAGTTAATTTTATTTCTCCTCAGCTGTGTTTCATTTGCTTGCCTAGTAGAGATGATTTTGTCTATTTTTCACATAGTTAGTTTAGAAAGCCTAATCAAACATAAGTATTGGGATGTAGGAACAACAAAGGAGATCTTCTGATGAGTACATAAGACTTTCTAGATCTTAAAAAAAAGGAGGAGGAGGGGGAAGGAAGAAGAGGAGGATGAGAAGGAGGAGGATAAGGAGATTACTCAATACAAAATTTCAGGAGATAAATTCAGATCTGAATTAGTATACTGAACATCAAATATGATGAATCTTTAAAGCACAGAGAGAAAAATATAAAGATAAAACAATTATGAGGGAAAAGTTAAGAAACTTGGAGGTTAGCTCCAGAGGACTTGCAACGCAAATGATAGAGCCCTTGTTATAGTTTGCTAGCTGCTGGAATGCAACACACCAGAGAAAGGTTGGCTTTTAATAAAAGGGGATTTATTTCCTTAATTCTTCAGAGGAAAGGCAGCTAACTCTCACCTGAGGTTCTTTCTTACGTGGGAAGGCACAGGACTGTCTCTGTTGGCCTTCTCTCCAGGCCTCTGGGTTCCAACAACTTTCTCCAGGGTCATTCCTTTCTGCATCTCCAAAGCCTGGGCTGAGCTGGGAGTGCTGAGATAAGATATATGCTTAGCCACTTGGGCTGTGCTACATTGAGCTCTCTCATTTAAGCACCAATCAATTAAATCAAACATCATTCATTGCAGCAGGCACACCTCCTAGCTGATTGCACATGTAATGAGCAACAGATGAGGTTCAGGTACCATTGGTTCATGACCACAGCAACAGAACTAGGTTCCTTCACCTGGCCAAGTTGACAACTGAATCTAACTACCACAAGCCCTAAAAGGAAAAAAAGGAACAGATGGAGAAGAAACTAAATAGTAGAAGAATATTTTCCTTAGCTGACAAGAAACCTGAATCTACTGCTTGAGTGTTTACCAAGTTCCAGGCTATATTGATGAGAAGAGATACAAACTTAAGCATATCCTGGTAAAATGCCTGAACTCTTAAGTATAAAGGTAAATATTGTAAGTTTCCTGGTGGAAAGAACTGGTTATTTAGAATGAACAAAAAATTGAATAGCATGCCCAGACTTCTGGAAGAAGATGTGAACCAGGATTTCCTCCTTAACTGCAGTATCAATTATCAGTTGGGTCAAAGGGAGGGTTTGTGAGGACACAGATATTTGCAGATATATAGGGAGTGCCATTCTCATCCTATATGAAGAATGTACTTTTCAAAAGACCCTAATAATTAAACAAGAAATGAACTGAGAAGGATATTTATATAGAGGAAGATATAGTGAGCAATGTGGAACTTGGTGTGTCTGTGTATGTGTATAGTTAAAATAATAAAGATAGACTGGGAATGTGTCAGTACTAAAACTGAAGGCTTATAATAGGGAAGATTCTAATATTAGTTTAGAATTAAAACTGTTAAACATTGTAGTTTGTTAGGGTAAGGAGCAGACATTGTCATTTTAAAAAAATAATTGGGAAATATAGTCTGATTTGAGTACAGATTCTAGTTTGCTTGCTACTGGAATGCGACGTACCAGAGATAGAACGGTTTTTAAAAAGGCGAATTTATTAAGTTGAAAGTTCACATGTTCTAAGGCCATGAAAATGTCCCAAGGTTATAACAGTGTCCAATCTAAGGCATCCAGGGAAAGATGCCTTGGTTCAAGAAGGCCTGTGACATTTAGGGTCATGATGAAAATGGCGCCGTGTGTTGGCTTTCTCTCTGGTCTTGTTTCATGAAGCTCCCTGGGGGTGTTTTACTTCTTCATCTGCAAAGGTCTCTGACTGTGCTGGCTCTCTTGGCTCTCATGGGTCTCTCCAAAATGACTCCCTCTTAAAGGACTCCAGTGAGCACTCCCATCTTGAAAGGGTGTTAACACACCTCCATGGAAACCATCTAATCAGAATTATCACCCCCAATTGGGTGCGTTACATCTCTATGGATAATCAAAAAGCTCCCACCCAGCAATATTGAATGAGAATAAAGGACATGGCTTTTCTGGGGTGTACCACAGATTCAAACCAGCACAGGTGGTAACCATTAAAGGAATGGAAAGTATAGTAGATCTTCCAAATTAATAAGGGTTAGAATGAACAGCATGAATAGCACCTTAACAAATCAGAAAGCTACAAATGAGTAAAATGAGTTGTGCATCACAGCAAATACATTGGGATTTTTATGCTTGCCTTAGGAAGCTTTATGCTAATACAGTTCTGGTTGTCAAATATTTTAGTCTTCTGAGACTTTACACTATTAAAAATCCCTTTACACTATTAAAAATAATTTAGAACTACAAAGAGATTTTATTTATGTGGATTATATCTATCAATATTTACCATACTTAAGTTAAAATTGAGAAATGTATAACATTTATCAATTTATTTTAAAATATTGATAAGAAACCTATTATATAACTAACATTTTATAAAAAGTAAAAATTCCCCCAAATAAAAACAATTGTGAAAACAATGACCCTTTTTTTTTCATTTTTTGCGGATATTTTTAGTGTGTGTTGTACTAGAGTCCCTTGCGTACTTCTGTTTGATATGTTTTGATTGATGTATACCTAAGAAAATTCAACTTTACGTAGATAAGTAGTTGGGGACCCCAGCATCCTTGGACTTTACTTTGAGACCCATTGATCTAGAACTGCGTACTTTTCATGTATTAAATATGAACATATTGTGAGGACCTCCATTTTTCAAATTTTTTAAAATAGAAAATTCTTTTTTCAGTGATCATTCTAAGGCCATGTAAACGTCCCAATTAAGACACCAACAAGAGGTTACCTTCACTCAAGAAAGGCTGATACTAGCCTCTCTCAGCTGGGAAGGCACGTGACTGGCATCTGCTGGCTTTCTCTCCTCACTTCCTAAGGCTTCCCTGGGGGCATTTTCTTTCTGCATCCCTAGAGATCTATAGTTGTGTAGACTTTATCAGCTCTGAAGCTTTTTCCAAAATGATTACCTCTTAAAGAACTCCAGTAAGCAACCCCACCTTGAATGGGTGGAGACACAGCTCCATGGAAACCATTTAATCAAAAGTCACCACCTACAATTGGGTGGTTCACATCTTCATGGAAACAGTCAAAGAGATCCCACCCAGCAATATTGAAACAGAATTAAAGGCAAGGCTTTTCTGGGGGCACATAACAGTTTAAAACTGGCACAGGGAGCTTGAATTTTGAGATTGAAAAATTTATGTTTTATGAACAGCAAAATCTTGGGCTTATTTTTTCTCTTTCTCTTATGGCTAACTTCATGAACACTTCACTGGGCTTTGTTAATTCAGTCTGTACCTCCCACTCAAGTTTACCTATCAGGAATAATGTGTGTGTGTGTGTGTGTGTGTGTGTGTGTGTGTGTGTGTGTGCGTATATAATCTGAGATCCCTTAAAATAAGTATAATAATATGGAGAGTTGAATAGTGGGACAGAATGAAAACAAATGTCTCTTAAAATTGTCTTTTCATGGAAATTTTATTTGGTTTGAAATACCATGCTGCTTAGAACTCTAGATGTACTTAAACACATTCCAAAGTGAAGCATTTATTGGGGTTTTCTATAGAATTAGAGATATTTTACCATCACGTCTTCACTATTTTAAACATCTACATCTAATTATAAAATCATGTATTCTAGTTAGATTCTGATTCATTCACATATAAAATGGATGATAAAAATATTCTCTGACTCACTGATATCTTAGGTAAGACTTTGTTTTTCATCATATTTCATCAAATAAAATTTCCAAGGTTGTCTTTACTTCTAAACTTGTAAAATTCTGTAAGTATATGACAGTTTATCAGTAATAACCTGTATTTCCTACAGAGTCAACTACGAGATTTTCTATCTGGCAGACAGTATGCAGTAGATGATGAAACCAGTTTTTATATACCAACATCACCAACAAATAAACACAATGAGGATAATGAAAAGGTATAGTAAATTATGAGTAAAGTAAAACATGATATGATCCCCTTATACTCACAAATGAATTTGAGATACTTTAGAGTTACTAAGAGGTGTTTTTAAAAAAATTGGAATTTGTTAAACTTATACAGGTAAAGGTTAATACATTGGAGACTGGCAAGAGAGTAATAATAATCAGTTTCTTCATGGTTTTGGAATAAGGTAAAAAGCACTGACCAGAAATAGGTATAACTCTAAGTACCAGAAAAGTAATTTAAAGCCCGGGCTGCCAGAATTCCTTGAATCTTTGTATTACATAAGCTTTATATTTTGTGTTTTAGATGACCGGCACTTGGGAGAATATGTATGGTTGAAAAATCTGTAATGTGCCCTTTGATGCAGTAGTATCACTGATATATAAAGAGTTCTGATAACTGAGTTTGTTGTGCATACAAACCATGGGAAAGTAGTGTCAAGTATTGGGTTCATCTAAAATAAGTTACCTTCTGCTAAACTCTGTAATTAAATGCAGTAAACCCTCACCAACTATGGGAGTGACGTTTATGAAAGTTTCCATAGTTAATAAACCACAATTGACAAGATAAAAGTTTAATAAAAGTATTGGAAAAAGTATTAAAATTACATTCAACATGTTTTAAACATGGTATATAAAAGGTCTAGAATGTACCTACTTCTAAAACCAAATATTTTTAGTATGTAAACCATTTCATGAATCTCCACCTTTCATTTTTCAGGAAACATTGATGAGGTAGATTCTTCTTAAGTCCCAACTTAAACATAATACGCTTTTGAAAATACATTTTTATCACTGCCTTCAAATATTAATAATTTGCTTCATGTTTGTATCTAAGATTTTTTCTGTCCTATTTGAAAATAAGTTGCTAACAATATAGAAACTGATGAATTTTCTTTATAAGCACCTTATTTCCTCACTAAAAAAAATCGTTCCTTTAAGCAAATACTTCCTGAAAATAAGGGCCTAACCCCAGGATAGTATATAAGGCATTCCCTAATAACATTTACTGTCTTTCTTATTCATGTTACTCCATTTGTCCCCCAAATGGTTTTGATGTCTCTTTAGACTCTTTTAACCTAGAAGAATTCCTGAAACGTTCTTTCCTGTTATGTTTCTGATTGGTTCCTAGTGGTATCATTTTTTTCTGTACTTCCTGTATTTCCAGTAAACTGGAAATTATGTCTAAATTGCTTAGATTTAGGTTAAACATTTCATAAAAAAAACCCACTTAATAATTGTTGATCTGTATTTCATTTTATTTTTGCTAAGGGACTAAATTATTGTTTTAGAAATTCTGAAATAATGAAGGGGAAAATGGAATAAAAGTCCAAAAGAAATGCCATTGATCAAGTAAAAGCTCTACCAAGGTTATAGTTTTAGTCCAACTTTTTTTTTGGTAATTAAATATAAGCATTTATGTTTGAAAGAATATAATAATGCAATATACAAGTAAGAATACTTGTATAAATTGTTAATTTTCTCAATTTAGGAAAACTGACTTCAAGCTGAAGTTAAATAGCTGCACTTTAGTAGTAATCCAGGGATAGGAAAAGAAACTTGAAGTTCTCAGAAAGTTGAAATAAAATTGCCCAGTTTCTAAACGAATATTACAAATACTTTGTGGTATGGTTAGAATCTTTTATTAAGCAAATAAATAGAACAGTATCCATGTTTTTGGTATCTGGGTAAAGGCTTCAATCTTGTGGAGTTTTTCAATTTAGGTCATTGCTTCTGGACATCATAACTGTACTTACGTGGACTGCTTTTCCAGAGAGCCTCTTTAAAACCCACTTGTAAATACCAGAGCAGGGAAACCATAACTGCCATGTTATCTGACCATAATGATAGGTGTAGATTTCTAATTGTAGGCCATGAGTCAAAAGAAACACTCTAGCTGTGAGGAGTCCAAGATGTTTTACCCTGATGTTTGCCCAGCATCACAGAAGGATAGAATTTGCCAACCTTTAAAGAGTAAGTTGTAGTTGTGGGAGTTAAGTTGTTTGAGCTTACCCATCAAAGATCAGGTAAATCCATACTGGTAAATCATTATTTTTGGACAGCAGAAAGTCAGTGGAACAGAGACTACATTCAATTAAATGTGAAAAATGTGTAAAAGTTACTAATTGCAATGGGAACGTCGCTTTTCTCTCCTTTGATTTTTGGCGACTTGTGTTGTTCTTCCCAAATATCAAAGAGATGAAGAAGAGATTCATAAGTTTTATAGACTATTGTACTGTGAAGTTAAAATGGAAATGTTTGTGGTATAAATGTATATGAAGTATTGCTGTGATTTATGTGAAAGTAAAGATAGAAAGAAATTTGAAATATAAGCAGAAAACTAGCTTATTTTATAAAATTTTAGAACATATCTTAAAGATAAATATCATTTGGTTATACCTTTGAATTCTTTATTTTGTAGGACAATGTAATTAAAAACATGAGAACTTATTTGATCCCTGGATAAATTTTTATTAGTACTTTCAATTTTGAAATATTTAAGAGGACCAAATACATGTACTAATTTCTTTTATATTCTTCATTAACAAAAATTAATTGAGAGCTAACTAACAAAATAGATTGATTATCTATCATAATGCCAGTCATTTTAGGCCTGGGGGCACATCATTTATTCTCATAAGATGGTGAAAGGACTAAGAAAATCAACAAGGAAGTATCAGAAAATATTAAGATCCTTGCAGAGATTTATAGTAGTATTGTGTGCAGACAGTTACAGGGTGATAAAATGAGAGTGTATGGAGTGGCTACTTTAGGTTGGAAAATCAGGGAAAATTTAGGTGATATCTTTAATATTTAAGAGAAAAAAAAGTTCCGTAGGGTTAATCTATAACTCTATCCTGTAAATCAATTTTGCTTAAATTATATCTCAAGTCCATACTTAATGTAAAATTTTTCTGTCCATTATGGTTTTAAAAAAAATGACCACTTACTGCTCCCCAGATTTAAGTAATATTTTTCATGTGGAAATTTAATACAAAAGCATGTTATCTTTAAAATTTTAAAATTTCTTGTAAGACTTATATGAAGTAGAGTCTTAATAAATCTAAGAGGATTTCTAATGATCTGTAATTTTTCACTGCTATATTTTTACTGTTTTTTATTCTTCAAAATTTAAAATGTGATTTGACAGAATATGACAAATTTTAATTTGTATAAGGAAAATAATTTCTTAGAGTTTACAGATGATAAAGAATTATGTTCTTAGCTAAAATGCCAGTCACTGGAGGATTCATGAATATTCTATGTCTGGAGAGAATTCAGTTTAGAATTTGTGAGTCTGTTTATCCAAGGGAGTGGACAAGATGAGGATTTCAGGTGAACAGTCTGGGAGCAACAACTAAGAATTAGAAATAAACAAATTGCAGAGCAGGAGTTTGGGGTCGGAGTTTTTGAATTTGAACCAAGGAAATAATTCCCATACAGAGAATTTAATTTTTTTTAAGAAGTAATCATGTTCTTTAACTTTTATTTTGAAATAATTTCCAACTTTGTGAGAAGTTAATGAAGATCTCAGTGAAAAGAACTGTAAAAAAACCCATTTGCCTTGCACTTACATAAGGGTCAAAAAGTGAACATTTTATAGTCGTTGCTCTGTATCTCGGTTTACAAACTTGCTAAAGTTGTGGAAAGGCAATATACCCAAAATAGGCTGGCTTTTAACAATGGGAATCCATTTGTTTACAAGCTTATATTCTAAGGCTGTGAAAATATCCAAAACAAGGCATAAACAGGCAATCTGGTGACCCTGGATTCCTCTTTCACATGGCAAGGCATATGGCGTGCACTGCCGGGCCTTGTCTCCTGGTTTCGCAGGTTTCAGCTTTAGGTGCACCGGTCTTGGCTTTCTGACTCTGTTCATGTCTTTCTCTCTGAGCTTCTGTTTTCTCCCTATTTCATGCTCCTATGCAGTAGAGGAATAAGATCCACCTGGGGCATGCCTCAACAGAAATAACCTAATCAGAAGCTCCTACCCACAAAAACTCTGTGCTGGTAAGGAATGGATTAGCTTTAAGAGCAGGATATTTGTTGGGATACATATCTTCAAACCCTCATAATCCCCCAGCCTCTGTCTTTACCTAGTTTTTCTGATCTTTTTCTTCTGAAGTTTGCAAACAAGTTGCCAAACTGATGACATGCCAAATATGTTTGTCCCTCAAATCAACAGTATTCTCTTACATTAAAAAAAGAAAATCACACATAAATTAAAAAAAAAAAAATTAACAGTGATACATCACTATCATTCATTTAGATTTCACCTCCATACAGGTTTCATCAGCTCTCCCAATTATGGCCTTTACAACACAAGGACTCAGTTCACAGTGGTGCATTGCATGTAGTTATCATGTCTCTTTTGACTCTTTCGATCAGGAATGGTTTCTCAGTCTTTCCTTAATTTTCAGAAACTGAGCACTTGTGAGGGATGTGCTTCAGTGTGTGTTTCTCTAATGTTTCCGTGTGATTAGACAGAGGTATGTGTCTTTGTCAGGAGTACCTCTGTAGGGATACATGATCTTCCCTGTATATCATATTAGGGGCGGTGACATAGTGTCCATTTTGTCCTATTACTGTTGATGGTAACTTGATGCTTTAGCTAATGTGTGGTCTGCCAGGCTTCTTGATAGAGTTGTCTTTTCTTTTTGTAAAGATAAGTTTTTTTCTGTGGACATATTTGAGACTATGAATATCCTGTTTCCTCTCAAATGTCACCCACTAGTTTTAGCATGTTTTGATAGTGCTTGACTGAGATGATTATTACCATAATGTTCAGAAAATATGATTTTCTAACTCCGTCATGCCTCTATAGTAGTTAGTGAACATTCTGTTGTAAGAAAGAGCCCCCTTTTCTCTGATTTGTTATATATGTATATCAGTGTGAATGCAAATATTCCTGTTTTATTGCTATCATTAGCCATTTTGATGCCCCTAATACCGCTGACTTTGCTGGGAGCCCCTTGAAGGTGTTCCTGTGTCTTTTTGTTGTCTCACCATCCTCAAATACTGCCTTAATTTGTGGTACAATGATTACAAGCTCTAATTTTCCTTTCACATTTGATTCAGCCGTTTCTTCAGGAAGTTCTGTTTCCTTTTGAGGAATAATGGCAATAACAGTGTAATAATTAAAGTGATTTAAAAAAATTCCTGGTAGGTATTTCATATGGAAGGATTTCTGAATACTCTTTTGGAAAAATCCTATACCTTCTTTCCACAATTCCTCTCCTTGTTCCGACTTGGAATATACATCTGATTTGCAAATCTGATGACGTGGACAAGCCTGAGCAGTCCCAGAGCCATGGCCACCTCTTCTGTGGGTCCCATGGGAAGGAGGATTTAATTCTGATGAAATTGCATTTATGAATTTTTTTAATGGATCACTTTCTTCAATTCCAGGTCATAAACATGATCTCCAATGTTTTCTTCTAAAAGTTTTATAGTTTTATGTTTTACATTTAGATTTGTGATTCATTTTACTATAATTTTTGTAAAAAGTGTAAAGACTTCAGCTAAAGTTCTTTGTTGTGTGTTTTTTCTTAAAATGACCGATGCCTCCAATACCAGTTATTGAAAAGACTGTCCTTTCTCCTTTGTTCTGTACACCTTTGCCCAAAAATGAAATGGGCAGTAACTGTGGCTCTATTTCTGAAATCTCTGTTCTCTTCCATTGATGCGAGTGTTGGTCCTTTCACCGATACAATACTCTCTTAATTGCTGTAGTTCTATAGTAATTCTTCAAATCATTTCCTAGCATTTTAATATATTGTTCCAGTGTCGTCAAGTTTACATACGTTTTGATGACAAGGTACCATTAATCTTATTACTTTTCCCTGTGCATAATGTCATTATTTTGCTCTAACTACTTTCAAGATTTCTCTCTCATCTTTGGCTGTCAGCATTTTAACTATAATGGACTTAGGAGTGATTTTCTTTGTGTTTTTCCTACTGGATAGTCTATTGGATCTGTCATTAATGTTTTCCAACAAGATGTATCTAGCCATTTCATCAAGTATTTTTTGTGTTCCTTTCTCTCCTTTTCAGGGATTCCAATTTAAATAAAAGTAAGATCTCTTTAAATTGTCTCACAGATCTCTTAGTTTCTTTTATTTTTTGTTTTTCTCCTTTATTCTTTGGATTTGATAATTTCTCATGTTATATCTTTAAGTTTACTGATTCTTTTGCTGTCTCCAAGGTGCTATTGAGCTCATCTAGCAAATTCAAATTTCAATTATTTGTACTTTTTATCTTTAGAATTCACTTTCTTTCTAGTTTCCATTTTTCTGTTGAAATTTCCTTTGTTAATTCATTGATAACATATTTCTTTAATTAACATATTTTCTCTTAATTCTTTGCAATATTTATAATAGCTTGACGTTTTGTCTGCTATATCCAGTATCTGGGTCTACTTGATGACAATTTCTATTGACTGCTTTTTATCCTAAGGGTCACACTTTACTTTTCCTTAGACTATCTAGTAATTTTGGGGTGAAAACTGGACATTGTAGATAATATTTTGTAGTGGTTCTGGATGTTGTTATATAATTCTGAGGAATCTTGGAGTTTTTGTTCTACTAGGCAGTTAGCTTATCTGGATTCAGACTGCATACTTTGTCTCCTTGATTGTATACAGCTGTAGGTATCAGTTTCCCATTGCCACTTTTTAATCTTGGCTTTTTGTAGGTCTTCCCTTTGCCTGTCAAATTTGACAGTCAGCAAGGATTTGGACAGAGATGGAGCTCATTAACTCTGTGGTTTTGCTTTAGGAGTTTTCTTGAATTTTCCGGCTTCACTGCCAACTTCAGACTCTGTACTCTGGCATTTCAAGCCTGTCCAGCTTAAGTTTTCTGCCATTTGAGCTACACCCAGTTATGGAGTATATTCAGGCAAACATTCAAGCTCATAGCTCTGGTTCTGCCTTTCTAGAGTATATTTCTTTCTGAGCTCTGCCTTTGTCTCTGATGGAACCCTTGGGGTCTTCCCCATGCTCATGTGGTTTAGCTGTCAGCCAAGATTTTGGGTAATTAATGCTCTGAGCTTTTCCCAGGATTTAAATTTCTTCTTAAATTTCCAGTCCTTAGTCCTAAACGCTAAACTTTGTTACCTTTAGACACCTCTGTTTTCTGTAGCCATACCTGTGGGACTTGGGCAGTGCACTTGAGCCAGTAAACCACAAACTACAAATTCATACCCTTGTTGCAGGTCTTTTAAAATAAACTTTTTTTCCAGTTTCTGTCTACCTTTTGGATGCTTTCCAGTATCTTTCATTTTTAATAAAAATGTTGTCTGATATTTCATATTTGTAATCTGCAGAGGATCACATGATCACTTACTTTTCCCCCATTACTTGAACTTGCATGCCATCAAATGACCACAAACTCAAAATTTTTACACTTTGTATTATAGTTTTTAAAAACTAAACTTTTATTCTGCTTGTGTCTGCCTTTGGATGATTTCTAGTGTCTTTATATAGTTGTTTTTGTTTTTTAAATTTATCTAATATTCTTTAGTTCTTATCTGCACAGGTTCAAATGATCACTTCTCTCGTAGTATTAGTACTTGCAAGGCTTTGAGTAGCTATAAAGAGCTAATTTTAAAAGAAAGAGTATTTGGTGCCCTGGTTTATCATCTGATTTTGAATGACAAGTACAATGCTCTTATCAGGTTATTCATAAAATTATTCAACTTGTGCTTGAACAGTCTACAGTTTGTTTTAGTCCAGTTAATGTTAACATCAACTACTTGGTTATGTTGCTGTTATATGCTTAACATTTGGTTGGTTGGAGCGCTTCACTTTGATTCTTAGTTGGTTATTTGGTTTTGTCAAATTAAGTATCGAGTAATTCTAGAAAAATTTAACCATTTACGTTCAAGTCTTAGATCTGGCTCTAAAAGGGATGTAGGTGTGGAACCAAAATATAGCCAGTTGGCCCATATTTTAAGCTTTGGGGGGCTTTATTATTAGCCATTTTTAGTGGCACATATGGGCATGGGAATGAAATGAGGCCTCATCACAAATGCAAGCATTGGAGTGTATCTCTTATATCATTTTCTAAGAGCCATTTTTCCAGCAGTTATAATAGCAGTTGTTATTTATTCATAGTTTCTATTGGCAGTAAGTTAGCTTCATGAGAAAGATGTGTTCATTTTCCAATTTGAGCTTTCTGTTTGTATGGTCATTTTCTGTTCTCAAAGAACAGAGAGATATTGACACTGAATGATTATAAATGTATTTATTACATATATAAAAGATTACTTATGCATTTAGAACAACTTTACCCTAGAAGAAAATAACTTAATATTTTATTGTACAGGTGCAGTTACTAGCAAAGAAAATTATTTATTCATATTTAAACCTATTAGTGAATTCAAAGAATGACCTGGCTTTGGCGCATATTCTCAATATCCCTGATAGAGGACTTGGAAGAGAAGCCTTCACAGATTTGAAACATGCTGCTCGAGAGAAGCAAATGCCTATCTTTTTGGTATGGACATGTTTCATTTTTAAGACAATTTTAAGATTGTTTTCAACAGAGAATCCATGTATTTAACATAGAGTTCTTGTAACTATGATGAAACATTTTTTCTTTTTTTTCTTTTCATTTAAAACAGTTTTATTCACACATACAATTCAGCATAAGTGTATAAACATACCCGTGCCACCATGATCTATCTGAAGACATTTCCTTTTCTTCCACAAACAATCCATATGATGAAACAGTTTTAAATTGTTAATTTATGTTCTACCTCTATATTTGAAGTCCATGGTATTTTTATTTTTCTGCTATATCCTTTAAGTTTGGGAAGGGAGAATTTCTGTAAAGCACTGTTTCTCTGAATGTTTTCTGTGGAGCACTAGTCTTGCTAAATGCCCTTGAATAAATGTTTCCAAAGGCAAATAGTTTGGAAATAGTGTATACTCCTCTTGGATACTTATAATGCATATTCATGTATCAAAAGCTCTGAGAAGCCTTGCCATAAAGAAATCTAAGTTAATATTCCTGCCTCCAAATTATTAACTTCTCATAGAATTTGGCTTTCTTAGAATATGCTTTGGAAAATACTGCTTTAGATATTTTCATCTTTGATATATAGCTATCACATTTGTATTTTTGTCATTGTCAAGATGAGACCATTTGAACTACACATGGTTAAATAATCCTAGGATGTGATAGCTTGATGAGATTTAGTAATTATCAAAACTAGACTTTTATTTACAAATAAAAAGCTAAGATTTGCAAAAATTGAATTAATTGTCCAACCAATTCTTTTATTTAACGCAAAGATCAGTTGAAATTGAAAATCTGTATAAAAATTCCAATAGCCAGTGGTCAATCTGTATAGGAATATATTCATAGAAATAATCTTTATAGTTCATTTATATATTCTGAATACAGTCTTATACCCTGAGGTTAGCACCCTCACTCAGTTCCTTAGACTCTCCTTGCAGTGAGTTCTTTGCCACCAGTCTTACCAGCATGAGCTCTGCATAGCACCTGTCTCTTTGATTATTTGCTTTTGAATCAAAGTGGGACATGAGTCATAAAAAGTGCTTAAATTTCTGTTTATAATAATTGCTTCACTATAACTATTTACCCTGAATTTGTATAGATGCATCTAGCTTCATAAAGTAAATTGTAGTTTTAATTTATTTAACTATATAACGCACTAAATCATTCATTTTAATTCCTAGGTGGCTACATCATTCATTCGCACAATAGAGCTTGGAGGAAAAGGATATGCACCATCGCCATCTGATCCTTTAAGGACACATGTAAAGGGATTGTCTAATTTTATTAATTTTGTTGACAAATTAGATGAGATTCTTGGAGAAATACCAAATCCAAGGTAATGACTTTTCATATATTACATATGTGTTACTAATCTATTGGTAAAACTTCACAGAATAAAGGATAGCAATATAAGAAATACTGAAAAGATAAAGCATCAGACCACATAGTAGGGAGATAAAACAAAATATTTAGATGAATAATCATGTGAATTTCCCCCTAAATTGCTGCTTAGGTCTGATTCTAAGATTTTTGCCAAAGTTAAAAGGTGTATTCAAATTTAATTTTATTGGAGAACAGGGTTTGCCGTATTATCTTTATCTGGAAGAAACATAGATTTTGGGGGACCAGAAATGACCTCAGATAATTTTTTAAAACTTTAATTTAGTAGCAAAAGAAACTAATACCAAGAATAAGTAAGGGAATTGACAAAGATATCATAAATACTCTGTTTTCAGCTAATGTTTTAATTTTCTTATATATTAATTCATCTGGGGTTTGTTTTGTTCTTTTAAAAAAAATTTTCTTTATTAGAGAAGTTGTGGTTTGCAGAACAATCATGCATAAAATACAGGATTCCCGTACATCACCACACTACCAACACCTCGCATTGGTGTGGGCACATGTTACAATTGATGATAGCACATTTTTATAATTGTACCATTAATAGAAGCTCATGCTTTAACTTCAGGATCGTTGTTTTTATCATGCAGTTCAATGGATTATTTTTAATTTTTACTTTGTCACCATATTACAGAATATTTCCCCTTTTAGTCATATTCAGATTTATAATTCAGTACTGTTAATTGCATTCACAATGTTATGTTACCCTCACTACCTTACATTACCAAAACGTTTCCATCATTCCAAATAGGAACACTGTGCATTTGTTTTTCCTGGTTGATTTTTTTTATTGATGTATATTATTTGTTCACATACTGTATAATCAACCAAAATATACAATCAGTGGTTCACAATATCATATAGTGTGCATTTGTCATCACAGTTGACATTTTTTTCTGTTTTGTGAAAAATAGCATATATACTATTGTGAAAAAAAGCAATAAATTTCAAGGCAATTGCAACAATTAGTTGTAGAACAGATTTAGGAATGCTATACATTTTAAACCTTAACTTTCTATTCCCTAACCCCACTTTAGATTTTGACTCTATGAGTTTGCTTGTTCTAATGATTACAAATCAGTGAAATCATATTTGTTTTGATATCATGTTGGAGGTAAGAGATTTTGTTTCTGATAATCTCTCATTTGTAATGTTGGTGTGTTTGGATGATAAATAAGTTTTAGATAAAATTTTTTTGGGAACGGAAGTGGTTTGCATATACTAGAAAATTTCTTTCCATAAATTATCATTTGACTATGTTAACAACCGAATGTGCTAGGTACCCATAATCTCTGCAAACTACAGATAAAGAAACTGAGACACTGGGACTAAATGTCTTGCCTTGGGTCCCATTGTTATTAAGTTGCAGAGCAGGAATCTGAACTCAGTTCTGGCTCCGGAACCCACTCTCTTCATCACTCACTGTGTCTCATCCCATGAAACCTCTCCATTCTAAGATTCCAAGAAGAGTTCTTTTTTTACAATTGCATTCTAAATCTCATTTTTCTACATTCTTATAAGGACATTTATTCTAAGAAAGTAAATTTGGAAGAGGGTTTTCCATGTGATTTACAGATAATATCAACCACATTTTTTGAAATTTGAGATAATGTATTGTCTGACCATTTCTTCTGAGGTAGCAGATGATGATGATTTTTTAAAAATATTTTTATTGTTAAAATAATATATATACAAAAAGTAAAGAATAATTTTAAAAAAGCAGTAGTTTTCAGAGTACATTTTAACAAGTAGTAACAGAACAGATTTCCAAGTTTGGTCTGGGCTACCATTCCACAACTTCAGATTTTACCTGCTAGCTGCTCCAAAGCACTGGTGGCCAAAAGAAACATCAATATAGTGATGCAGCAGTCATACTCATACGTTAAATCTCATCTGTGTTACAACTCTTCCTAGTCCTTTTTTCTTACTCCCAATCTATAGGGGTCTTAGGGCTTTGTCTGTTCTTTTTTTTTTTTTTTGATTTTAAGCTTTTTTTATTGTATAATATAACATATATACAAAGCAAAGAAAGAAAAAAGCAAGTTTTCAAAGCACTCTTCAACAAGTTGTTATAGGACAGATTCCAGAGTTTGTTATGGGCTACCATAGCATTATCTCAAGATTTTTCCTTCTAACTGCTCCAGAACATTGGAGGCTAGACAGAATAAATTTTTTTTTTTTATCATCACAGTTGACTTTTTTTGTGAAAAATAACAACATATATACAAAAAAAGCAATAAATTTCAAAGCATAGCACAACAATTAGTTGTAGAACAAATTTCAAAGTTTGGTATGGGTTACAATTCCACAATTTTAGGTTTTTAGTTCCAGCTGCTCTAAGATACTAGAGACTAAAAGAAATAATCAGTTTAATGATTCAGCAATCATATTCGTTTGTTAAACCCTACCTTCTCTGTATAATTCCACCATTACCCTTGATACTCTTTAGGGGTATTTGGACTGTGGACACTCTAGGGTCATTAATTTTTGAGAGTATTTTATTTGTAGCAAAGCTATATGTAAGTTACAATAAAGTCCTCAGAGGAATCTACTTTAAAAGTTTTTTTATATTTACTTCCATTTAAATAAATTTTTTCTAGCTATTTTTAGTTTTTCAATTTTAGAAATTGCCCATTAACTTCATACCCTGAAAGATGAGGATTTCTCACCCATTCACCAACCTCTCAACATTCCTTCCCTCCCGCTTTTCTTCTTTCAATTTTCTAATAGAGATACACTGAAATTTTGGATTGCCATTTTTTTCGAGTTTACATTATTATGGCTCTGAAAATACTGTCTGCAGCCAGGCTATATGGTTTATTCTGATTATACTTCCTTTTCTTGTACAACTTAACTTTTTGCTTTTGGTAGAGTTAATAATTATCTACTTTTTTCTTTTACTTTCCTTCCTATATATCATCACCGATTTTTGTCAACCTTTTCAATGAAATTATAAAATTTATTTTTAATTACTCAAACATGTTACATCATCTCTCAGTTCTGTATTTTTGCCTTTGAAGATATTACCTGTGGAAAGCACTCTTCTTCATTCAGTCTGCTTTTGCTTGCTAGGGCTGTTTCAGAGCAGTAATTGTGAAGCTTCATCAATGCATTTTGAATTCTCCTTACCTTTGCCTTGTTTTCTGGATCTTATGACTTTCTTTTCTCTTTTCTTGTTAAACCCCTTAGTTTGCTCAAGTAATTTTCTGAGAAAAAGTATATGATAGGCCAATATATATTCTATCCTCACATTTATTTTTTATTATTATTTTTTTTACGTGGGTAGGCACTGGGAATCAACACATAATTTTATGGTGATCTTAAGTCGTGTTCCATTTATCTGTCTAAAGGTTTTTAATTATGCTTAATTTTTAAAATATTTTTATCTGCTTCGTGGATGGACATTGTTTATCTAAGTTGAATGTTTTTCTGTCTGTTTTGTCTTCTTTCATGCTAGAGGTATTCCTAAAATGTATGATGATCCTGAAATATCCACTCATTTAAGAGTGAGGCACTGTAAAACTGATTAGCAGTTTTGTGTAGTGGACTTCCCCTTATAGTGTGATCTGGGGGCCAACCAGCTCTTTTGTTGGAGATTCTCCAAATGTTAGTCACTGTAGATTTTTTCTTTTGGACTCTCTAGCACTATTCGGTTATTTGAGGTAGGGCAGGTTGATGCTGGTCTCACAGCTCAGTATGTAGACTTTTACTCAGTCCTTCTGTTTTCAGTTCCTTGCCAGTCTCCTCCCTCTTCTGTGTCTGGTGCCCCTGGGTCTGGAGTGTCTTTGCCTTAGTTTCTTGAGGGGAATCCTGCTGTCCATGCCGAGGTGGGAGAAGTGCACCAGCCTGAGTCCTCAGAGTCGGAGAGGGATTTAGGGGCCTAAATGTTCTTTATATAGACTGTCAACCAGCATTTCTGTTTTTAACCCCATTTTGCCATTGCCTTCAGCATTACCTTCAGCATTGCCTTCAATTCCTAAGAGTTTCTGAGGTTGCTTCTTTACTGGTTTCCTTCTTAATTACTTGGGTTTTAGCTTTATTACTTCTGAGTAGTCAGTTACCACTTGTTAATTTCGCTTTCTTCTTTCTGTACTTTCATGCTGTGTCTCTGCTGTCATCAGCTTTTGTCTCATCTCTGATTCTTTTTTTCTTTATGAATTTAAACATTTTTGTCATTTTAGTGAGGTTTTGAGAGACAATGGAGATAAATATATATATTAAATCTTATGTAATTTATTATAATTTTACCTTTGGAGAAGTTTCTAGTTAGAGTAAATTATCAACAGGATAGAAGTGTATTTGCTTTAGAGACACCCAGTGTTAGGGAATAAATACACTTAAAATCTTTGACTTAGCAACCGGTTATTTTGGTTATCCTCTCTGGTCATAACGAAGAAGAGAATTAGATTCTCTTCAAATGGGTAGCTAAATAGTCCACCTAAGTAATCTTTATATTTTTCTTTACGCTTTTCTGTTTGTTTTGCAGTAAAGACATATTTGTTTCATTATTTAAAAAGGGTAAAGTTATTAAAAACTAAAGACAAATATCCTACTTATGCAATAAGTTATAAGGGTATAGAGAGGAAAGGACAATTGACCTATTTGTGGGAGCCAGGGAGAAGGGTGTCAGGGTGGCTACCTGGACGGATGTTAAGTTTGAGCTTAATCTTGAAGAATGATTGAGGGAGTTGACCAGACATGGAGATTGATGGGGCCCAGGTTGGGAGAAGGATATTTTCTGCAGAGTACAATATTGGGACTTGTTGGGACATGCTCCGTTGGTTACTCATTTTATCTTATAATTTCAAAGTTCTCCCTCTATAGTACTTTAGCCACAAGCTAAAAGATTATAAGAAAAAACAAAAAGAACCACCTTCTCTCTTTCCTTCAATCCCCTCTGCTCGTTACAGCTCATATTCTAAAAAAAATAAAAATAAACTCCTTGTTCCACTTCCCCGTTTGTATTTATTTAATATGTATATTTCTTGCAAGACTGCTAGCTCTCTGACAGTTTATTGATTTTCTTCACTGATCTTTCTCTAGCCCTAGCATGATTTCTGACAGAGTAGACACAGTATTTATTTCCTGACCCACACATTCACTTTTCATCTCCAGTGTAGCTATTCTTTCTCCCAAAAATCACTAGTGATCTTTCAATTGTCATTATCTTTTATTTAAGTCCTTGTATTTGAGCACTCCCTTAATTTTTAAGGTTTCATTCTTTTCTTTCACATCAACCACTCTGACTACTTATATGCATATTTCTTCTAAATATGTGTATCAGTGAAACTAAACCTCTTTCCTGAGTTTCAGAGACTTATCTTCAACTACCTATAGGCATTTGCCTCACAGGCACCTCAAATTTAATATGTTTTAGACAAAACTTCACCTTTACCTGTAAATCTGCTTTGCCTCCTTAATTTCCTTAATTGCCTAGCTCACTGAAGGCTTTCTCTCTCCAGCTACCCCCATAGAAATCTGGGACATATCTTAGACTTATTTTTCTCCTTTTAAAAAAAATCTATCAAAGATCTATTGTATAATAAAGTTTAGTTTCTAAGATCTATTCTTTCTTTTGATAGTCTTCCTCCTCATTTCCACCTCTGTAGCTACTCTTATCTCCAGTCTTTATACTATTTGTATTCAGACGTTTCATCTCTTCTTGCCAGGACTATTTCACTTGTCTCTGATTGTCCATTTTGCCTCTAATCTAGTGATGGCCCATCCTGTTGTCTTTGCTGCTGCCAGACAAAGCAGCAAACGCTGCTCCCAAGTTTAAAACCCTTTAATGATTCAGTATTAGGTTCAGGATAAAATTCCCGATACTTTGGTAGAATACAGAATTCTATATGGTCTAACTTTTGCCTGTCTCTCATTTGGCCTCATCATCTTAGTCTTTCAAAAGGTAGAGAGAAAAATATATTTAACTCCTGTGTCTGTGAATAAATTGTACTACTTGTTGTAATTTGGTGATATATAGGAAAATAAAAATCTTAGAGTCCAAGCAAGGATGGTGAATAGACAGACAGGGAAAAAATTTTAAAATGATTGATTCTTACTCCCACCTTGTCATACCAACTATTTATCTGGCCATCTTAGCTTTAGTTTGGCTGCATTTCCACACATTGCCAGTAGGTGCCACCATAAAATACATACTATACTTTCACCTGAAAAATGTCTTAAATTTAAGGTTTCAGGTTATATAAATTTGTTAGTTTCTGGCTGTAAGTTTGAAATGATATTTTTCAACTTTATTATACAAGATCGTTTTTAAGGCAGCACACCTGCATTTTATATTTTAGATTAAATATTATGCGTTTATAGAATGTATTCTGGTTGAAACAGTCTCCTAATGTTAAAAGTATTCTCATTTCGAAATATTTCAGAAGTATTTTTTTAACTTCTTAGTTTGAAATACATTCAAGCCAGTAGGGCAGTGAAAAAATATTACATCCCATTTAGAGAACGCCAACAAACCCCTGTCCCACCAGGTACTCAGACCCACCAATTTTAGTATTTTGACACATTTGCCATTTATTCCTTGCTTGCTTGTTTGCTTGCTTTCTATTTATTTTATCAATCCATTTTCTAAACCCCTGAGTGTAGGTTGTGAACATCATTCTCTTTGAACATTAATTACTTCCATGTACATTTCCTAATAACAAAGGTACTCGCGTAACCATGTTAAGTACAGTTATCAAGTTCAAGAAATTTTGCATTATTAAAAAAGCTTACAGTCTGTATTCTAGTTTTTTTCATATGTCCCGATAATGACCTTTTGAGTCTTTTTTTCTCCCTTGCTAAAGCCTCTCCAGGATCATCTATTTCCTTTAATTTTCTTTTTTCCTTCCCTTATTCCTTCTCCATGCTCTTCCCCTTCTCTTTACCTGAACAAATATACAACATGAATGTACCCATCTCAGCTACTCATAAGTGTGTCATTCATTGGGATTAATCACATTCACAATATTGCAGTACCTTACCACCTTTCATTACTAAAGCTTTCCCATCTCCCCAGACAACCCCTATGCCTATTTTGCATTAGTTCTCCATTTCCCCATCCCCCTGCTCTTGCAATCTGTTTTCTACTTTCTGTCTCTATAAGCTTATGTCTTTTTTTTTGCAATTACCATGGGGCCTAAATTTAACATACTAAATCTATAACAATTTCGTTTGCTTTGGTACCAACCTAACTTCATAGAATACACAAACTGTGTTCCTATACTCCTGCATCTCTTCTCCTCCTTTATGTAGTTCTTGTCACAAATTATGTGTTAATACATTTAAGTCTAAAACTACCGATTTATCATTACATTTTATGCATTTGCCTTTTAGATCCTGTAGGAAGTAAAAAGTGGGGTTACAAACCATAAATACAATGTTTTTTATTCATATAAAAAAATGTATATTTACCCATTTTATTACCCTCAACAGAGATCTTTACTTCTTCATGTGGCTTTGATCTTTTGTCTATTGTCTTTTTTTATCTAACTTTTTTTTTATTATACAATATAACATAGATACAAAGCAATGAAAGAAAAAAGCAATAGTTTTCAAAGCACTCCTCAACAAGTAGCTACAGCCACAGATCCCAGAGTTTGTCATGGTCTACCATACCATCCTCTCAAATTTTTTCTCTCTAGCTGCTCCAGAACATAGGAGATCAGAGGAATAAATATTTTTTTAGCATCACAATCGACTTTTTTTTCTTTTTTGTGAAAAATAACATATATACAAAAAAGCAATACATTTCAAAGCAAGCCCAACAATTAGTTGTAAAACAGATTTCAGAGCTTGGTATGGGTTATAATTCCACATGTCTATTGTCTTTTCAACCTGCATAGCTCACTTTAGCATCTCTTGTAGAACCAGTCTAGTGGTGATGAACTCCCTCTGCTTTTCTTTATCTAGGAATATCTTAATCTTTCCCTCATCTTTGAAAGACAGTTTGCCAGATACAGAATTCTTGGTTGGTATTTTTTTGCTCTCAGCACTTTAAATATGTCATCCGACTGCCTTGCCCCCATGGTTTCCAATGAGACATTGGTACTTAACATCTTACTGAGACTCCCTTGTATGTGACACTTTGATTTTCTCTTATGGCTTTCAGAATTTTCTCTTCATCTGAGCTTTGAACAGTTGGATTATAATATGCCTCATCATGGACCTATTTGAGTATATTTTGGAGTTTGGAGTTTGTTGGGCATCTTGGATGTGTATATTCATGTTTTTAATTAAATTTGAGAAGTTTTCAGCTGTTATATCTTTAAATGTTCTTTCTCTGCCCCTTTCTTTCCTTCTTTTACTTCTGGGACTCCCAGAATGAAAATATTGGTACACTTGATTGTGCCCCACAGGTTCCTCATGCTCTGCTCGCTTTTCTTCATTCTTTCTTCTTTTTGCTTCTCAGACTGAATGATTTCAATTGTGTTATCTTCAGCTTCAGTGATTCTTCTGCAGCTCCAATCTGCTGTTGAACCCTTCTAGGCAATTTTTAATTTCTGTACTATGGTCTTCAGCTCTCTTTGGTTGTTTTACATTATTTCCATCTTTCTATTGATATTCTCTTTGTGTTCATCTGTCATTTTTTCCTGATTTCCTTTCATTCTTTGTCCGTGTTTCTTTTTGCTCTTTGAACATATTTAGGGCCATTTTTAAAGTCTTTGGTATGTCCCAAGTATGGTCCTCCTCATTAATGGCTCCTAATGATTTAATCTTCTCCTTTGCCTGGGCCAGCACTTTTGTAATATTTTGTTGAAAACTGAATATTTTGATATTTTAATGTGTTACTGCTGAAATTTAGACTCAGAGGAGTCTGTTCCTAGGCTTGTATCCAACTAATTTTATGACAGCTTTCCTTGAATGCCAGGAGCCAACAACAAAAAAAAAGGTAGAAAAAAAGAGTATACCTCTCCCAGTCTTTGCAGAGTTACCTGTACAAGTATTTTTCTTCAGGGCTTATCCATGTAGTGAGTTTAGATTACAGCCCCAGGCCAGAGTTTACTGGGCCTCCCTGATCCTACCTTTACATCTTGCACATGTGATCCTAGGAATCCCTGTACTTAGATACATATATATATCTTCTCTTCCCTAGGGAACAGTTTCTGTTCTGTTACTGCAGCCAGCACCCCGTGCAGCACCCAGGCAGCCGACTCGACTGCTCTCCCGCAGTATTATGTAGGAGAGCTCTGTGATCCTACTTCTACATTCAGGGCAAGTTCTGAGACACTGAGTTGAGTCCCTCATGCCACCACCAGACAGATTAGACCAGAAATACAAGTTCCTATTATGTGTAGGGAAGTTACTCTGTTCCTCCTTACCAGGTCCAGGGATCTGCACTGAGAATGTGGCTCAGTACAGAGTGGGTGATGGGGGGGTGGGGTGGGCAGCCAGGGCATCAGGGCATCCTACTGCTTTTTTTTTTTTCATGTGGGCTGGCACCGGGAATCGAACCCAAGTCTCCAGCATGGCAGGTGGTGAGAATTCTGCCTGCTGAGCCACCGTGACCTGCCCTATCCTATTGCTCTTAAATAGCCTTTTTCTTGATTCCGCACTTGCCCTATTACCATGTCCTTTAAATGTTTTCCAGAATTTTGAAAAAGATATTTCTGCCATTTCTTGCTGGTTGTTCAAAGCTTTTATGAGGGGATGGGGCTTCAGAAACATTTTTGATATATTTTATGTAGAACCTTTAATCACATTTAATTTTTAAAGGTGAAATTTATTTTAGGCAATAGTTATGAAGTTCTTGAGGACCATAGGGAAAAACCAGACACTTTATTTAATAAAGAAAAGATAGTTAATAATTACGGTAAAAGCACTACCAGACATTTTTTTGAATTATTACTTATTGTTTTCTTTCAGTTATTTTTATTTATTTATTTTTTTTGCATGGGCAGGCACCAGGAGTCGAACCCAGGTCTCTGGCATGGCAGGTGAGAACTCTGCCACTGAGCCACCATGGCCTACCTAGTTACTTTGTTTTGATGCAAGCTTGAGAATTTAGTTGTTTTTTTCCTCAGTCCTCTCATTCTTCTCTTTCTGCCCCAGGGTTGTAATGTTAGGCATTTAGGAGTCAGGAGCTATAACTTGTTCTTTCTCACCAAATTTTCCTATTTTTATCTAACATGATATTACTTCTGGGAAGCCTCCCTGAATACATTCTTCTTCCCTCTGCCTTCCCATTCAGACTTCCTCTATACTTTCACTGACATAGTGTATCATCAGTTTTGCCCATTTAAAAGAAAATTATTCATTTCGTATCCCCAGTGCCATTTCGTATCCACAATGCCCACGAGTGTTCTGAGTTAAACTTTGAGAGTTTCTAGGCTCTAAGAGTAGGAGTTTGAATTATGCCACTTTGTTGCCAAGTAGGTATCAGAAGAGCCCTAAGAATCAAAAGTAAGTCATAACTTTTTTCCTCAATACAATTGAGCAGTGAATTACATCATTTAAAAAAATTAGCATATTTGTTCCTGAAGAAGGAATGAAAAAAAGGGGGAAAGGTGACTCTTTATTTCTTTGGAAACATTTATTTTCTGTTCTTATAATTGGCATTAAGACAGTCTTTCATATTTTATTATGTTTTTGAATCTTTTCCTATACCCTTTTCCATTAGAGATTAATTCCGAGAAAAAGTACAGAGTGTACTTGGCGACATCTCATCCGATTCATTTCTGTACTTTTAATTTGAAATTAAGAAAAAAACTAGACGAAAAAGAAAGTGGCTGTATGCGTAAAACAAATTGTAGAGTCTGCTGAAGCTTCTGAACAGAAGTATGGAAAACTAAATCCTCTGATTGACTTTTTCATTGAAAGTAATTTAAAATACCAGATAACATGTATTTTTAAATGCATTGATGAACAGACAACTGTAAGGAAAATAGAGGCCAAAAACTAGATGTAGCAGAAAAGCCAGGGAAGTAGGTTGAGAAGAGAAACGAGCTTTTGATTTGAGGGCATTTGCTAAATTTGGGGAATTGAAGGTTCTGTTTTATATCCTCTAAAGATTCAGAGAACAGAAGTCAAAGCTGAGATGGGGAGTCTAGTAGGAAATACATACCTACCCCAAAGGGCCACCCCCTCAGTATAAAGAGGAACTTTAACTTTATAAAGGATTTTGATTAAAAAAATTTCTTTTTGCATTCTGTTTACATTTAAGAACAAAAGAAAAGTTCCTGTTATCATTTCCTTTCATCTTAGTATTGGATGCCCAATTCTGTGTAGCAAGGCAAGGAAAAGAATAAGAAGAATAACAATTGAAAGGAAGAAAAGAAACTCATTATTTGATGATAATATGATTGTACATGTATAAAACTCCAAAAATCTTTGCTAATGCTGCTGAAATGCAATATACCAGAAATGGAATGCACTTTATAATAGGAATGTATTAACTTATAAATTTGAAGCTTATAGTTCTAGAAGAAGCATTAGAAGCTTATAGTTCTAATGCTATAAAATGTCCAAACTAAGGCATCCAGAAAAAGATACCTTTGCTCAGGAATGGTTAGTGAGTCCGAATCACCTCTGTGAGGTGGGAAGACACATGACTGGCATCTGCTGGGATCTTTGGCTTCCCATTTCAAACAGTTTTACCAGGGGCGTTTTCTTTCTTCATCTCCAAACACCTCTGCCTGTCAGCTCTAAAGACTTTTTCAGAATGGTGCCCTCTTTTTTTTTTTTTAAATTAATTAATTTTTTTTAAGTACCAAAAAAAACACCAAATGCAAACATTCGTAACTTTTGATCATTCCGTTCTACATACGTAATCAGTAATTCACAATATCATCACATAGTTGCATATTCATCATCATGATCATTTCTTGGAACATTTGCATCTATTCAGAAAAAGAAATAAAAAGACAACAGAAAAAAATTCTTACATACCATACCCCCACCCCTCCCCCTCCCCGATCACCAGCATTTCACTCTAAATTTATTTTAACATTTGTTCTCCTTATTATTCATCTTTATTCCATATATTTTACTCATCTGTTGATAAGGTAGATAAAAGGAGCATCAGACACAAGGTTTTCACAATCACACAGTCATATTGTGAAAGCTGTATATCATTATATAATCATCTTCAATAAGCATGGCTACTGGAACACACAGCTCCACATTTTCAGGCACTTCCCTCCAGCCTCTCCACTACATCTTGACTAACAAGGTGATATCTATTTAATGCCTAAGAATAGCCTCCAGGATAACCTCTCGACTCTGTTCGGAATTTCTCAGCCATTGATACTTTATTTTGTCTCATTTCACTCTTCCCAAAATGGTGCCCTCTTAAAGGACTCCAGTAGGCAAATTAAGCTCTACCTTGAATAGGTGGAGACACATCTCCATGGAAACCACCTACTCAAAAGGTACAACCCGTGGTTGGGTGGGTCACATTTCCATGGAAACAATAAAAATGATCTCACACAGCAGTGTTGAAATAAAATTAAAGAACATGGCTTTTCTGGGGTACATAACAGCTTTAAACCAGCACAGATCTAAAGATGGGTTATTTAAATTAACAGTAGATTTTGAAATGAACAGTAAATTTTAACAGTCTAGCTGGACAAGTGGCCAATAAACAAAAAGCAGGTATATTAGTACACTAGCACCCAAAGGAAAACATTTAAAAATATAGATTCAAAAAATACAAAGTGGGCAGTGCAATGGTGGTGCAGTGGTAGAATTCTCACCTGCCATGCTGGAGACCTGGATTCGAATCTTGGAGCTTGCCCATGCCCTCCCACCCCCAAATAAATTAATAAATAAAGTACATAGAATAAGTCTAATAAAAGCTCCTTCTCCCTTTGTAGGTTCAATCTGAATGTGAAAGTCTCTGGTAGTCCTCTCCCACCTTGCTGCTAGCCCAAGACTTTGTATTTTGATCACAGGTCTAATGATATTTGTCTTCAGTAAAACCCTATTCATCTTGCCTGCCTATCACATCTTCCAACTTTTATGTGTTCCTTTTGTGGAAGAGTTTAGTAGTTGGAGATTTATCCTGTTTCTACCAAACTCGGTGAGATGTTACCACCTAGTATCTAGTTTGCTATTGTAAGTAGGAACCTCCTAAGTACTTTTATATTGCAAATAATAATAATATGATTAATAGTAAAATACATGTCTTTTTCTTACTATTAAAAACTTTGGATTGTTTCACGTGATGTTGGTAAGCATCATTCATTCAGTAAACATTTAGCAGTCATCTCTTCTGCATGTCAAGTGTAAGCTGGTAACATGAAGGTTAGTAAAATAGGCTTCCTTCCTCAAGTGGCTCTTTTTTTTTTTTTTCCACAAAATGTTTCCAAGCGTGCCTAATCAAAAGAATTGCCTGTGTTACTTTTAAAAACAAACAAATATCCATTGCCTTTCTCTGGAGATTGTGATTCAGTAGGCTGGGATTTGGAATTGCTCTTTTATATAAATGATGAATACGATTCTGATGATCAGGCAAATTAGAGAGACACCAGTCTAAAACACTATCATATATTATATTTTCTTGCAGTTTTCTTCCAACATTCTTTCTCTTTATTGGCCAGCTTTTAAATGTGAACAGTTTTATTTCCAGTGCTTATTAGGAAACCTGGCTTGTTTCCTGAAACATAAAATCTACCAATAAGGCACTGAGGTTGAAAATAACAATCCATAATTTCTTTTATGCAACTCTAACAATAGTTCAATCTCTAGCATTCAAAGCACAGATTGCTGGGCCCAACCTCTGGACTTTCTGATGGAGTAAGTCTGGCATGGAGCCTGAGAATTTATTTGCTTTTCTTTAGAGTTCCTGGATCATGCTGCTGCTGATGTTGGTCAGCTTTCAGAAACACCATTCCGATTTGCAGAATCAGAACAGACTGAAGGAACTTTGGGATTCAACTACAACAATGAATTCATATGCCACTTTTTAGGAATGCTGTAACATCAGTGCTCTTGATTTCAACTGAAGCAGAAATGAGATGTATTGGAGGAAAATTGATAGGAAGACTGAGGAATCATACTTGAAAAATTGGCAGAAACTAAGAGAACCTAGACGGGAGAGAATTCCACTATTGTGATGCCGCAGGATAATAGAATACCCTATTATACTAGGATATAATAGCTGGGAGATATTCACTGGACACTCACTTCCTTTACTGTATTTACCACTCCACTGCTGCTGTTTTTTTTTTAATGCAATTTTATTGAGATGTAGCAATATACCATATAGTCATTTGAAGTGTATAATCAGTGCCTTACGGTACCATCATATAGTTGTGCATTCATCACCACAATACATTTTTGCACATTTTCATTACTGCAAAAAAATAAAATAAAAAACCCAGAACTTCCCATACCTCTTATCCCCCATAATCTTTGTCTAGATGTTTTTTTTCTTTATTCTCTCGAGATTCATAGTCCCAGCTGGGAGTTTCTGATTGGCCAAGCCTTGTTAAGGGCTTAGTTTCCTTACGTCCCAGTTGTCAGGGATCAGTATATTTGACCCTAATAAATGTAGGAAGTAATTTGTATGCCAAGTAGCCAAACATACTGAATGCTATAATTTCTAATTCATAAAATAAGGCGTATCTATAATGACCATCCTATGAATTTAGAATTTGTAATGAGTAATTAAACATATTATTTGTAATATAGAAAATCAGTTATAGTGTTGTGCAGTTTGTTTTTATTCGTTGACATTTGTGTGCTCCCTGTCCTAATATTGACAACACAGTACTGCAGTTACCAGTGTACCTGTTTGCCATACTTGTTGTTAAGATCCTTATCTCAACATCTATTTAAAGGATGCTCAATAGGTTAAGCAGTAATAAAGAAAAGAAGTGGTCCATCTACTGAGTAGTAAAAATATGCTTCATTTCATCATCCTATAGAATATGATATATATTACAATATTTTCTTCTTAGTAAGGAAGAAAACTACAATAGCAAAAAATATACAGGAATGTTTTAAATTAAAGATTGATTTAAATTTTAGTCAATAAATTATAGTATAATTATAGATCATTAGCTGTAAGTTAATTATATTCTTTGTATTTCAGTATGATAAAACATTATTATAGAACACAATCTCATCAGTTGGAAAGTTATTGATTTAGAATTTGTACTTTTCAAAAGTCTGTACAATGCACTTTTATGTTAAAGACCAATTTTAACTTGGCCTATGAAATCCCTGACTTTTTCTCCAGTCTCATTTTATATCATTCATGTCTGTTAATCCTTTCAGCAAATATGTGCTGAATAGTTGCTATATGCCTGGCATTGTTCTAAGACTGGGGATATGACACTTTGACTTTACATTCTCCCAGGTTTGGGGAAAGATGGATAATAATAAGTAAATATAATGATGAATAAGGGGAATAGAGTGTGCTGGCGTTTAGGGGGTAGAGAGGAATGTTATTTGATATAGAATCATAAGGGAAGGTCTCATTGATGAGATATTTGAGAAGAGATTTGAAGGAAGTGAAGAGAATGAACCATTCATGTATCTGGTTGTCAAGTTTTTACAGGCAGTGGAAACTGCAGCAACAAATGTCTTGAGATAGGAACGTGTTTGGTGTACTTCACCAAGGTGCTTGAATGGAATAGAATGAACGAGGAAGAATGATACAAGAGAAAGCTCAGGGATGGGGGTTGATGAACAGAATACGTATGTACTTGTAGTTATGTTAAGTACACTGATGTTTATTCTGAGATGTGACGCTAGCAAAGAGTTTTGGGCATACCAGAGATGTGTTTCCTTGAGTTTTGAGGATCACTCTGGCAGATGTGTAGAGAATAGAGAGTAGGAGTTACAGAGTAGAAGCAGAGAGACCATATGTGTTATGGGGCTTGATCTACCAGACTACAGCAGAGGTGCTAATGTCTCCCTCCGTTGCTAATGCATTCAGTGTAGGACATCAGAGAAAGAAAGGAATCAAGCATGTCTCCAAGGATTTTGGTTGGAGCAGCTAGTAGAATGAAGTTGCCATTTATTGAAATGGGAAAAACAGTGGGAAAAATTGAAACTTTGATTTGAGACAATTTAAGATGCCAATTAATTATTAAAGTAGAGACTTTTTGTAGGTGGTAGTATACATGAGTATGGAATTCAGGATAGCGGTTGGGACTCTAGTTATAAATTTGTGAACTGTCTATGGAGAGGTAGAAATTATAGCCATAATACTGGATGACATCACCAATGGAGTGTACATGGAGAAAAGAAGAAATACTCCAATGTCTATAAATTGAGAAGATAAGAAGGAATCAACAAAAAGACTGAACAGATGTGACAGATTTAGGTAGAAAGAGAACAAGCAAAAGTAGTGCCCATCTTCCCTCATGACTCCTCTAATTCAGCCATATTAGCTTTCTTTCTATTTCATATACCAAAGCTCCCTTTGACTCAGGGTCTCTGTGCTTCTGAGCTCCCTGCCTAGAGTGGCATTCTCCTCCTCTTTCGATACACCCTTCATGTCTCACATTAAGTGCAAATTCTTCAAACATGTGTTCCTTGACTCTGACTACGTTGAGTTTCATTGTACTTCTCATTTGTAGCATTAATATAATGTAAATATTTTTATGTAAATTATTTACATAATGGAAATAAGACTTGAGTATTTGTACCTCTTCCAGAAGAGGTAGTACACACCCAAGGCCTTGTCTTTTCTGTCTTGGGTACCATTATGTTTTAGTTTCCTAAGCTGCTTAAGCATATACCTTGAACTGGGTTTGCTTAAACAATGGAAATTTATTTGCTCATGATTTTGAGGCTGGGAAAATGTCCAAATCAGAGGCATCACACAGTGATGCTTTCTTCCTGAAGACTGAATACCGTGATCCTTTTCCCCCTCTGCCACATGGCATGGTCTCTCCCTTCTCTTCTGGGTTTTGTTGATTTCAGCTTCTTGTCCTTGTGGCTTTCTTTCTCTTTGTTTGAATTTCATTCTGTTATGAAGGACTCCAGTTCAGGATTAAGATCCATCTTGGTTGAGGTGGGATACGTCTTAACTGATGTAACCAAGGTCCTACTTACGAAGGGTTTACACCCACAGGAATGGATTAGATTTAAGAACATGTTTTGTTGGGGTGCTTACAGCCTCAAACCACCACACACTGTATCATCAATACAGTATATACAAGTACAGTATACATGATCAGTGTACAATTTAGAGAGTGGTTAGAAAACTTTAATGAATGAATAATAGAGCACATCTGACATTTGCCGTTTACTAGCAAGTTCTTTCTGAATAAGAAAAAATTTGGGGGGGAGTATTTGAATTCTTAATGAATAAGATTTTACCACTCTATGAAAATGTTAAATTTACAAATTAAATCCTAATATTGAATAAATTAATATTCAGTAAAATTTCTAACATACTATAATCCTCCTAATTATTTGTATGTAGTACTAGCTCAGAGTTTGTTAGTAAGTACATACTACCAAGTACAAAACTTTTTGCCTTCTTTATTATTAACTCATCTGAAAAAGGACTTAACAAAAACCAATAAAAATCACAGAATCCTTGATGATCTTAAAGATCATCTAATAATGACAAATGACAATAATGACTGGTAACTCTGCCAGCTAGTATTCTAATTGTTTTGTTTATATAAACCCATTTCTTCCCTATAACAATCCTATGAGCTCTTACACAGATGAGGAGACTGTATCACAGAGAGTCAAAGAGCTTACCCAAGGTGGGAAGTTGCAGAGCTGCGATTGGCACCCAGGCAATCTGGCCCCCTAGTCCATCCTTTTCATACCACTTTCTCTCTTGGCACTGTGCTGTCTTTCCTGGGATACCTCAGGGGATAGAGAGCTCAGGACTTCAAAAAATCCTGTTCTGTTGTTGGATACCTCTATTTGCTTCCTTGGGATGTACCAAACTCCTTCCTCCTATATATTTCTTACATATGTCTTGGCTTCGTCTTCTACAGTAGGGGCTGCAATCCAGATTCTTTGAGGCTTAGGCTGAATATAGAAAAACAGTGATTTCAGGTTTTTTGAAGAACTTGTCAGTTGGTGTTTTGTTCCTGTTTCTGGTTTGCTTTAAATCACTCCTGACTAGCTTAATTTCTTCTTCCATCTAATAACCCTTTGTATATTAGAATGTGATATCATGTGTCCTGCCAACTTTTCTCACTCCCTGCCCCTTAGTCCAGAACACTATGTGTTCTTGGACAAGCTATTTAACCTCCTTGAGACTCAGTTTTGCCATCTTTGATTTAGGGGTAATAATACCTACTTATTGGAGTGGTTTTAAAATTAACTTAAAGTAATATAAGTATTCCAGGTTTTTATTGAGACGTAGCTGTTTTTATTTTCATTGTAACTAAGAGTACATATTTTAAGTATATTGTATGTATATAACTGCATCTGACTCTTATCATTTTCATATATAGCTAAGTCATTTTCCTTCAGCTTTCAAATCAAGTAACTCAGCATGTTGAAATGATATACTTTAAGAAAAACTTAAAAAACTTTTTATTGGTTTTCATCTTTTCCTTAAATGTGCTACTGTTTGATTTATAAAGTCAAAGCTATATTCTTTGAAAAGTTATTAACTCTCAGAATTATATTTTCAACCTTATAAGCATATTGTCATTTCTAATACTATTATATAGGATGATCTTACTTCTATTTCCAGCATTGCAGGAGGTCGTATACTCTCATTGATAAAGATGCACCTGATTAAAGGCCAGAACAGCAGGGGTCCTTTCTATAAAGCAGTAGAAGAAGCTGCTCAGGATTTGGATTTGAGGATTAAAAATATCATCTGTTCTCATCAAGAAATTGTAGCTGTTAGCACCACTGGCATCAGTCCTACACGGGTAATGAGATTTTTATTTTTCATTATCCTTCTATACAAAGCATTATCTCTTCTCTTTATTGTTGAAATGGTTTTAATATTGCCACTTAAGTCACAGAATGTGTTTCTTGTGTTCTAAGATGTTGTTAAAATTTTAAGTTTCTCAATAGGATTATGTAGGATTCTATTTGACCTTGGGTAAAGCATAACATCTTTGTATTTATTGAAGAAAAGGATTGGATAATCTTCAATATCCCTTTAAGCACTAAAAATTTATAATTATTAAGGTGCTTTGTGGTGGATTTAGTTTCCTGAGGGCTAAAACAAACACCGTACAATGGTTTGGCTTAAACAGTGGAATTCAATTGTTTTATGGTTTTGAGCTGGAGAAGTCCAAAGTCCAGGCACCAGCAAAGTGATACTCTCGCCCAGGGCTGGCTGCTGGCGATTCTTGCTTGCTCCTTGGCTTTTTTGTCACATGGCAGTGCACATTGATGGTGTCTTCTCCTTTCTTTTCTGGGTTTCCTTTACTTCCAGCTTCTTGCTTTTCCCCATGGCTTTCTGTCTGTGGCATTCTCTGTAAAGCCTCCAGTAATAGGATTAAGATTCAGTTGGGAATTTTCTTCCTGTGGGACCCATGGAGGGGGCACGCATAGCTCAGGGAGTAGTTGGGCCACATCCACGACTGATGACACTGCCAACTGTCCTCTGTGAAAATGGTGCTTTTAACAGAGTGATAAAGAACCTCTGAGCACTGGAATTTGATGAAGGCATCATCATCTTGTTTGAGTGTAAACCCAGAGGAAGACAGTTGTCAGCTGAGCTATTGACAATGCAGCATTCAGCTTGCATTCAGGAATATAATGGATAGAGTAAAATTTATGGCCCTGTGAAAATTTTTGAAGAATTGGAGAGACCAAAATGGCTTGAGAGCCTTCCTTTACTCTCGAACATAAAGAGGAAGTGAAGATAGAAAGAGATGATGAACATGAGTTTTGAAGATCCCAAGGAAAGTTGAGTTTGGAAGATCTCCTATCCCTGGAATGGCCAGTTAGGATCTGTCCTTCAGTATAGGAGTCTCAGGAGTCTGTGGAGTGTGCTGCTGATCTGTCCATGGTTGTGATAAATACCTGGGTCATGGAAAGTTGAGTGAGGCAGTATGCACTGTTCCAAGTTATCCATGATACCTGTTTAATTCTGTAGAATGCTATCCTTAACTGCAAAGTTTGCTGCCAACTGTTGAATAATATACTTGTGTATTATGTTCAGATACAAAATACTTTACACATAAGCTCATTGGATGTTTCAAAATTTCAAACTGGTTGTGAAATTATTTAATAGATGAGAGAAAACTGAGGTCATCTGGGGCAATAATCTAACTATAGTTATAAAAGTGGCAAAACATGGGTATTCATTGTCCCATGGTGAGTCTGTATATTTACTTGAAATAGGTGGAAAAGGGGTTTTTTGTTGTTGTTATAAAGGCTGAAGTGCAAATTATACATCACCATCAGCAAGTCATAATGACCAGTTTATTAGGGAATGTCTAGGTTATATTACACTACGTGTCTTGAAATTTTTTTAAATAATTGAGTCAGATAATCAGTGTGTGTATGTGTATGTGTCCATACCTGTGAAAGACAGATGAGGGTTCAACATTGAGAATCATCTGACTTGAAACTCAAATGCAGTTTTTTAAAAAAGTATTTTTATGTAAACAACGAACAGACATACAAACATTCTTGACATGGTTACAATCAGTGACTCACAATATCATCACATAATTGTGTATTCATCACCATGATCATTTTTTTGAACATTTGCATCTCTCCAGCAAAAGAAATAGAAAAGAAAAAAGAAAAAACTCATACATGCCACATCTCTTACCACTCCCTTTCGTTGACCACTAGTATTTCAATCTGCTCAATTTATTTTAACCTTTGTTCCCCCTATTTTATTTTTATTTTTATCCATATTTTTTTTTTTTTTTTTTTTTTTTTTTTTTTTTTTTTTTTTTTTTTTTTTTTAAAGAGAGAGGGAGGAAGGGAAGGAAAGACAGAGAGAAGGAAGGAAGGATGGAAGGAAGGAAGGGAGGAAGAAAGGGAAACATCTTTAAACATTTTCTTGTTTTATTGTATTTTGTTTTGTTTGTTTGTTTTTACATGGGCTGGGGCCGGGAATCGAACCGGGGTCCTCCGGCATGGCAGGCAAGCACTCTTGCCCGCTGAGCCACCGCGGCCCGCCCTATCCATATTTTTTATTCATCTTCCTACTGTAGATAAAAGGAGCATCAACACAAGGTTTTCACAATCACACAGTCACATTGTGAAAGCTTTATCATTATACAATCATCTTCAAGAAACATTGCTACTGGAACACAGCTCTATAATTTCAGGCGCTTCCTGAAACTAGCCACTCTACTACACCATAAACTGAAAAGGAGATATCTATATAATGTATAAGAATAACTTCCAGGATAACCTCTCGACTCTGTTTGAAATCTCTCAGCCACTGACACTTTATTTTGTCTCATTTCTCTCTTCCCCTTTTTGGTTGAGAAGGTTTTTCTCGATCCCTTGATGCTGAGTCCCAGCTCATTCTAGGATTTCTGCCCATGTTGCCAGGGAGGTCCACACCCCTGGGGGAGGGCAGTGAGTTTGCTTGCCGTGTTGGCTGAGAGAAAGAGGCCACATCTGAGCAACAAAAGAGGTTCTTTGGGGGTGACTCTTCAGCCTAATTTTAAGTAGGTTTAGCCTATCCTTTGCAGGGATAAGTTTCATGGGAACAGACCCCAAGATTGGGGACTTGGCCTATTGATTTGGTTCAGATGCAGTTTGAGCTTTTTATCAATAGTCACCAATCCTTAGTGCTATGCTCTCAATCGTTCTACTGTGGATATTGACCGATGACCCTATCTCAACTCTTGTATCGTTGATGTTTTTAGGAGTTGGTGAACTTGAAAGGTGTAGTTATAGAATTCACTCAGGAAGAGTGGGCCATACTGGATACATCCCAAAGAAAGCTGTTCAGAGATGTGATGCTGGAGAATATCAGTCATCTGCTCTCAGTGGGTGGGTCTCAAACTTAGCTATCTAAACCTCTTAAGAAGGGTATAGAACAGCTTGTGTATATTGTTTTAGATTTTATTTTTTTCTTTTACTTTGTATACAATTCTATGTTATTTTATAACATGAAAAACCACCTAAGATTTTTGTCTCTTTACTTATTACTTACATCTGTTTTTCACCTGACTAAAATGTGATCTTTGTGAACACAAATTTCACATTTTTCTTTTACTCAATGTCAAATATTCACCACAATTATGGGGATACAATATTTTGTATAAGGATAAATAAGGGAATTAAATATGTCCTAAATAATTATTGTGCTCTAGGAATTTGATGTGGATTCAGACAATAGTGATAAAACAACAGGATATCCTTTTCCACATTAACTTAGACTGTTTCAAGGGAACTTATATTAATCAGGGTTCTGCAGAGAAACAGAACCAACAGGAGAGAATTATAAATATGAAATTTTATAAAAGTTTCTCACAACTATGTAGATGCACGAGTCCACCTTCCATAAGGCAGGCACTAGCTAGCAACTTCTATAAAGGTCATTAGTGAACTTTCCAGGAGGGGCTGGCTGGGTGAAGAAGACGTGAAAGTTTTCTCTTCCCCCTTAAAAATCTTCAACCGATTGGATTAACTCCAACTGATTGATTTCTCTCTTTGCGGAAGACGTTCCATTATTTGATCATAGATGTAATCAGCCACAGATGCAATACACTAAGTGATGATTTAATTTTAAAAAAGAAGATTCATTGGGCCACACCTTGGCTGAAATATTGTCAGAAGGTCCTATTTACAATGAGTCACACCCACAGGAATGTTTAAAGAACACATTTTTCTGGGATACTCCAAGCCACTGCAGTGATATTTTTCAATAATTTATAAAGAAATAATTTTTATTTTTAATAATAATTTATTTCATCATTTTGAATTATAATATTCTAATTTTAGTTTACAATAGTAAATCATTTCTTTTCCCATTTAGTCAGATGCAAAATCAGGCTGTTATTTCTCTGGTTCTGACTTCAGTAGGTACTTTGTAGGATAGCAACTATTCTGTCAGAAATCTTTTCCATTCAGCAATTGACTTTTCTTTCAAAGAACTTTTCCATCTCTGATCTCTTATTTTCTGTCTCCATCCCAGCTTACTCAGACTTTAGGAATTTTCCCCCACACTTGTCACTCTTATAACTAATCTTATAACTATCTTATTACTAATCTGCCACTGAACCACTGTCACGCCGCCCCATAACTGTGTATTTTGAGAACATTTTTCTCTTTCTTGATTTTTTACATAGTTAATCAAATACAATAGGTCCTAAGTACAGTTTCCAGGAGAACTTGACCTACCATGTTTTTAGTTCTCAGCTTTGGAGTGTGTGTTTTAGTTTATTTATTGAAGTTTAGTATTGAAGATACAAAAGTTTCTTTTCATTAGGTATGATGAGAGAGCCAGTGAATAAAGAAAGACTTTTGCTTAATTTCCATTTATTATTTATTTACTGATTGATTGATTCCACAGCCCTTAGGAAACATTTTTGGTTATTTTCTATAATATTGCATGTTTTTAGATTTTCTTTGAACATGAGGCAAAGAAAACATGGGGATAGCACATGTTTCTGGTTTGAGCATTCATGGTATTTTTTTGTTCATTCGTTCCAACAGGTATAGTTGACAGCCTACTGTGTACCAGGCATTGAATCAGGTGCACTGATTGTCCTATCTCTCTGATCTTTCCTCTTCCTTTCTCTGCACACCTCCTGTTTCAGTTTGCTAAGGCTCCCAGAATGCAGTATATTAGAAATGGGTTGGCTTTTACCAATGGGGATTTATTAAATTACAAGTTATAATTCTGAGGCTGTGAAAATGTCCAAATTAAGGCACCAGTAAGAGGAGAAAGGCTGATATCTGGCTTCCTCTGCACGTGGGGAGACACAGGGTGACATCTGCTTGTCCTTCTCTTCAAAATGTCTGTATGGGCATTTAATTTTTCTCTTAGCTTCTTTTGGCTCTGAGTTCTCCCCAAAATATCTCTCCCATAAAGGACTCCATCAAGTAGATTAAGACCCACCTTGAATGAGTGCGGTCACATCTCCATGGAAACAACCTAATCAGAAGGTCTCACCGATAATACGTGTGCCACTACAAGATTGGATTAGCATAGGCTTTTCTGGAATACATAACAGATTCACACCAGCACACCTCCTAAGTGTTGGTGTCCTCCCTCCTTTAGACACACTTCTTTGGTATTAATTTTCTCCTGGGCCTTCATCAGTGCCAAATAATTTTTTCTGGGAAAGCTTCTGGACAACCATGTAGTACTCTCATGCTATTGAATAGATAACTCTATCTCTTACGAAGCTCTAGACTGTAATATCCAGCTTCCTATTAGAGATTTATTGTTGCATGTCTCAGAGATGTCTCAAATGTAAAACGTTCCCTTATTTCCGTCCTTTCCTCCCACCCCAGCCCCTCACAAACGTAGTCTTTCTCTCATGTTCCTTCTCTTAGGTACTGATACCATCATGTACCCATGCATTCAAAATTTGAAGTTCTGTAACAATTGTAGACTTTTCCTTTTCCCTTATTTCTCCGTCTAATCATTAAGTCTTTCCAGTTTTCCCTTCTCAGTCTTTTTCTTTATCTTCACTGCCACTATCTTAGTCCAGACCTTCTTCATGTCTAACCTAGACTTTTATAGTCCTTTAATTTGTACCCTGTTTCCCAGATGTGATAGCGTTCTATCCTGGAATATATTTTACACATTGCCATCAGTGATTTTTCTAAAATCTAAGTAAGATCACTTTACTGCTGAATAAAACAGAGATTTTAATGCTGTAACAGACTGTATAAAATCTCAATTTATTTGCATGATATACAGTGCTTTCCTGGGTTCATCTCATACACTTCTTGCTTTTTCCCCTGTTCCTCAGCCATACCATGTTACTTGGTCCCTGATAGTATCATGTTCTCTCTTCCTCTCCTTCCTTAAGCCCAGGTTGAATCAGTCACTCCCTTTTGCATGCTGCCCCTGCACCGTGTGCATGTCTGTTAGAAATAGCATTGAGCACTCTGTAATCAGCTATTTGGTTACTTATTTATCTTATCATAGACTCTGGGTTCCTTAAAGACAGTGGTATTCATTTTTGTGAATTTGGTATCAAACACAGTGCTTGGAACATAGTATGTACTTGCTAATAATTATTTTATGAAGGGATAACAGCTAATTTCTTTTAATTTTTTATATTTGATTAGATCTCTACAGTCCTGTCTTGGGTGAGTATTCAGATTGCCAGAACTCTGGCCCTCTTTTGCATAAGTGAGACAAACTACAAAGAGAGGTTAATTCATGAGGCTGAAGTCACATAATTGGATAGTGGCAGAAATTTTCTGACTGAAAGTCAGAACCTAATGTCTTCCTTTAATAATACTATTTTCTGTATTCTTTTGTGCATCTAAGAATTGATAAGATTGATTATGTGTGCCAGTTTGAAACTGCTTTATAGCAGAGGAGAAAGGACAACAATGGCACATAAAACGGTAAAGTCCAATTCACCTAGCTGGGGTGATTATTATAATTACTTAAAATTATTATTTTTTGTTCTAGCCAAAATCATATGCCATAAACCATGACACTGCATACTGTGGTAGAGATACTATAAAAATTTTACTGGTTCTTTTGGATGAAGAAGCAGCCAATGCGCCTACCCAAAACAAAGCAGAACTTTTATATGATGATGAAAATACAGTTAATGAGAGTGGAATTTCTGTTCTTACACTTTTCAGGTAAGTAATGTGAAAGTTAGCTTTATGTAAATTTTAACTCTTGTCTGTAAAGGAAAAGTGTTAAAAACATCTTTGATTATAAAAGAAATATGGTAGGAAACTTGGCAACTACATAAAATATGAAGAAAGAAAATTTAAGGAGATTGAACATTTTAATGTGAAGATTGGAGATTGAATATTTTAATGTGAAGATTGCTTTTTGCTCTTAAAATATTTATTTGCTTTGCTGTGTTCAAGAACTTTGCTAGATTCAGTCACATGTGTTATCTGAGGCTCACATAACCCCTTTTAATAAAAGTTTCCCCACTTTTTAAGTGAGGAATTGGAGACTCATGTGAGATCATAAATAATTTGCTCTAGAAAGTTGTTAGCAAGTAGCATGGGTGTCTTTCTGCAGAGCCTAAGGCCTGTATTCCAAGTACTCTGTTTGTCTACCTGAGAGTAGGAGAGCACATATACACCAAACTGACACTTGGAATGGCATTTTCTTGTACTTTCTCACATTACAACGAAAAATGTTTACTAAGTTAACTAGCACTGGTATAGTTCCAAGACATTGATACTTTCCAGTTTTAACAATTGGATCATTCATTAAGGAGGTTGATGATATTTTTAACTAGGTGCACATTCATTTATAGGAACATCAAAAAATTTAAAACTATCATTTAAAATTATATTTAGTGTGGAGAATTTTTACAAAGTCATCCTACTGTTTGATCTAATCTAAAATTGCTCATATCCACCCGCAGTTGTCTCACGTACTCTCCTGTGCCTCACTGTCCTTCCTCTTCTCTTTAAAAAGAAACCTTAAAGTGCTCTATCATTCATTTGCTATCTCAGTCCTTTAAATCTCATCTTCTTCACCAGCTTTCTATGGTTATATTTTTATATCTGGGTATGATATAATTTCTTCACAATCGATCTCAGAAATACCTAGCTATTTCTCTAACAAGGAAAATTTCTGTTATCAATGTGTATTTATTTATCCCCTATGCTTTAGCCCCAGGAAACAGTATAAAGAACACAAACCTTTTCTTTTTCTCTTTTACCTTACTTTTATTTAGCAAAGTTTGCTCTTAGGTAGAAATATAAATGATTTTTAATTTTCTCTCAGACTGAATTCTACCTAGAAAGTTTATTTTGTTTTTATAGGATTATTTTACATTAAACTAATCCCCAAATTCACTTTTAAAAGGAATATTTCTGTACTTAGTCATGTGGCCAAGCATATTTAAATTGCTTATAGTTTGGGTTATACGTTAGCATTTCTAGTTCCCATTATTTACTTTACCAACAAATAAAGTGCCAGTCCATAGTAAATTTTTAAAGGTCCTGGGTTGATATGATAAAATTAAGTACAGTGCTGTATATGAATATAAGTCAATTTAAAGTTGTCTACTCTTTCTTAGGAAAGACCATTCTTTATTCTTATAAATGGTCTTTTGAATCACTGGGGTTCTGTTCTGACTCTGGCTTTATTAAGCCAAGAAGGAATTTATTGAGGAATTGAGTTTAGATTGGCCCTAAAACTCCAGTGTCTCCTTCTCCATTGTGCCTTCTCGGACCTTCCCATATTTTAGAAGAATGTTTTCTTCTTTTGAATTCATATTGTACTTTATCTGCGCTCCTGCAATGGTACTTGACATTTTCTCCTTTGAGTTTTAGTTATGTGAATGTCTTATTTCTCTTACTTAGACTTCTTAGTACCTGAATAGGGGTGATGTACGAATCAACTTTATATCCTTCAAAGTTTCTTGTAAAGTGCCTTACAAATAGTAGGAGCTCAACAGATAGTTAATGACTGAATTAGTTAATCTGATTATTGTTATTTAGGACTCCCAGAATAGGGATACTGGTAACTAGATTCAATTGTCCTTTATCCTATAACTGAGGTTTTTTGTGGGGGAGAGGCATATACATTTAAAGCCTGCTTTATTTTATAAGTTTTTGCTTTTTTTTTTTTTTTTTTGCAAAGGTCTCCCACACAAATAAAAAATTCATCGGTCAAACCCCTAAAAGAACGCATCCAAAAGTCAATGCAAGAGAAAAGCAATAAGGTATAATTTAACATACTGTTATGAAAATAATAAAACTTGTTTTTATTTTTAGAAATAATAAATGTGTTAAGTTGAGCTGAATATTGTAAATATACATTGTACATGGAATAAAATGAATGAAATGGAAAATGAGTTATGACTGTTGACAAACAGAAATTTTCCTTTTATACAATTTTGACTAGTCAGTCTCCAGCAAATTCAGTTCACTAGATCTTAAAAAAAAAAAGAAAGGAGTAAGTATGCGCTAAGGTAAGTGTTCAGTAAATATCTTTTGAATAAATGAAGGAGAAAAATAAAGAAGACATTGCTTTCTCATTTACATTTATAATATCTTAAACTGAATCTTGAGAGAGTGTAATTTAAAATTTGTTCCTGCTTGAAGTCATAATGGCAGAATATATTTAATTGTAGATTGAGAAGGGGTGAACATGTTTTTAATTGACTAGAGTTCTTTATATTTTCATTTGGTTTGAACTAAGCTTTGCTGTCCTCATTAGAAATGTTTGTGCCTATAAGTAGTCAATAATGTGTTTCTGTGAGTTTTAAAAAAAATTTAGTCTCAATTTTCAAAAGGATACTTGGTCTTCATTCATTCATTTATTCAGCCTATTTATTGAGTATCTGCTATGGGCCAGATGCTGTTCTGTGGTTGGGAATTCATTCATTTATTCAACAAAATTTTTACTTAAAATTTATAGTGATTATCCTTATTATTCCTCATATCCTTATTCATCTTGATACAACTGAAAAGGGAACTCTAATTTGTATGTTCTTTATTTTCTCCAGTTAGCAATCTATTTCATCTACATATCCCACACCCATTCAGTTTATTAACAAGTTTTGTCTTTCTGTTGACTGTTAGTAGTTTTTAGTTTATTATTAATAATTAGTTTATAATTAATGCCTGCAGACATCGTAGAATTTTATAAAATTTTTCAGTTCTTTGTTATATTAATATAAGTTGTTGTAGTCAAGGGAGGATATTAAAAAAAAAAATCTATTCCTTTGGTCTTAAATAGAAACAGAAATGTGACAGAAATTCTCTACTTTCTCCCCTGCCATGGATATTGGCAAACTTTTAACATTGTGATTTAAAGATTATTGGGTATTTTATTATCTAAATAAATAAAAAATGAAAAAACATCTGGAAAAGATTTAATTTAAAATTTTTTTAACTTTTTTTATTGCATAGTATAACATATATACAAAGCAATAATTTTCAAAGCACTCTTCAACAGGTAGTTACAGAACAGATCCCAGATACTATCCTCTCACATTTTTCCTTCTAGCTGCTCCAGAATATAGGAAGTTAGAAGTTTTAATTTTTTTTATGATCACAATTGACTTTTTTCCTTTTTTTGCATGTGAAAAATAACATATATACAAAACAATAAATTTCAAAGCACAGCACCACAGTTAGTTGTAGAATATATTTCAGACTTTGACATGGGTTACAATTCCACAATTTTAGGTTTTTACTTATAGTTGCTCTAAGATACTGTAGCCTAAAAGAAATATCAATTTAGTGATTCAGCATTCATATTCATTTGTTAATTCTATCTTCACTGTATAATTCCACCATCACCTTTGATATTTGCAACCCTCTGTTTAGGGTGTTTGGGCTATGGCCATTCTCACTTTTTCGTGTTAGAAGGGTCTGTCACTCATACGAGATAGGGAGATGAAACTATCTTATGTTCTGGAGAGACTGGACCCTCTAGGTTTCAGGGGTCCAGGGACTCAACTGGAGTTTGTAGGTTTCTGATAAGTTGCTTTAATAGTGTATGGAACCCTTGTGGAATCTTACATATTGCCCTAGCTTTTCTTTAGGATTGACTGGAATGGTCCAGGTTGGGGTTTGGCAGGTAGCAAAGTCTAACTAAAGCTTGCGTAACAGCATCCAAATTCATCTGGAAGGGACAGAGAACCCAAATAGCTAAAAGCATCCTTAAGAAGAAGAACAAAGTGGCCAATTAATTATATAAAATTATAGACAAACTTAAGAAGTTTTAGGAGGTAGAAGAGATCTTCTGATCCAGTCTTATTTGCAGATGAGGAAATAAAAATCCTGAGGAAGCACCTTAACCAAGCTTTCATAACTAGTATGAAATATTCTATGCCAATTTGCAAAACCATTGTTAAATACCAATGAGAATATAATTACATTGCTTCCATTATTCAGTAGTGGATTTGGCTTAGTCTGTGTAGCTCTGAGGCAGAATGGCAGTAAAAAAGGAAAGGGGGGTGGGCCACGGTGGCTCAGCAGGCAGAGTTCTCGCCTGCCATGCCAGAGGACCCGGGTTCGATTCCCGGTGCCCGCCCATGTAAAAAAAAAAAGGAAAGGAATTGATGTTTATGAATATGTTTTGCAATGCAGTATTCTTCATAAAAACAAAGTGAGAAAATAGTTAATTTAGCCAGATAACAAATGAGCTAAGAGCATAGCCAGGTAGAATATTTGTTGGATTAACAAAATATGTTAATACTTGCTATCAAGCTATAGAAAAGTAATTTAGCAGCTTATCACCTTATTACCGTATTAATTTTGCTCTTTTGACATACAATTCTTTTTAGTCATGCAAAGAATATATGATTTATACTTGAAATACTATCTTGGTGTAGTAGATGATTCTTGTATATGAACTGTACATGTCGTTATTATATTGGGGGCAAATGATCTCTTAGATTTTGTTTTCCTCATTCTATAAATGCTATCCTGATTATGAATCCTTTAAAAGTATTTTGAACGATATTGATTAACATACTCATTTTAAGTGCTCAAATTGTGTTCCCTACTCAGGCTTATTAGGAAACTTGTCTGTGATGGTCAAAACCAATGAAGGAATTTTGAAAGTTCTTCCTGAACATTCTGGGTTTTGAAAGGAGCCTTTCAAGAATTTTTTCTCTTACTCTTATCCCAGTTTCAGGCACTTTATATTGGTTACCACAAGTACATGTTTTTACTTTTTTATTAAAAGATTTTTTAGGGAGATATTTGCCTTCTTCTATCTCTGTAAATTTAATTGGTTTTATTCCTTCCAGCTTGGTTTAGCAGTATTTTACAGATCAGGCACAACCAAAAAGTCATATATTCAGGTCTATTCCTTATTCTAGGTCTAATGATTTTCTTCATATTATATGTGTGTCAGAATAATTATCAGCATTTATTGACATAATATCTTTTTTTCATATCTCTGGTAAATTTTTTATTAAGGAATATAACATATATACAAAAAAGCAATAAATGTCCAAGTACATTTTTTATCGAGAAAATCTTCATGCATATGCTTTCTATTCATGGTACACAATCAGTGGCTCACAGTGTCATCACATAGTTGTGTATTCATCACCATGATCATTTTTTTTGAACATTTGCATCACTCTAGAAAAAGAAATAAAAAGAAAGAAGAAAAAGACTCATACATACCATACCCTTCCGTCTCATTGACCACTAGTGCTTCCATCTACCCAATTTCACCCCTATTATTTATTTATTTATTTATTTTTATCCATATTTTTTACTACTCTGTCCGTACCCTGGATATAAGGAGCATCAGGCACAAGCTTCTCACAATCACGTAGTCACATTATAAACATTATATCTTCATACAGGTGTCTTCAAGAATCTAGGGTACTGGAACACAGCTCAACAGCTTCAGGTACTTCACTCTATCCACTCCAATATACCCTAAACTAAAAAGGGTTATCTATATAATGCTTAAGAATAACCTCCAGGATAACCTCTTGATTCTGTTTGAAATCTCTCAGCCACTGGAACTTTGTTTTGTTTCATTTCTCTCTTCTCCCTTTTGGTCAAGAAGACTTTTTCAGTCTCTTGATGCCAGGTCCTGCATGATCCCAGGCTTTCTGTCCCACATTGCCAGGGAGATTTATGACTTTGGGAGTCATGTCCTATGTAGATGGGAGGGCAGTGAATTTGCATGCATGCTGAGTTGGCTTATAGAGAGGGGGGGGACATCTGAGCAACAAAAGAGGTTCTCTGAGGGTGACTCTTAGGCATAATTTTAACTAGCCTTAAGTTTCATAGGGGCAAGCCCCAAGATTGAGGGCTTGTTGATTTGGTTGTCCCCACTGCTTGTGAGAATATCAGAAATTCTCTAAAATGCCATGTTGAATACCTCCCCCCTTCTCATTCCGTCAAGGAGACCCCACAAATGCTTCTTTATTCACTGCTCAAATCACTCTGGGATTTATCGGGGCATTACACCAACCTGGACAAACTTATCTCGCTCTCTATGGAAGATTTCATGTACTTAAGGTGTTAACTAAACTGATCATAAAGGTTAAATTAGGAAATGCACTACCCAAAATATAACTTTTACACCAAATAGGCATCTCACCCTTTAGTCTCACCCAGAAGTTGAGGTTTTAAAATATGGACAGAATCATCCTTTACCCAGTCTTCTCGTATACCTTAGTCCTATGCATATCAGCTTCATTCATATCTCTAGTTGAAGTCTGATCCCTTTTTCAACAGTTCCTGTATGGGGTACTGCTCACTTTCATAGCTTCAGAGCTCTAACTCTGAGTCTTAGGTGTAACATAAGTACCCAAAGTTTCTGGGAAAGACCATGATATATGCAAACAGCTTAGTATCTCAGAATTTAGAATTAAGTTACACCTCATGAAAATACATCACTTCTGTAAGAGTTTATAATCTAGGACCGCTTACAATAAACCCCACCTGATAACCCATGCTCTCAGCTTTAGTTTACTGAATTTTTATATTATAGTTAGTCCATATGATTGAGTATGATAATATTGGTCTTTTTTCCTGATGTTTCATTCACTACATTCAGCTCTTAAAGTTCATTCACCTAGTTACATGCCTCACAACTTCATTACTTCTTGTGGCCTCTTAGTATTCAATTGTATATATATATATATACACCATAGTTGCCCTTTCCATTCCTCAATTGCTGTACCCTTAGGCCATCTCCATTCATTGTCTATGAGAAACACTGCTGCCATAAACACCAGTGTGCAATGTCCTTTCCTGTCTCCACACTCAGTTCCTCCAGGTATATACTAAGCAATGGGGTTTCAGGATCATGTGGCAAACCCACCTCTAGCCTCCTGTGGAACCACTGCACTGTCCTTCAAGGGCTCTAGACCTCTTCTTTCGCTACTGATAGGTATATCTCTCTTTGCATTTCCTCTAGCACTTGTTTCTCTCTGTTCTTTTTTTTTCCCCCCTGGGCAGTGAGAACTCTGCCTGCCAAGCCACCGTGGCCCACCCTCTCTGTTCATTTTTAAATAGTTTTATTCACACCATACAATCTAGCCTAATTGTGTAGATATGCCCTTGCCACCATACTCTTATCTGAAGACATTACCTTTTCTTCCACACAGAATCCATACCTCTTTCCTATCCCTCCACCTGTTGACGTTTAGTTTTGGCATAATGCCTTTGTTACATTCAGTGGAAGCAAATTATAATTTTATCCAAGTACATTTTAACAAGTAATTATAGAAAAGATTTTAAAGTTTGGTATGGGTTACATTTCCTGATTTTTCATTTTTTCTTCTCAGTGCTCTAAGACATTGGAGACCAAAAGAAATATCAATATAATTTAAAGAGAAGGAAGAGTATAACAAAGAAGATAGGATATAATAAATGAGTATGACTTCTCAGTCATTATATTGCTATTTCTTTTGGTCTCCACATACTCATTTCTTATATCCTATCTTCTTTGTTATATTCTTCCTCCTTCTCTTTAAATAACATATACACATAAAAGCAATAGATTTCAAAGTACATTGCAATGATTAGTTGTAGAACAGATTTCAGAATTTGGTATGAATTCTGCAATTTTAGGTTTTTATTTCTAGGTGCTCTAAGGTACTGGAGACTAAAAGAATTTATCAGTATAATGATTCAGCAGTCATATCCATTTGTTAAGCTGTACCTTCTCTGTATAATTCCACCATCACCTTTGATCTTTCTCCCACTCTTTAGGGGTATTTGGACTATTACCATTCTAATTTTATCGTTTTAGAAGGGGCTGCAGATAAAATGCAATAGGGAGATGGAACTAGTTATGTCTGGAAGGGCTGGCCCCTCTGCATTTCAGAACTTATCTGGTCCAGGAACCCATCTGGAGGTTGTAGATTTTGGAGAGTTACCCTAGTGCATGGAACCTTTGTAGAATCTTGTATAATGCCCTTGATTTTCTTTAGGATTGGCAGGAATGGTTTTGGTTGGGATTTGGCAACTCTCTCAGCCACTGGTACCTTCTTTGTTATACTTCTTTTCTCCCTTTTGGTCAGGATAGCATTGTTAATCACGCAGAGCCAGGGACTGACTTAATGTCTTAAATGAGCTTGATAAAAAACCATATTGGATCTTTAAGACATGGAGTAGTTGGAGCAGTGAAAATTGGGGCTTACGTAGCATGGAGGAACCAGATTGGCTATATCTGGTATTTTTATTAGCAGTCAGGCCGTTTAGTGTTCATAGCATTAGAAAATTCTTAATGAACTATCCAAATTTAACTGTTAGGATATTAGAAAACTCTGAGCACATCCAAATTAAAGTGGTAGGTTGAATAACTCATAGAATTTCCCTTTCCTGATATTTAAAGTACAAAATGGTAAAAACTAGCAAAAATATTCACCAAGAGCAAATGACAAAGAATAATGAAATCAGATATAATAAACTTCAAAAATAGTGGCCAAAGAAAGAAACTGAAGACTTCAGAGTAAAGACACACAGCATAACTGAGCTCTTAACCTAGCTATAGTCCCCAGATACTGAACCATCTTGAATTTTTCCCAAACTGAGCAGGTTCCCCCCTCCCATCTTCTGCCAGAAAAATAACAGATTTCACAAGTTAAGGTTGTTAATGTGGATCAGGTATGGAAAGGGAACCCTGGAGTTTATGCTTTGACTTAACTGAAGGCTCTAGTGCTATATACTGAATTAGGGAATTATCCAAATGATCCCTCCCTTCCCAATTGGATGAAATACAGCCCCTAAGTAGTTGGAGTGAACTATCTCATAGCACATACAGACTATAATAAATGCTTAAAAGAGTAGAGTTCAGAATTTTTTTCAGACTGCATATTTCCTCAGCTGTATGCTACTCCTTAGGTTATGGAAACATGGAGGAGAACAAAATATGCAGTTTTTAAAATGTAACTCTGAGGAGAAAAAATACATTCAAATAAGGAGGGAACAGAATCAAGAATTCCCAGACTTGGAGATTTTTGTTTCCAACTAGAATACAGTAGATCATGATAGAACACTATTTCTGTTAAAATAGCAAAACAATAAAAGGCACATAAATTGGGGTAAAAAAATATATTTTAAAGACACAGGAGAGCTATGAAAACAAAGGAGTTTAAATAAACTAAGTATCATTTGAGAGTAAAGTTCTAAGGTGAACTGTCTCTTATCAGCTCTTTTCTTTCTTGGAATTACTTGCCAATTTTGCATATGAGCTGAGGGTTTGTGTTGGCTCAGAAAAAGGAGTTCTACTGGGTAAAGGGAACCAGCAAAGCTTTTGGTTATCTTGTGAGACTGGCAACAATTTGGAAACTTTAGGATCCCTGAACACACACAGTTATTTTTACTAATGCATATCTATTGAATTTTGGAGCCATGAGGGAGGCTTGATGTAGTAAACTAAAACTACTTGTGGTGTTATGGTAGAAGATGAGGCTCTGTTTGAAGATTGGGACCGATCTTGAATACATGGCTGGTCTCCTTCGTAAGATATTTTTCATATTTAGAAGTGAGATGGAATGGGAGGCCAAACAGCAAAGCATTAAAAACCTAAATGCCTTACTGAACCTTTTATAAACTTTCAGGGCAGAGATGTTAGAGATCCATACTGCTCTCAATTGAAGATTTAGGAGGGATGTACCTAAGGAAAAAATAAGAGCCAGATGTGGAATAAACTACAATCCAGTCCTGACCCACTTCAGTCTCTGGTTTGCATTATGGTTATGCCTTAATTTCTTTGGCTATTCAAGCAAATACCATGAGATCGATTGAGTTAAACAATGGGAATTTATTAGTTCCCAGTTCTGAGGTTTGAAAAAAAGTCCAAATCAAGGCATCATTAAGGTGATACCTTCTTCCTGAAGACTGGCATTCTAGCACTGGCTGCTGGTGATCTATGATCTTTAATTTGCCACATGGCAAAGCACATGGGAATATCTCCTGTTCTCTTCCTTCCTTCTCGTCCAGGTTCCATTGATGTTAGGCTTCCGTCTGCTCCCTCTTTGGCTTTCTCTCCTATCTGAATTTCATTCCGCTTATGAAGGACTGCAGTGATAGGATTAAGAACCATCCAGATTGAGGTGGGCCGCACCTTAGCTAAAGTAACTTCATCAGAAAGTCCAGCATACAATGGGTCCATGCCCATAAGAATGGATTGAATTTAATGTATTTTTCTGGGATACGCAGCGCTCCAAACACCACAGGTTATCAGTCCTTTACTTTGTCTGCCTAACCAAAAAGAAACCCCTTATTAGTAAAAGATTTCATCTGGAGTCTCTGCAGTTCCTTTATATTCCATGTCCAGCATGAAATAAAATACACAGGACATCATGAGAGGAGGCAGGAAGATTTGTCCTTTAATCAAAAGAAAAAATAATAGGAGCTGATTTATAAATGACCCAGATATTAGAATTAGCTGACAAAGAATTACAAATGATTCTTCTTAAATGTGTTAAGAAAATTAGAGGGGAAAAGTTTGAGAAATGGATGAAAAATTGGAGCATTCTAACAGAATTGAAATCTATAAAAAAGAACTGAATTCCAGAACTGTAAAAATATTATCTAAAATTAAGAACTCATTAGATGAGTTTAACAGCAAACCAGACATAGCATTAGATGGAATAGTGGACTCAAACACCGGTCATTAGAAAAATCTCCAAACTGAGGCAAAGGAAGAATGGAAAAACAAAAGAGAAAAGCAGGACACGAAGAAAAAGTCTAGCACATGCCTAATTGCAGTCCCAGAAAGAAAGGAGAGAAGAACATCGAAACAATATTTGAAGAGACAATGATTGTGATGTTTTTCCAAAGCTCATTTCCATCTTAACTGGTAAGATTCTTAGTAGTTAGAAGAAGTGAGCAACAGGTGCACATTTACCCTACCTGTATGGACCCAGGAAACTGTTTATTTCCACGGTCCTTTCAGAATTCATCTGCAGTTCACAAATATGCTATAGGATGCAGATTGTAAAGCTTTGTTCTAGATCTGTTCTTTTCAATAGAACTTTCTGCAGTGATGGAAATATTTTTTATGCTCACTGTCCAATACTGTAGGACCTAATCATGGGTAGCTATTGATCACTTAAGGAACTGGATTTTTTTCTGTTTAATTAATTAGCAGCATGTAACAAGAGGCTAGCATATTGAAAACAGCATGAGCACCCAAAAAAGGTAGAATATGTAAGAACTAGAGAGGAACAGTGGATGTTAAAGCAGCTTAAAGGACTTCAGCATGTTTCCCTGTCCTTAATATGATTTAGCTTTTCTCTGCATGTCTATTTGTCTTTTGTTTCTATACCAACTGGTTTCTTTACTCTCTGTTAAACAGAATAGATTCTACTCTGTACATCTTTTTGTACCTCATGCCTTTTTGTTAAGGTGATTTAGCTATTCTTTGCAAGTGTCCTTTTCTTATTTCTGTATCATGTGGTTTCTCTATTCTATAAAATCTCTCAATATTTAATAAAATCTATAATCTCAATACTTTTCTCCTTCCAAACTTTTGCTTACTCATGGTTTCAATTCACTCATAGCTTCTGCTTTTTTATACCTGTTTTGTCTGTTATAATTTTACTTCATTAATCCCACATGTATTAAGTGCCTTTTGGATACTAGGCTCTGTTTAGGCACCAGATATACATCAGTGACTCACCAACAAGCCTTCCTCAAATATTTGTGGAGTCAGGTTACAGGAATACAAATGGAACTTAAAATTAGGCCTGAGTCACTCCCAAAGAACCTCTTTTGTCGCTCAGATGTGGCCTCTCTCAGCCAACATGACAAGCGAACTCACTGCCCTCCTCTTCTCTACATGGGACATGACTCCCAGAGGTGTAAATTTCCCTGGCAACGTGGGACAGAAAACCTAGAATGAGTTGGGACTCGGCATCAAGGGATTGAGAAAACCTTCTCAGACAAAAGGGGGAAGAGAAAAATGAGACAAAATAAAGTGTCAGTGGCTGAGAGATTTCAAACAGAGTCGAGAGATTATCCTGGAGGTTATTCTTACTCACTATGTAGATATCCTCTTTTTAGTTTATGGTATAGTTGAATGGCTAGAGGGAAGTGCCTGAAACTGTAGAGCTGTGTTCCTGTAGTCAGGTTTCTTGAAGATGATTGTATGATGATATAGCTTTTGCAGTGTAACTGTGATTGTGAAAAGGTTTTGTCTGATGCTCCTTTTATCTATGGTATGGACAGATGAGTAAAAAATATGGATAAGAAATAAACAAATATAGGGGGAACAAAGGTTAGAATGAATTGAGTAGACTGAGATACTGATGGTCAGTGAGAGGGAGGGGCAAGGGGTATGGCATGTATGAGTTTTTTCTTTCTCATTTATTTTGCTGGAGAGATGCAGATGTTCAAAAAGAATGATCATGATGATGAATACACAACTATGTGATGATATTGTGAGCCACTGATTGTAACCATGTCAAGAATGTTTGTATGTCTGTTCGTTGCTTACAATAAAAATATTTTTAAAAAAAATCATAATACAAATGGAGACCCCTGGCCTGCCTCACTTCCCCCACCCCCACTTCAACAGTGTTCTGTTTAGTAACCCTGAGGGATACTTCACCAAAGTGTATTCATAACCATACTCCTTCCTCCCTCCCCCACCCCATAGCCTTTGTACCTAGAAGAAGAGGCCAGTCTCAGGACAGGTTGAGCAGGGAATTCTTGGAATGCATGGGCCTACAGTGGGATCTAAAAGCCCAGGCATGGTCTCCTCTTCGGAATGTCTGAGGCCCTGTGGACTTGTCACCCTATGGAGAGGAGAGTGACACAGGAGAGCCATAGTGGGCCACCAGTTGCTAAACCCCAAGTGTTTTACTGTTCATGAAGCTTACATTTTAGTTGGGAGAGAGACTATAAACAGAACGAATAAGTGAGTTGTATATTGGAAGGTTATCAGTACTATGGCATGAAATAAAGCTAGCAAGAGGGGTAAGAAAACCCATATGTCTTGGGTTTGTCTTGGCTTTAAATAAGATGGTCAGTGGAGGTCTTCTTGACAAGGTGACATTAAGCAAAGACTTTGAGTGTGAGCAGCATTTTTCATTAGACTGAACAAGAAATGTTTGCATTAGACAACTAAAACTGAGCTACTTTTGGCTGAAGTGTTGGGGTTTTTGAGTACCTACTAAGTGTCATGTATCATACTAGACATTTTACATTCCTCATCCTGATCAATTATTGCTTAACTGTAGAAGGCATCATTTTCCAGACCACGCAGTTAGTAGTAAATAGTGTTCAGATGACCAACTTCAAAGTTTATGCTATTTCCAAAGATTAAATGAAGTTACAGTAAGTAATTATGCTTAGGAGCCATAAAAAGATAATGCTACAATTAGATGAAAATATTATCTTCCTACTATTTAACAAATTAAATGGAATTTCACTGATGAAGACATGGGTCACTTGATATATTTACAAATTCATATGCTGATGAGGGTGCCAGTCTTTGTTCTTTTGAAATGTGCTATTGCAAGAATGAAAAGATAGTTTTAGAATATTTACTTTAAGTTACATATTAAATAGTTATTTCCATTTTCAAACTTGTTATATTTATTGGTTGCAATGGGGGCGCTTAGGACCTTCATTTTCTTTTTAATACGTCTAACTCTGATAGTGTCTGCAACCTTTCAATATTTTGACTCATTTGCCTTAATTTAATTGCAAGCAGGCTTTCCCCTATGAAGTACTATTTTCCTCACACTGGGAAACTACTAATAATTCTAATTTAAAAAGAGTTTGTGGCAAAAGGAGTTTTCTTGATTCTTGGCAAGTTAAGTCCATTGCAGTTTTACTGTGTATGGAAATCTTTCCATGGAAGGGGTGGCGGTGGGAGAATGGAGATCACTGTACAAAGGAAAAAATTCAATCTCTTTTTTTCATGTGACTTGAACATAAAATTATTTTAACTGCCATGTATGAATCTGGACATTATTCTAAGCTGTTTAGTACTTCAAAAGCACTCTCAAGAAGGAATTGTTTTGCTTATTTGTGATTCCAAATCAAATACGCAGAGAGATTTGGAAGATTTGCAACAGGAAGTAATCTCACTTCTATGTAGCCACTAATCTTGTGCAGAAAAGTTCAACTTTTATGAACAAAGGAAAAGCAGTCTCATTTAAGTTTCAAATACAAGCCCATGTAGCTTGCACTGTTTTCATAACTAAAATGAAGAAGCTGATTGTAAGTTCATCATTTTTTGAGCTGCATTCCTGGAGTCATTTTAGAGTTGGCCAGTTCCTAAAGACCTGATTCAACAGATTGTGAAGAAATATGCTGTTCATACATTTGTATTATAACAATAATGACTGGCATCTGTATAAAACTATAGAGTTTATATAACCCTTTCATGTTTTTACTTCATTTAACCCTGATGATTCTGAGGTATGTATTATTCCTGTTTATGTAGGGACAAGTGAGAGATTCAATGGTTTGCCCTAAATCTTCTAGTTAATAAGTGATAGGACCAGTATTAGAAGCCAGATTCTTTGGCTGCAAATCTGGTGCTTTCCTCTTTGTATCATCTTGTCTTTCTGTGCTGGTTTCTTAGCTGCACATCCTGCTTTTGGCTTCCTTCAAGTTCTTGACCGGTTTAAATCTCTGGGTCTTTTTCATGTACTGTCTTAAGTCAGGTTCTCTTCATCCTGTAAATCTATAATTGCTATTTTTTTTAACTTTAGTGAACTTTTTAATCCATTCATTTTCATTTTCTATTTATGGTTCTAGCCTTTTGAAATCTTTTCAATCTTGATTCTTTTATCCAGTTTATTTTTTATTCCTTCCAGCTGTGTGTCAACAGCAAATTTTATAAGCAGCATGTTTTTGTGATTGTAGAAGCCATCCTAGTAATCTCTCCTGGTATACTGTGTGCTGATCACATAGTTGAAACTTTAAAAACGGTAATTGACAAAAAAGAGATTTTGTACAAGGCAGGAAAAAGAAAACCCATACATAATCCTTTATAAAAAATAATAATACCTCAATAAAATGGCTCTCCATTATTTCTTTGGAACATAGTTATTTCATGACCACCGTTCTGGTTTGCTAGCTATATACCAGAAACAGAATGGCTTTTAAAAAGAGGAATTTAATAAGTTGCTAGTTTACAGTTTTGAGGCTGAGATAATGTCCCAATTTAAAAGCAGGTCTATAGAAATGTCCAATCTAAGGACTCCAGGGAAAGATACCTTGGTCCAAGAAAGGCAAGAAGTTCATGGCTTCTCTCTCAGCTGGAGGAACACATGGTGAAGTCTGCTAGACTTCTCTTCTGGCTTCTTGTTTCATACAGCTTCCCAGGAGGCGTTTTCCTTCTTCATCTGCAAAGTGATGCTTGCTGGTGGACTCTGCTTCATGTTTGTGTGGTGTTCTCTCTTGTTCTCTAGCTTTTTCCAAAGTGCTGCTTCTTTTAAAGGATTCCAGTAAAACCAATCAAGACCCACCTGGAATGAGTGGAGACACGTCTCTACCTAATCAAGTTTAATACCCATACTTGATTGAGTCACATCTCCATGGAGATAAGCTAATTAAAGTTTCCAGCGTACAATACTGAACAAGGATTAGAAGAAACTTGCTCCCGCAAGGGTTGATTAAGATTAAAACATGGCTTTTCTAGGGTACATAAACCTTTTCAAACCTGCACAACCACCATAGAACACTTTCGGTGTTTTCTTTTGTTCTGATATATTTATAAAAAATGTTTTCATGGTAAATTAAGTGATTATTTTCTTTTCATATCTAGACTAATTCTCAGTATTTTAAGAATCCATTTCCTTGTATCTTGTTTTCTGAAATTGGCCTAGAGTCACTAAGGAGTCTAGAGTTTCTTATTGGGAGCCCTAAAAAGAAGAAATCTAGTTGAAAGGAGGGTGGTGGGACTTATTTTATGACTGCATTTACATAGGAAACATTTAGGTTGTATATTTAAAATTTAGATTATATTTTTAAATTAATAGTAACAATTTTCTAATAAAATTTTTATTCATACAAAACAGATTGAGAAAACATCAGGTATTATTATTTAGTTTTATTATTTTGTGAGGAGTGGTGAATTTTTTCAGGTATGGGGCTAAGGCCTCTCCAAGCTGCCCACAGTTGCCGTCCCAATGTGGTATTTAGGAGTGACCCTGGCCAGCCACTTGGTGTCTGCTTTCTGCATGACCTAACGTGATTTTTTTAACCCTTTACCAGCATAACACCTTATGAGCAGTAACTAATGATGTGAAAGAAACTTTGTATAAAAAAGAAATGTCAACAGGTGATACTGGTCTTGCAGATGGAAATAAAAGTTAATGGATAATGTTACTACAGTAATGTGATATAATGCCAGACAGTTTATTTTATTAATAAGATTTATTTTAAATCTTTATCAATTCCTTTAATTCTATATAGATAGAACTAATAAAGTCTAGGAAGGATTATTAAATCCTTCAGTTGTACTTTAGGGCATTTTGTGGTGGAAGCTATATAGTAGGAGTTGAGTTCAAGAGGATTCAGGAATGTATTGCATTATGTAGCCCCACCCAACACCAACAGTGTACTGTATTTCACCTTTTCTAATCCGCCCCCTTTTTCTTTCACATGGGCAGGCACCAGGAATCGAACCCAGGTCTCTAGCATGGCAGGCGAGAACTCTGCCAGTGAGCTACTGTGGCCCACCCTCACCTTTTTGAAATAGTTTTTTTATCGTGCAGTATTCACATTTCTCTTTTCAATTTTGTTCACTTTTTGTGCTTAAATGAAAGATAAAAATGAATTTAAAAAAACAACAAAAAAGTCAAAAAGAAAAAATTTAAAAAAAGAATTAAAAATATCTGATGCCTTATTCAAGCAAATTTTTTAGAAATTGAAACTGTTTAGTGATCTCACAAGTAGAAGCACTCACAGGCTCCATCAGTCAGAAAAATATAAAATTTTTCATCCAGAAAATTTGCTTTTATTGGGCACCTGGGTAGGGAGCTCTTGTTCTAATTTTTTCTAAACTATAGTCAGTAGACTGACCTCACTGCCATTATTTTTGCAAATATCCAAGTGGGTTAAATATCCAGTGATTTCTTTTTGAGGACTCTACTGAATATATAGCATGAAGTAATGCTCTTTTGGTCTTCATGAGCTGTGACAGTAAATACATAAGATAGTTATACCTTGAGGTGTTCAAGTTTTTAATTGTTGAAGTCTTTATTTAAAGTTTAAACTTGTCTGTTTCTGAAAGGAATTTGAGGTGATTTCTAATTATATGGGAAAATCTCCTCATTGTAACTGAATGGTATTACATATCAGCTGTAATTGTAGAAATTTTCATTATCTGAGTAGATGTATTTCTGTTTTTCATCTTAATGTTTCTTTCTTCTCCACTTTTTCTAACTTCTTGAATTCCAAGCAATTTCCCCCCTAAAATTGTGCTCTGTATAATTCTTAACATGAAGAATTATATATCCTACGATGTGTAAGAATGAATTGTGTATATCATGTGTATTCTTATATTACTTATAATAAAATTCAGTTTCAAAGCAACCAAGACACAGGAAGGTATAGGAAAGGATTCTGAAACCTTAAAATGAAGTTTTTCATAGCTGTCACAAAAAGTGTCAAAAATATGCATAAAGCTGGTAGTACTGCAAAGAATAAAAATGCTAACTGTATCAATGAATGAGTTTACAAACTATGAAGCATGTAGAGTTAAGAATTCCCAATAAGTGATGGAATTTTTAAGGGAAATTTTTATGATACCTTGATTATTACAGAGTGTGTTATGTATCTAGATAAAAAAATAAATTAAAATTAAAAATTGCGTATTTTCTTCTTTCTTTCTGTTACTAGATGAAGCAAACCTTAATAAGATCCCAATTTGCTTGTACTTATAAAGATGACTGCATGATAAGCAAGGATAAATGGAATAGTGATAATTCTGCTTCAAATCCTCTATGTGTTCTTCACATAGAAAATGGCCTTCTTGGTAATTGACCTTATTTGAGCAGTTAAATACAATTTAATTTTAGTTTACTAATTGGTTTTAACTGAGTAAAATTAGAGGGTTTTGCTTTGTTTTGTTTTTTGTTTTTTTTTGCCAGAGTATTATGAAATGTAGAGGTTTATGTTTGTAAAGATCTGGGTTTATTACAAATTTGTGGGTAGAGATAGGACACAGTTTAATTTTAGTAAGTGTATTTAAGAAATAATTTTTATTATTTGTTTAAAGATTAAATGTCATGGATTCAAATAAAACATTTTTTGGTATGGATAAGAGCTGGTACAGTAAAATGAAAGGATAGAAATATGATAGTAATGTGGCTGTATTTGTTAATCATGCAATTTAAAGCATTCTTTCATTGTAAATCATGAATTTTTAAATATACTTAAGCCAGTTTTAGGGTTTATTATAAAATTCTCACAAGTGAAATACTAAATATTATGTAATTTCTCCCTCCTTTTCATCTTGCACAACTAACACAAGGTGTAAATTCATCTGTTGGAACACCAACAATTGGAACAACTTTTGAAAATGTTCATCTGGACAGAAGTAAAAATGAAAAAGTATTAAGAAAATCAAGAAGTCACACAGGAAATAAGAGCTCAAAAAGGAAACAGGTGGATTTGGATGGTGAAAATATTCTCTCTGATAATGGAAACAAACTGCCTCAACATAAAAGTGCTAAAATACCTGAGGCACCAGACAAATCACAGAATAAATTGAACGGCAAACCAGGAAGAGTAGCGAAAGGCAGCAAGTGTACTGCCAAGGACAAAGTAATTACTGGTCAGACAAAGTTAACTCAGTTTTTTAGACTATGAATTTATCTTTTGTGTGCTTTAGATTTATTTATATCTAAAACCTTTCACCAAAGGCATACATTTAATTTTTAAATGATCAAGGTGTAAATTACACTAATGCTTTATTATTTTGATCAGAAGTGTATGTAAGATTCATATGTTAAGTATTGTTCAAAAATACTAATAAGTCATAATTATGCAGAATTTTCACAAAGTTTAATGCACAAAAAAAAGCATATCATTTAGGTTACTGATATATCTCAATTTTTTAAAGCAGACATTTAATATTATACATAGTCACAATAACATGAAGGGCTTCCCCCCCATTGGCAATTAAATGATTCTGTTTTCTTCTGAAAAGATGGTATGGATGAAGAAGTATCAGACTTGCCAACAAGGTCGGTAGACTCTTCCCAGCATACACCTGAGCACTGAAGGAAAAAAAAATGTTTAAATTGTTTAATGGATCATGCAAAATTTATTAGAAATTAAAGAATGAATCTAGTATAGCTAAGTTTGCATAAGTCAAAGTTATAATAGCTAATTAAATACTTGTTTACCCCATATTTTGGGGGAGGGGACTCATTTTTTTGAGCTATAATTGAACCATGTTCATATTTGATTTTGTTATGATTGTATCCAAATATGGTTAAACTCAGAGTTCTATTTTATGGTATTAAGCTATAAGAATTGAATTTTTAAAAGACTACTCACTGTCAAAATCTCTTCTCCCTATAGGAAACTTAGCTGAATTTTCTTCATCCACAATTTCTCTCTTTTCCTGTGTTGATTCGGCATCTTGAACTCCATTCTCAGCTGGAAAAGCTACAGATTCTTTCAGTGCGAGATAGGGTTTTATAGCTAGATTCAGTGGCAGGCCATGATTTAAGGAATTATACTTGGAGCCTGTGTTCTGCAAAGAAAATATCAATTTGTATTTTACTTGTTTCTTTGGAAACTATAATACAATTGAATAATTGAATAATATTCTTATTGCCCTGTTTTGCTTTTGAATCTTTAAATACTAGTTTATTGTTGGAAAATTTTTTCTTGGATAAGAGGTATTCTCCAGGGTATATAAACAACCTGGTACATATAAAGTATCATCAGTTATTCTAATGCATTTTATATGCCTATTTGTAGATACATCTGTTTATAAAAATAAGAGTATCGATTTTATATTTCAAAGGATTTCTGAAAATCATTTAAATTTCCAGTTAAGTAAAGGACTAAGCCACACTTACCTTTGAATTTCTGTTTTCCTCATCGTTCATGAAACTGCTCTCGTCACTTTTGTATTGTTCCAGGGAAGGAGCAATGACTGATTTTCCTGCGGTATCTTCTTTCTGAAAAGCTTTCCCCAGCCTAAATGTATTAAATACCATGTCATCTTTTAAATTTCTTATGGACTTTGATGCCGAAAGTAAAATACCCTGAGAAAACAAAGACAGAGTCAATATTAATAGGTATGATGAGAGACTCATTTTTACCATTCTTAATTTTATATTTGCTTAAAATCAAACAAGAATGTGTAAAATGAAGAAAATTTCTTAGTCAGCCTGCTTCATAAATGATTCTTACCTTTATATATTTTCCAGCTTGAATAGAAAGCACTTCAAAGTCTTATGTTTTCAACATTTTCCAAATGACTCATCAGATAGAGGCTCACCTTTTGTGTAGCTGCTAATGCTTGCATTGTTTTGGTTTTAGTGGTTTATTGTTTATTCTTGAGTTTCAATTTTCTCAGAATCTGATTGAGGACCTTGGTAGGATGCTTTCTGTTGAATAGATTAGTCTTTTGAAAATGGGTTGTTATTCAAGAAGACCACAGGACATCAAACACTCTTCTGTATATTTTCTGATGAAATAAAATATTAAAACTCAAGTAATTTCACTCAAACATGATAAGGATAAAAGTTTTGTTTACTTTAAGCCTGCTTAAGTTTAAACAATCTTCAAAATGGATTTTCTTTCATAAATGCTTGTTATAGTTTTTGGTGATTAAAGTACATGTGCCTGTCAGTGTGAACAAAAGGTCATTCATATTTTATGTAAAACTGAACTTTCAGGTGTGGATATTTTATTTTATCCTTGCATTTGCAAAATGATAATACTGACATTAATTAGTGACTTTAACAATTATTGAATAGCAAGTCTCTGAAAAGAATTTTTATACGCTCCGTAAGTATTTGTTTTGGGTGATGAGTATATGTTGTATGATTTCTTTTTTTCCTTTCAGTATTTTTACTTTTTTTTTTTGGCAAGAGTGGGCTCTGTCAGTGTTTTTATTTAATACATTAAGTCAACAGAATAAAATTACATCACAATTGTTCATTTTAGGTAAACCAAAAGGTAGTTATAACCTTACAGAGCATTCTCCAAAAGGTATTCTCTTGGTCTTTAAATGTTTCTATTTGCAAGTCAAGTAAACTGATGTCACCATATCCTAAGGGTTTTCAAAATTGGACAACTCATACGCAATAAATACTTATTAAACTGAAGTGAATTGAGAAACACCATTAGTTATACCATTCCTAACAATGAAATCCGCCCTATTCACTGGCCAGTTTTTCAACAATGTTTTGACTATTCTTGGCCATTTGCTTTTCCATATAAATGTTAAAATCAAATTTTCAAGTTTTGTGAGAAATCTTAACAAAATTTCAAAGGTAATTGCATTCATTTTATAGATTACTTTTGGAGGGGAATTGATATCTTTAAGATAATTGATTTCTTATCCATTTACATGGTACTGCTCTACGTTTACTTAAATCTTCTTCAGTCTTTTCATAACGTTTTATTGGTTTCTTCATAAAGTTCTTAAATATCTTTTGTTGAAACCTCTCCATTCCTGTTTTAGTTCTTTTGTTTGTTTGTTTGTTTGTTTTTTAAGAATTGTCTATTATTGTACAATTTGTCCATTTCTCTATTTACAAATTTGATAGTATAAAGTTATTCATCGTATTTTCTTCTGAGTATTTTTAACCTTGCTCCATCTATAGTTATATTTCATTCTAATTATGTTAGTTTGTGATCTCTTTCTCTTTCTGTCTCTCCCTCTCTCTCCCCACTCCCTTTCTTTTTTAATCAGGTTACCCAGAGGTTTATTGATTTTGTTAGAACTCACTCTTGTCTTTGATGTTCTTTATTATGTTTTTTGTTTTCTGTTTCATTAATTTCTGCTTTTGGTTATTCTTTACTTTTTTGAGGTTTGTTATTTTTCTAACTTTTAAAATTGGAGTAATATTGTTAACTCATTAACATTTAGACTTTTTTTAAAAAAAGCATTCAAGACTATCCATTTCCCTTTATCATTTTTGCAAAGTCCTGCAATTTTTGTTAATACTTTTATTGTAAATAACGAACAGACAGACATTCTTGATGTACAAACATTCTTGACATGGTTACAATCAGTGGCTCACAACATCATCACATAGTTGTGTATTCATCACCATGATCATTTTTTTGAACATTTGCATCTCCCCAGCAAAATAAATAAGAAGAAAAAAACTCATACATGCCATACCCCTTACCTCTCCCTCTCATTGACTACTCGTATTTCAGTCTACTCAATTAACCTTTGTTTCCCCTATTATTTATTTCTTATCCATATTTTTTACTCATCTGTCCATCCCATAGATAAAAGGCAGATCAGACACAAGTTTATGCAATCACATAGTCACATTGTGAAAACTATGTCATTATACAGTCGTCTTCAAGAAACATGACTGCTGGAACACAGCTCTACAGTTTCAGGTACTTCCCTCTAGCCACTCTACTATACCGTAAACTAAAATGAGGATATCTATATAATGTCTAAGAATAACCTCCAGGATATCCTCTCAACTCTATTTGAAATCTCTCAGCCACTGACACTTTATTTTGTCTCATTTCTCTCTTCCCCCTTTTGGTTGAGAAGGTTTTCTCAATCCCTTGGTGCCGAGTCCCAATTTATCCTAGGATTTCTGTCCCACATTGCCAAAGAGATTTACACCCTTGGGAATCATGTCCCATGTGGAAGAGGGGAGGGCAGTGGGTTCACTTGCCATGTTAGCTGAGAGAGAGGCCACATGTGAGCAACAAAAGAGGTTCTCTTCGGCTGACTCTTAGGCCTAATTTTAAGTAGACTTATCCTATCCTTTGCAGGGATAAGTTTCATAGGGGCAAACCTCAAGATTGAGGGCTTGGCCTGTTGGTTTGGTTGTCCCCACTGCTTGTGAGAATATTAGGAATTCTCCAAATGGGGAATTTGGAATTTTCCCCATTTCTCCCCATTCCCCAAGGGGACTTTGCCAATACTTCTTTATTCATTGTTCAAATCGCTCTGGGATTTATCGGGGCATCACACTAACTTGGACAAGTCAACCAAATCTCATGCCCTTTTCCAGATTCCATGTACTTAGGGTGTTCAATTAAACTGTCCATATAAGTTAAATTAGGAAATGCACTAGTCAAAATATAAATTTTGCACCAAAAATACATTTCTTGCTTTAGTCTCACACAGAAGTTGAAGTTTTAAAATAGGAATGACCATCTATTTTTAACACCCTGGGATACTGACATTCCTTTGTTCTTCCTCATACAAAAACATTTTTTAATTTGTCCATTTATTTCACTGTCTTTGTATACTCTAGGCATTCCTAAACTATACCATCTCAGTGTTTATCATCTGTTCTTTCCTTCTGGTTTCATATGTGCCCCCACATATGAATGTTTAGAATTTTCAACATTACTTAGTTCCAGGTTTCTCTAATTTCCATTATTATTTCTTCTTTGCCTCATGACTTAGGTATTAACATTCCAAATGTATGGGCATTTCATTTTAGGAGGGGAGGGTACGAAGTTCTAACTAAATTGGGGTGTTGCAGAAAGCTTGGTCTATAAAATTATAAGCCATTTGAAATTTGTATTAGATTGAATGATAGGATATTGCCTGTTTTCAACTTTTTTTGACCTATAAACACTAATTCCATATGGCTCAATGTAGAGCCATGTTTGTGTCCTATAGTGTCTTCTCTTTGTGGAAAGGTTCTATTTGTTCTTGAAAAGACAAGGTACTATATATGCTATAACATGAAATATGATTATTGTGTTCAAATTGAATACACTTTATTGATTTTCTTTTTTTTGTCTACTGGACAATCAATTACTGAAAGATATTTGCAGATATCTCACTATTAAAATAGGCTTATCTAATCCTGTTTGTGACTCTGCAGTTTTTGCTTTACTTATTTTGAGCCTCTGTTGTTAGAATGTTGAAATGCAAATTTTTCCTCGGAATCCAAACCAAACCATACCATATATCATGATGAAGTGACTTTCTAGCGTTAATAATGGAGCCAGTCTGCTCCCAATTCAGGGGTCCCTGGCATTGTTCTGGGTTGGGAAAGATTGACTTGGGAAACCATTCTCTGGCATGTCCTCCCTTCCAGGATTTGTTGCCTAGGCAAAAAACATGTTAAAACAATGAAAGCAGTGTAAGAAACTGTTGAGGCAGATGGCTTGAGGCAAAAGCTTACCAGCTTTAAACACCCAGGAGAGCTTTAATAATGTGTCTTGCCTTAGAATAAATTTTTTAGTCTATTAGCATAACTACATCATCTTTCTTTTTATTAAAATTTCATCATTTTACTTTCACCTTTCCTGTATCTTTGTTTTAGATATATCTGTTGTAAATATTATACAGCTGAATTTGTAATTTTCAAATAGGTTGACTGTCTTTTTCTTTTACAAGGAAAGTTTAGTTCATTTGTACTTACTATGATTAGTGAACTATTGAGATTCATTACTACTACTATCTTATTTTGCACTTTGAATTTGTTTCAGTATGGTTTTTCTCCTTACATTCTTTTGATTAAATTTATTTGATGTTTTGTTCTTTTGAGCTTATCTTAGACATTTTAATATCATCTTAAGTTATTGAAATTTAAAGTTAATAGGTATTTTTATCTTCCTCCAAAATAATGTAAAGATCTAGAATGATTCACTCAAGTCACCTCTATTCCTGATTTATTTATTTTTCCAGAATTTAAGCATTTTTTAATGAAACAAATTGGTTTATTTTATTATTTTATATGATCAGCATTTGTTTACATTTGACAGTGTTTATTTTACTTTTTTTTGCTTGTCATTCCTTTTCATATTTCAGACCTGCTTTTGACAACCATTTATCTTTCTGAAGTATATCCTTTAGATGGTTTGTTACTAAAATATTTATTAGTAAAATATTTCAGTTTCAATTACTCAGCTGACAGTTACTTTCTCTTAGTACTATATTATTATTTCAGTGTTTTCTTCTTTTCATTATTATTCCTGATAATGAATAATAAATAAATAAATGATAATATAATAAGGATAATAATTATTATAAAATAAAATAAATTTAAGAAATAATAATAATAATAAATAAAACTAAAGCTCTCAGTTTTAATTATAGTTCCTTTGAAGTAATCTCTATTCTGTCTAGCTGATTTTAAAATCTTCTGTTTATGATTGATTTCTACAATCTCAGGTGTTTGAGTATGGATTTCTTTTAATTTAGATTTTTGAATCTGAGAATCAGTGTCTCTTCTGAATTCTAGGATGTTGTTAGGTATTATCTCTTTAAATATTGACTTTCCCTCATTCTATTTTATCCTTCTGGTATTCCCTTTTTTTTTTTTTTTTTTTTTTACTTTTTAAAAAAAATTTATTAATTAAAACATTAAGAAACAAAATAAAACATCAACATACGTAATCAGTAATTCACAATATCATCACTTAGTTGCATATTCATCATTTCTTAGAACATTTGCATTAATTCAGAAAAAGAAATAAAAAGACGATAGAAAAAGAAATAAAACGAACACAGGAAAGAAAGAAAAAAAAAAGATTATACCTACCATACCCCTTACCTCTCACTTTCATTGATCACTAGCATTTCAAACTAAATTTATTTTAGCATTTGTTCCCCCTATTATTTATTTTTATTCCATGTGTTCTACTCCTTTGTTGACAAGGTAGCATCAGACACAGGTTTTCACAATCACACAGTCACATTGTGACAGCTGTATCATTATTCAATCATCCTCAAGAAACATGGCTACTGGAACACAGCTCTACATTTTCAGGCAGTTCCCTCCAGCCTCTCCATTACATCTTGAATAACAAGATGATATCTACTTGATGCATAAGAATAACCTCCAGGATAACCTCTTGACTCTGTTTGGAATCTCTCAGCCATTGACACTTTGTCTCATTTCCCTTTTCCCCCTTTTGGTCGAGAAGGTTTTCTCAATCCCTTGATGCTGAGTCTCAGCTCATTCTAGGATTTCTGTCCCACATTGCCAGGAAGGTCCACACCCCTGGGAGTCATGTCCCACGTAGAGAGGGGTAGGGTGGTGAGACTGCTCGTTGTGTTGGCTGGAGAGAGAGGCCACATCTGAGCAACAAAAGAGGATCTCCTGGGGGTTACTCTTAGGCCTAAATTTTTTTTTTTTAAAATCCTGTGTTCTCTGTTATAACTCCTTTTCCTTTGATTCTGCTCCCAATCTATAGCAGTTTTTGGGCTATACTCATTCTAACTTTTACACGTTAAATCAATATAGGATAGGGGGATGGAATTAGCAGATATTCTTGGAGAGGCTGGCCCTTCAGGACTTGAAGACTTATCTGACCTAGGATCTTAGGCCTAAATTTTAAATAGACTTGACCTATCCTTTGTGGGGTTAAGTTTCAAATGAACAAAGCCCAAGACTGGGGGCTCAGCCTATAGTTTTGGTTGTCCACACTGCTTGTGAGAATATCAAGAATTCACCTTGGGGAAGTTGAATTTCTCCCCGTTCTCACCATTCCCCAAAGGGGGACTTGCAAATACTTTTCCACTCACTGATCGAATCACTGTGGGATTAAATATACTTTTTTTTTTTTATTAATTAACGGAAAAAAAGAAATTAACCCAACATTTAGAAATCATACCATTCTACATATGCAATCAGTAATGCTTAACATCATCACATAGATGCATGATCATCGTTTCTTAGTACATTTGCATCGGTTTAGAAGAACTAGCAACACAACAGAAAAAGATATAGAATGTTAATGTAGAGAAAAAAAATAAAAGTAATAATAATAGTTAAAAAACAAAACAAAACAAAACAAAAACCTATAGCTCAGATGCAGCTTCATTCAGTGTTTTAACATGATTACTTTACAATTAGGTATTATTGTGCTGTCCATTTTTGAGTTTTTGTATCTAGTCCTGTTGCACAGTCTGTATCCCTTCAGCTCCAATTACCCATTCTCTTACCCTGTTTCTAACTCCTGCTGGATTCTGTTACCAGTGACATATTCCAAGTTTATTCTCGAATGTCGGTTCACATCAGTGGGACCATACAGTATTTGTCTTTTAGTTTTTGGCTAGACTCACTCAGCATAATGTTCTCTAGGTCCATCCATGTTATTACATGCTTCATAAGTTTATCCTGTCTTAAAGCTGCATAATATTCCATCGTATGTATATACCACAGTTTGTTTAGCCACTCGTCTGTTGATGGACATTTTGGCTGTTTCCATCTCTTTGCAATTGTAAATAACGCTGCTATAAACATTGGTGTGCAAATGTCCGTTTGAGTTTTTGCCCTTAATTCCTTTGAGTAGATTCCCAGCAATGGTATTGCTGGGTTGTATGGCAATTCTATATTGAGCTTTTTGAGGAACCGCCAAACTGCCTTCCACAGTGGTTACACCATTTGACATTCCCACCAACAGTGGATAAGTGTGCCTCTTTCTCCGCATCCTCTCCAGCACTTGTCATTTTCTGTTTTGTTGATAATGGCCATTCTGGTGGGTGTGAGATGATATCTCATTGTGGTTTTGATTTGCATTTCTCTAATGGCCAGGGACATTGAGCATCTCTTCATGTGCCTTTTGGCCATTTGTATTTCCTCTTCTGATAGGTGTCTGTTCAAGTCTTTTTCCCATATTGTAACTGGGTTGGCTGTCTTTTTGTTGTTGAGTTGAACAATCTCTTTATAAATTCTGGATACTAGACCTTTATCTGATATGTCATTTCCAAATATTGTCTCCCATTGTGTAGGCTGTCTTTCTATTTTCTTGATGAAGTTCTTTGATGCACGAAAGTGTTTAATTTTGAGGAGTTCCCATTTATTTATTTCCTTCTTCAGTGCTCTTGCTTTAGATTTAAGGTCCATAAAACCACCTCCAATTGTAAGTTTCATAAGATATCTCCCTACATTTTCCTCTAACTGTTTTATGGTCTTAGACCTAATGTTTAGATCTTTGATCCATTTTGAGTTAACTTTTGTATAGGGTGTGAGATATGGGTCTTCTTTAATTCTTTTGCATATGGATATCCAGTTCTCTAGGCACCATTTATTGAAGAGACTGCTCTGTCCCAGGTGAGTTGGCTTGACTGCCTTATCAAAGATCAAATGTCCATAGATGAGAGGGTCTATATCTGAGCACTGTATTCGATTCCATTGGTCGATACATCTATCTTTATGCCAATACCATGCTGTTTTGACCACTGTGGCTTCATAATATGCCTTAAAGTCAGGCAGCGCGAGACCTCCAGCTTCGTTTTTTTTCCTCAAGATGTTTTTAGCAATTCGGGGTACCCTGCCCTTCCAGATAAATTTGCTTATTGGTTTTTCTATTTCTGAAAAATAAGTTGTTGGGATTTTGATTGGTATTGTATTGAATCTGTTAATCAATTTAGGTAGGATTGACATCTTAACTATATTTAGTCTTCCAATCCATGAACACGGTATGCCCTTCCTTCTATTTAGGTCTTCCGTGATTTCTTTTAACAGTTTTTTTGTAGTTTTCTTTATATATGTTTTTTGTCTCTTTAGTTAAATTTATTCTTAGGTATTTCATTCTTTTAGTTGCAATTGTAAATGGGATTCATTTCTTGATTTCCCCCTCAGCTTGTTCATTACTAGTGTATGGAAATGCTACAGATTTTTGAATGTTGATCTTGTAACCTGCTACTTTGCTGTACTGATTTATTAGCTCTGGTAGTTTCGTTGTGGATTTTTCCGGGTTTTCGACGTATAGTATCATATCGTCTGCAAACAGTGATAGTTTTGCTTCTTCCTTTCCAATTTTGATGCCTTGTATTTCTTTTTCTTGTCTAATTGCTCTGGCTAGAACCTCCAACACAATGTTGAATAATAGTGGTGATAGTGGACATCCTTGTCTTGTTCCTGATCTTAGGGGGAAAGTTTTCAATTTTTCCCCATTGAGGATGATATTAGCTGTGGGTTTTTCATATATTCCCTCTATCATTTTAAGGAAGTTCCCTTGTATTCCTATCTTTTGAAGTGTTTTCAACAGGAAAGGATGTTGAATCTTGTCAAATGCCTTCTCAGCATCAATTGAGATGATCATGTGATTTTTCTGCTTTGATTTGTTGATATGGTGTATTACATTGATTGATTTTCTTATGTTGAACCATCCTTGCATACCTGGGATGAATCCTACTTGGTCATGATGTATAATTCTTTTAATGTGTTGTTGGAAACGATTTGCTAGAATTTTATTGAGGATTTTTGCATCTGTATTCATTAGAGAGATTGGTCTGTAGTTTTCTTTTTTTGTAATATCTTTGCCTGGTTTTGGTATGAGGGTGATGTTGGCTTCATAGAATGAATTAGGTAGCTTTCCCTCCACTTCGATTATTTTGAAGAGTTTGAGGAGAGTTGGTACTAATTCTTTCTGGAATGTTTGATAGAATTCACATGTGAAGCCGTCTGGTCCTGGACTTTTCTTTTTAGGAAGCTTTTGAATGTCTAATTCAATTTCTTTACTTGTGATTGGTTTGTTGAGGTCATCTATGTCTTCTTGAGTCAAAGTTGATTGTTCATGTCTTTCCAGGAACCCATCCATTTCATCTAAATTGTTGTATTTATTAGCATAAAGTTGTTCATAGTATCCTGTTATTACCTCCTTTATTTCTGTGAGGTCAGTAGTTATGTCTCCTCTTCCATTTCTGATCTTATTTATTTGCATCCTCTCTCTTCTTCTTTTTGTCAGTGTTGCTAAGGGCCCATCAATCTTATTGATTTTCTCATAGAACCAACTTCTGGTCTTATTGATTTTCTCTATTGTTTTCATGTTTTCAATTTCATTTATTTCTGCTCTAATCTTTGTTATTTCTTTCCTTTTGCTTGCTTTGGGATTAGTTTGCTGTTCTTTCTCCAGTTCTTCCAAGTGGACAGTTAATTCCTGCATTTTTGCTTTTTCTTCTTTTCTGATATAGGCATTTAGGACAATAAATTTCCCTCTTAGTACTGCCTTTGCTGCGTCCCATAAGTTTTGATATGTTGTGTTTTCATTTTCATTCGCCTCGAGGTATTTGCTAATTTCTCTTGCAATTTCTTCTTTGACCCACTCGTTTGAGAGTATGTTGTTGAGCCTCCACGTATTTGTGGATTTTCTGGCACTCGGCCTATTATTGATTTCCAACTTCATTCCTTTATGATCCGAGAAAGTGTTGTGTATGATTTCAATCTTTTTAAATTTGTTAAGACTTGCTTTGTGACCCAGCATATGGTCTATCTTTGAGAATGATCCATGAGCACTTGAGAAAAAGGTGTATCCTGCTGTTGTGGGATGTAATATCCTATAAATGTCTGTTAAGTCTAGCTCATTTATAGTAATATTCAGATTGTCTATTTCTTTATTGATCCTCTGTCTAGATGTTCTGTCCATTGATGAGAGTGGTGAATTGAAGTCTCCAACTATTATGGTATATGAGTCTATTTCCCTTTTCAGTGTTTGCAGTGTATTCCTCACGTATTTTGGGGCGTAAATATTTATAATTGTTATGTCTTCTTGTTTAATTGTTCCTTTTATTAGTATATAGTGTCCTTCTTTGTCTCTTTTAACTGTTTTACATTTGAAGTCTAATTTGTTGGATATTAGTATAGCCACTCTTGCTCTTTTCTGGTTGTTATTTGCATGAAATATCTTTTCTCAACCTTTCACTTTCAACCTATGTTTATCTTTGGGTCTAAGATGTGTTTCCTGTAGACAGCATATAGAAGGATCCCTATATCATCTATATACCTCTATCAGATCTATATCATCTGATACCTATATGCTATATTCTGACTCTCTGAGATTGCTTGTTCTAATTATTTCATATGAATGAGATCATACAATATTTGTCCTTTTGTATCTGGCTTATTTCACTTAACATGATGTCTTCAGGGTCCATCCATGTTGTTAAATGTAGTAGAACTTCATTCCTTTTTATGGATGAATAATATTTCATTGTATGTATGTATCAGATTATGTGTATCCATTCCTTGGCTGATGAACACTTTGGTTGCTCCTGTCTTTTGGCAGTTGTAAATATTGTGGCTTTGAACATCAGTGTACGAATATCTGTTTGAGTGTCTGGTTTCGATTTTTTTGGGCATATACCCAGTAGTTGGATTGCTGGGTCATATGATAATTCTATACATAACTTTCTGAGGAACCTCCAAACTCTTCCACAGCGGCAGAACCTCTTTACATTCCCACCAGCAATGAATGAGTACTTCTAATTCTCTGTATCCTTTCCAATACTTGTAATTTTCTGTCTTTTTAGTAGCAGCCATTTGAATGGATGTGAAATGGCATCTCGTGGTTTTGATTTGCATACCTCAAATTGTTTATTCATTCATTTGTTGATGAATGGGTTGCTTCCACCTTTTGGCAATTGTTAATAATGCCTATCTGGACATTGGTGTGCACATATCTGTTCAAGTCCCTATTTTCAGTTCTTTTCGGTATATACCTAGAAATGGAATTGCTGGGTCATATGGTAGTTCTACACTTAACTTTTGGAGGAATTGCCAAACTTTTTCAAAGTGGCTGCATCATTTAGTGTTTAGTCTAAGGTTTCTTTCATTGTGAATGTCTAAAATTTGTCTACAATGTTATATGAATCAAATAGTTCCTCCCTTTATATTACCATCATATAAATACATCAGAATTGGTCTATCCATTCTTATGTGACACCTGAGCTTTTTGTTGTTGTTGTTGTTGTTTGTTTGTTTTTTTAACATGGGCAGCCACCGGGAATTTAACCTGGGTCTCTGGTATGGCAGGTGAGAACTCTGCCACTGAGCTGCCATTGCCCACCCAACACCTGGTTTGTAACCAGTTTTGGGGTATGAAAAATAGGCTGCCCTGTATATTCTTATACTAGTAAATACATAAGAATGCAATTGGTGAGTAATGGAGTAGAATATGTTTTATTTTTTAAGAAACTCCCAGATTTTTTTTTCACAGGTTTACCATTTTCAGTTCAACCAAGAATGTATTCGTACTTTGGTTGCTCCACATCCTACCAACACTTGATATTGTCAGTCTTCCTTATTTTAGTCATTCTGGTGTATGAGTTGTAGTAGCTCATTGTGGTTTAATTTGCCTTCCCTGATACCCAGCTATGTTGAATACTTTTTCACGTACATCTTAGCTATTTCTGTATCTTTTTTTTTACATTGGCTGACTTAAATCTTTTGCTTATTTTTATGTGTAAGTCTGATTTCTTTCTATATGTTGAATACTAGACTTGTGCCATGCATATGTGAATATTATCTCCTATTCTTATTGGGGTGTTTAGAGTTTCTCATTTTAATAAAGTCTAATTTACCATTTCCTTCCTTTATTGCTATAGTTTTCCTGTGTCCTAAGAAACTTTTTCCTACCTCCAAACATGAAGATATTCTACTTTACATACTCTAAAAGCATATAGTTTTAACTTTTACATTGAGGTCTATGATCCCTCTCAAATTAGTTTTTGTGTTGGGTTTAGGAGGTAGGAGCAAAATGGAATCCAGTTCTTTTGGCACCCTTTGTTTGAAAGAGTATTTTTCTCCATTGTATTGCTTTGGTGCCTTTATTAAAAATAAAATATTAAAAATACAGACCTATTTCTGTATTCTCAAATTTTTTCATTGTTCTGTTTGTTAATCTTTATGTCAACACCACATTGTCTTGAAAACTGTAGCTTTATAGTAATATTGAAGTGAAGAGTGTAAATGGTCCCACTTGGGTCTTTTTCAAGGCTGCTTTGGATATTCTAGGTCTAAACAAGTATCATGTTTGAGATCATGACAAAATGTCTGATCATACTGGACTTAAACTATAAATTCATAACAGAATGTAGCTAAAATAATACACAAACGTGTAGAAACTAAATATTAAACGCTTTTTGAATAATGCATTGATCAAGAAAGCAGTCTGTACTGCATAGAACAATAAGTTGTGCTTAAAAGATACTGCAAGGTAGATAGTGTCATGAGATGAGACTGGAGGGGTAGGTGGGGCTAGCTCATGTGAACTATTTTGAAATATGTGGACCTTAAACCAAAAGAGATTTGAAATAGTTATATTAATAGATGATACAATAGACTGTAAGTGGAAAAAAAAACCCTGCCAGATAGCCAGAAACAAAGATGGTCGTTATGTTCTGACAAAGGGGGCAGTTCAAAAAGAAGATGTAACAAGTATAAATTCTTCTAACAGCAGAGCCCCAAAATATATGAAGCAAATGCTGACACATTTGAAGGGAGAAAATGACAGTTCAACACTAATAGTAAGAAATGTTAATATACCACTTTCAGTAATCATTAGAACATCTAGTCAAAAGATCACTAAGTAAATACAGGACTTGAATTATACTCTAAGCCAACTAGACCTAACAGTCATATATAGAACACTTCAACCAGCAAAAACAGAGTACATATTATTCTCTAGTAGATCATATTATTCTCAAATAGATCATTCTCCAGGATAGACCATGTTAGGTCAGAAAACAATTCTCAGTAATTTCTAAGACTTTGAAATCATGCAGTGTTTATTCTCTGACCACACATGAATGGCGGTAGAAGTCAGTAACAGAGGGAGACTGGAAAATTCACATATACAGGGAAATTAAATGACACACTTAAATCTTAAATAATCAGTGGCTACAGAGAAAATCACGTGCAAAATTAGGAAATACCTTGAGGAGACTGTAAAGGAAAATACAACATACCAAAACTTAAGGAATGCATTGAAGGCAGTGGTGAGGGGGAATTTAAATCTAAAAAAAAGAAAGGAGGAAGACTTGAAATCAGACACTTAACCCTAAAACTGGAAGGAAGGGAGTTGGGGCAGGATGGTGGTTTATTTAGGTGTGAATTTTAGTTAGTCCTCTGTGGCAGCTATTAAATAGCTAGAAACTGTCTGAAACAACTCTGGGGGATTTCTGTGATTGAACATACATGGTACCCATCTGGAATGGGTGAAACAGCCAAGATCCCATATGGAACTGTAAGTCTCCCAAGCCACAGAGGTTGTCATCCATCACCCACAGGCACAACAGGCTGTCTTGGAGTTGGTTCTGTGAGGAAGACAGAAGCCTCCCTAGTAGGACCAGGGAAGGTGGTTTAACCAAGGTCTGAGCGAGGAATTAACAAATTTGGACTGCTGAATACAAGCTCCACGAACAGATAAACCTGGAGCAAGTGCGAAAGGAATTGGGAGGTTTTGCCTGGCAGAGAGACAGCAGGACTGATGGGGGTGGGGAGGCGGCTTTTGTAGTTGGACAAGTTTAAAATACTGGTAAGGGCTGAGCCCCAAGAAAAGGGCACATAGAGCCCCAAATCAACTCTATCTCTTGATTGGCAAACCCAGGGTCTGGGGTCTGGCTCTGAAAAGGATTTTTCTTTTCTTTTTTTTAGTGGTTTTAAGCCCATCAGAAAAGCTGCAGGCTTTCTCAGACTTCAGCACTGCCAAGGCAAGGGTGAAATTAAGCTATGTCTGAGAGACAAAGTAACTAATCAGGTGAAAAAAAATAATTCCGTAAAGGCAATATCTTTTAAGTAGTCTCTATCGGAAACAAGAGAAGGTAACTCAGCCAACTTTCCACTGCAGTTATAATCCAAGCAGAGAGGAGGTGGGATTGATGGGAAAAGAATAAAAAGAAATAAAAGAATAAGGACAGAGGCCTTTGGAGTTGGCTGTGCTCCAAGGGAGGGACATAGAACCAGGTACCAACTCCAGCTTTTGACTGGTGAATCTTGGGGGCTAGGGACTCTGAAAAGGGATTCCTATATTTTCCCTTTTTTCTTTCTAAACGATTCTAAGCTCATTTTAGAAAGCCTAAGGCATTTTCAATTGTCAGTGTTTCACCCAAGCAAGGGTGAAGCTAAGATAGGTCTGAGAGACAAAGAAATGAGTCAGGTGAGGGAGATAATTCCCTACAGGGCATATCTTCCTCGAGAAAAGCGCAGGCAGGGTCCAGCTCAAATGGAGGCCTTCTCTCAGAGAATTCAGGCCCCAGGGGCTGGAAAACAAACCTTGCAATCTACCTCAGCCTCTGTCTTAACCATGCCCCTGGCAGGGGCAGATCTGTCGAGAATTGAAGGGTCCCAACCATTTACACTGGTGAAGAGCTATGGGTTGACAAGTGCCACCTGTTGGGCAGGATAGGAAAAGCAGAGAGTCTAGAGAATTCACAGGGGAGACAGACAACCTGCTGGGTCTCATTCCCAGGGAAACTTGATGCTGATTATAGCCTCCTGGAAAAATCTTATTGGGGCTGATCATATCTAGGGAGACTCACATTAAAAGGTTCCATATAGGCAGGGCAAGAACTAGAAAAACAAGAGCTGAAAAATTCTGATCAGTTAAACAGAAGCTATTCTAGACATCTAAAATATGTTGAACTGAATGTCAAAGTACAGATAAGAGGATAAAGCCAACCAACAAGAAAACCCTAGTGAAAGAGTGAAAACAACCACCAGAATAAACAAATCAAGGAAATCAGATGCCCAGGCACCAGCAAAAAAATGAGTCATACTAGGAAAAGCACAGATGTGCCCCAGTCAAAGGAACAAACATTTCAAGAGTTCGAAAACTAATTGAAGATGTTCAAACAAACATGCAAAATCACATCAAAAATCAAGTCAATGAGTTTAGGGAAGTTATGGCAAAAGACATGAAGGATATAAATTCTTCACCAAAAGACTGGGTGATCATAAAGAAAAACTCGAAAGTTTGAAAAAAAAAATGGCAGAATTTATGGGAATGAAAGGCATAATAGAAGAAATGGAAAAAAAAATGGAGACCTATAACAGTAGATTTGAAGAGGCAGAAGAAAGGATTAGTGAACTGGAGGACAGGACATCTGAAATCATACACCCAAAAGAACAGACAGGGAATAAAATGGAAAAAAATAAACAAAGTCTCATGGAATTGGATGACAACATGAAGGGCATGAAAACATGTTATGGGAGAAACATGTTAAGGAGAAGAGAAGGAAAAAGGCTCTGAAAGAATAATGGAGGAAATAATCGCTGAAAATTTCCCATCTCTTACAAAAGAATTACAGATTCAAGAGGCACACTGTATCCCAAACAGAATATATCTGAATCACCTACTCCAAGACACTAATCAGATTGTCAAATGTCAACAATAAGAGAATTCTGAAAGCAGCAAGATAAAAGTGATCCCTCATGTACAAGATGTTCCAGGTGTTGTTAGCTGCCAGAATGCGATATACCAGAAATGGGTGGCTTTTAAAAAGGGAAATGTATTAAGTTGCAAATTTACAGTTCTAAGCCTGTGAAAATATCCCAATTAAAGCAAGGCTATAGAAATGTCCAATCTAAGACTTCCAGGGAAAGATACCTTGGTTCAAGAAGACCAATGACGTTCAGGGTTTCTCTCTCAGCTGGAAAGGCACATGGCAAACATGGCAACATCTGCTAGCTTTCTCTCCTGGCTTGTTTCATGAAGCTCCCCCAGAGGCATTTATTTATCTTCTTCTCCAAGGGTCTCTGGCTGCATAGTCTCTCATGGTTCTTGTGGCTCTATTCTCTCATGGCTCTGTTACTTTCTCCAAAATGCTTCTCCTTTTAAAGGATTCCAGTAAACTAATCAAGACCCACCTGTAATGGGTTGAGTCACATCTCCCTCTAACCCAAGGTAAATACCCACAATTGGGCGAATCACATCTCCATGGTGATAATCTAGTCAAGTTTCCAACATACAGTACTAATAGGGATTGAATGAAAGGCTGCCTCCACATGATGGGATCATTAAACCATGACTTTTCTAGGGTAAATAATAAACCAGCACATAAGGGAGTCTGAATAAGACTATATACAGATTTTTTTCTGCTAAAGCCATGGAAGAAAGAAGGCAGTGATATGATATTTTTAAAATATTGAAAGAGAAAAACTTCCAGCCAAGAATTCTGTATCTGCCAAAACTGTCCTTCAGAAAAGAGGAAAAGTTTAAAGTATTTTCACACAAACAGACACTGAGAGAATTTGTGAACAAGAGACCTGCTGTACCAGAAATAATAAGAACACTACAGGCAGATGGGAAAAGACAGGAGAGAGAGGTTTGGAAAAGAGTATAGAAAGGAAGTTTTTATTCGGAAAGGGAAAATGAGAGTTAGAAAAAAATAATGTGTGCTGGTTTGAAACTGTTATGAACCCCAGAAAAGACATGAGCTTCTTCTAATCCAGTCCTATTGGGGCAGACCTATTGATTGGGTTGTTTCCCTGGAGATGTGTACCCAACTGTAGGTGAGACCTTTTGATTATGTTGTTTCCATGTGATTGTGACCTGCACGACTGTGGGTGGGACCTTTTGATTAGGTTATTTCCATGAAGATGTGACCCCACCCATTCAAGGTTGGTCTTGATCAGCTACTGGAATTCTTTAAGAAAGGGACATTTGGGAGAGGACACACTTTTGGAGTGGAGACAGAAACACCCCAGAGAGATGCTAAGCTAAGAAATGAAATCCAGACTTTGCCCTGGAAAACCTAAGAAAGAACCCCCACATGTTTAGAGAGAGAAAGCCACTGGAATAAAAAACAGAAGGCAGCAAACTAGGAGCAAAGACTAATAGATCCCAATCACGTGTCCTCCCAGCTAACAAAGGTGTTCCAGATGCCAGCTTTCTTTCCTCCAAGAAGGTATCCTTTTCTTGGTGCCTTAATTTGGACATTTTCATAGCCTTAGAATTGTAACTTTTATCTTAATAAATCCCGTTTATAAAAGCCAATCCTATTCTGGTATATTGCATTCTGGCAGCTTTAGTAAACAAAAACAATATGACACCTAAAATCCAAAAGACAAAATGGTAGAAGTCCTGCCTTTATGATAATAACATTAAATATTAATGGATTAAACTCCACAATAAGAACACATAGCCTGGCAGAATGGATTAAAAAATAGGACATATCTATATGTGGTCTACAGGAGACTCAGTTTAGACCCAAAGACAAAAATAGGTTGAAAATAAAAGGTTTGGAAATGATATTTCATGCAAACAAGAATAAGAAAAGAGCGGGGGTAGCTATACCAATATCAGACAAATTAGACTTCAAATGTAAAACAAGAGACAAAGGAGGACACTATGTATTATAATAAGGGACAATTCATCCTGAAGACATTACAATCATAAGTATCTACTGAGCCAGGGTGTCCCAAAATACATGAGGCACACACTTACTGAAGGAAGAAATAGACACCTCTATAATGGTAGTTGGAGACCTCAGTACACCACTCTCATCAATGGATGGAACATCTAGAAAGAGGATCAATAATGATGTTGTGTAAGACACAAATGAACTAGAGATAACAGACATTTATAGCACTCCACACACCAGAACAGCAGGACAGACATTATTCTCAAGTGCACAAAGAAGTTGCAATAAATTTAAAATGTTCAAAATTGTATAAAACACTTCCTCAGATCATAATGCAATGAAGTTGGAAATCAATAACAGGCAGAAAGCCAGAAAATTCACAAATATATGGAGGCTAAACAATTCACTCTTAAATAACCAGTGGGTCAAAGAAGAAATTCAAAGAGAAATCAGCAAATATCTTGAGGAAAATGAAAATGAAAACATATCAAAACTTATGGGACCTGGGTTCAATTCCTGAAGTCTGCCCATGCAAAAAAAAAAAAAAAAAAAAAAGAAGAAGAAAATTTATGGGATGCAGCAGAGTTGGTGCTGAGAGGGAAATTTATTGCTGTAAATGCCTATATTAAAAAAAGAAGAAAGAGCAAAAAAATTGAATTAATGGTTCACCTGTCAGAACTAGAGACAGAACTGCACATAATCCCAAAGCAAACAAAAGGAAAGAAATAACAAAAATTAGAGCAGAGTTAAATGAAATAGAGAACATGAAAACAATCAAGAGAATCAACATAACCAAAAGTTGGTTCTTTGAGAAAATCAATAAAGTCAACGAACCCTTACCTAGTCTAACAAAAAATAAAAAGCATGCAAATAGGTAAAATCAGAAATGAGAGAGGGGATATAACTACTAACCCCACAGAAATAAAGGAGAAAATGGGAGGATACTATGAGCAAATACATGCTAACAAATAGACAATGTAGACAAAATGGACAACTTTCTAGAAAATCATGAACAAACAACATTGAATCGAGTAGAAATAGATGACCTCAACAAACCAATTACAAGTCAAGAGATTGAATCCATCATCAAAATGTTCCAAAGAAGAAAAGTCCAGGACTAGATGGCTTCATATGTGAATTCTACCAAGAATTCAAGAAAGAATTAGTACCAATCCTGTTCAAACACTTCAAAAAATTGAAGAGGAGGGAAAGTTACCTAACTCATTCTATGAAGCTAACATCACTCTTAATACCAAAGCCAGACAAAGATACTACAAGAAAAGAAAATCACAGACCAATCTTTTTAATAAAAATCCTCAGTAAAATACTTGCAAATCAAATCCAGTAACACATTAAATGAATTATACACCATGTCCAAGTGGGACTGATTCCAGGTATGCAATTCTGGTTCAACACAAGAAAATCAATTAATGGAAACACTACATCAATAAATTAAAGTGGCAAAACCACATGATCATCTCGATTCATGCAGAAAAGGCTTCTGGCAAAATTTAACATCCTTTCCTGATGAAAACACTTGAAGGGATAGGGAAAAAATGGAACTTCCTCCACATGATAAAAGGAATGTATAAAAATTCACAGCTAACATCATAGTCAGTGGGGAAAACCTGATCCTCTCTCTAGACATTCCATCCATTGATGCGAGTGGTGTACTGAGGTCTCCAACTACCATTATAGAGGTGTCTGTTTCTTCCTTCAGTAAGTGTGTGCCTCATGTATTCTGGGACACCCTGGCTCAGTAGATACTTACGATTGTAATGTCTTAGAATTGTAACTTTTATCTTAATAAATCCCCTTTATAAAAGCCAATCCTATTCTGGTATATTGCATTCTGGCAGCTTTAGTAAACCAAAACAATATGACACCTTTCCCACTGAGATCAGAAATAACACAAAGCTGCCCACAGCCACTGTTCTTTTTCAAAATTCTGGAAATTCTAGGCCACCAAAATAAATAAAATTATTCCCAAATTGGAAAGGAAGAAGTAAAACTTCCACCATTTGCAGATGACATGATACTATATGTCAAAAATCCCCAAAAATCTACAGCAAAGCTACTAGAGCTAATAAATGAATATAGCAAAGTGGCAGGGTACCAGATCAATATGCAAAAATCAATAGTATTTCTATACACTAGTAATTTAAGGAGGAAATCAGGAAAAAAATTTACCATAGCAACCAAAAGAATCAAATATTTAGGAATAAATTTAACCAAAGCCATAAAAGACCTATACACAGAAAACTACAAGAAATTGCGAAAAGAAACCACAGAAGACCTAAATAATTAAAGGACAGGACGGACCATGTTCCTGGGTTTTTAGACTAAGTATAGTTAAGAAATCACTTCTACCCACATTCATTTATAGATTCAATGTAATACCAATTAAATTCCTAACAACTATCTTTGCAGAAATAGAAAAACAAGCAACCAAATTTATTTTGAAGGGCAAGGTACCCCATATAGGAAAAAGTATCTTGAGAAAGAGGAATGAAGTGAAGTTCTCACACTACCTGACTAAACCGTATTACAAAGTCACAGTGGTCAAAACAGCATGGTATTGGCATAAAGATAGATATACTGACCAATGGAATTGAATTGAGTGTTCAGAAATAGACCCTCTTATCTATGGACAACTGATCTTTGGCTAACTCAACTGGGATAGAGCAGTTTGTTCAATCATTGTTGGAGAACTGGATATCTATATCAAAAGAAAGAAAGAGGACCCCTATCATATCCATATTAACTCAAAAATGGATCAAAGACCTAAACATTTAGAACTAAGAAAATAAAACTTTTAGAAGAAAATGCAGGGAAATGTCTTAAAGATTTTACTTTTCAGGAATAGAAAAAACATTAACCAAACTTATTTGGAAGAGCAGGGTGCCCCTATAGGTAAATATATCTGGAGAAAGAGGAATGAATTGGGAGGTCTTACACTACATGACTTGTGGTAAGAGGTGATTTCCTAGACCCTACACCCAAAGCACAAGCAATGAAAGAATAGATAAATGAGATCTCCTCAAAATTGAACTCTTGTGTGCATCAAAGGACTTTGTCAAAAAAGTGAAAGGCAGCCTATGCAATGGGAGACAATATTTGGAAACCATATATTAGATAAGGGTTTAAGATCCAGAATATATAAAGAGATCCTTCAACTCAATGACAAAGACAAACAACCGAATTACAAAATGGGCCAAAGATATGGAGACACTTTTCCAAAGAGGAGATACAAATGGCTCAAAAAACATGAAAAGATGCTCAACTTCGTTGGTTATTAGGGAAATACAAATAAAAACTACAATGAGATATCATCTCACATCTACTAGAATGGCCATTACCTAAAAACCAGAAAATTACAAGTGCTGGAGAGGGTATGGAGAAAGAGACACATTTATTCACTGTTTGTAAAGTGTAGAATGGTGTGACCTCTCTGGAATACAGTTTGGCTGTTCCCTAGGAAGCTAAATATAGAATTGCCATGTGACCCAGATATCCCATTACTAGATATATTTGGAGGAACTGAAGGCATACTGATTTTTTTTTTTTTTTTTTTTGCTTTCGAATATTTAGACCTTAGCTAAATATTCTCCAAGGGAGACTTTCATGATTAACCAACAAATATAATGTCCATTAATTGTAGATAGATTTAAATAGATTAATGTGCCGGTTTTACTCTGTGGTGGATCCCAGAAAAGCCATGTCATTTAATCCTCATTCAATTTTGTTGGCTGGGAGCTTTTTGATTGTTCTCATGGAGATGCGCCCCACCAAATTGTGGCTGGTAACTTTTGATTAGATAGCTTCTAAGTCCACCCATTCCAGGTGGTTCTTGATTGGTTGCTGGAATCCTGTAAAAAAGGAAACATTTTGGAGAGTCCCTTTTTAGAGCTGCCAGAGCCCATGCAGCCAGAGACTTTTGGAGATGAAGAAGGTAAACACCCCTGGGGAGGCTCCGTGAAACAAAAAGCCTGGAGAGAAAGCAAATAGATGTTGCCATATTCATCAGGTGCCTTTCCAATTGAGAGAGAAACCCTGAATGTCATCGGCCTCTTTGAACCAAGTTATCTTTCCCTGGATGCCTTAGATTGGACATTTCTATAGACTTCCTTTAATTGGAAGAATTTCATGGCCTTAGAACTGTAAATTTGCAACTTAATAAATTCCCCTTTTAAAAAGCCATTCCAGGACGGACCGCAGTGGCTTGGAAGGCAGAGTTCTCGCCTGCCATGCTGGAGACCCGGGTTTGATTCCCGGTGCCTGCCCATGCCAAAAAAAAAAAGAAGCCATTCTGAGGGTGCACGGGTGGTTCAGTGGTACAATGCTTGCCTTGCATGCTGGAGACCTGGATTTGATTCCCGTACCATACACCTAAAAAAAAAAAGCCATTCTGTTTCTGGTATATTGCATTCCGGTAGCTAGCAAACTAGGACAATTAGTTCAATCTTTTTTATGGGTGCGTTTTAAAAGAATAATTATATTAATTATCCATGAAGACAGACAACAATTGGTTGCAATATAGTATATGTCTTATAGACAAATGCATTTGGATTACCTAAATTCTTTAATATTTCTGCAAATAATTCTAGGAGAAAATTCATTGGGACATTGTGTTGGTTTGAAACTATTTTGTACCCCCGAAAAGCCATGTTCTTTAACCCTGATTCAGTATTGCTAGGTGGGATCTTTTGATTAAGTTTTTCCTTGGAGATATCTGTCCAATTGTGTGAGAGACCTTTTTATTAAGTCATTTCCATGGAGATGTGTCTCTACCCATTCAGGATGGGGATACTTACTGGAGTCCTTTAACAGGGAATCATTTTGGAAAAAGCTTTAGAGCCCACCCAACTAGAGACCTTTGGAGATACAGAAAGAAAACACTCTGGGAACGTGATTTTGAAAGGAGAGGTCAGGAGAGAAAGCTAGCAGATGCCTCTTGCCTTCCCAGCTGACAGAGAAATCCCAAACACTGTCGGCCCTTTCTTTGGAATTAAGGTATCTATCTTTGGATGCCTTAGTTTGGACATCTCTATGGCCTTAGATCTGTAAACTTTCAACTTAATAAATTCCCTTTTTAAAGCTATTCCATTCTGTAGCTTTTACAAACCAGTACAGACATATTTGCCAGTTTTTAAAAAACCCTTTTTTATTGTGAAATATTACATATATACAAAGAAAAATACATTTCACGGTACTTTGTAACATGTAGTTATACAACAGATTTCAAAGTTTTGTATGGGAAACAGTTCCACAATTTTAAATTTTTCCTTCTAGCTGCTCCAAGACATTGCAGACTAAGAAAAATATCAATATAGTGATTGAGCAGTCATACTCATTTCTTAAATCCTATCTTCTCTGTTATAACTGCTCCTTCTCCTTTGATCCTTCTCCCAATCTTTAGAGGTGTTTGGGTTATGTCCATTCTAACTTACTGATATTGGAAAGTGGTGCTGACAATATGGGATTGAGGGATGGAAGTAGTTGATGTTCTTGGAAAGACTGTCCCCTCTGGTTTCAGGACTTATCCGGCCTGGGAACCATCTGCAGGGTGTAGGTTTCTAGAAGTAATCTTAGTATGTAAAACTTTTGTAGAATTTCAGATAGAGCTCTAGGTGTTTGTTTTAGTTTGCAGTTTGCTGGAATGAGATATACCAGAAGTGGAACAAGCTTTAGAAAGGGGAATTTAGTAAGTTACAACTTTACAGTTTTAAGCCTATAAAAATGTCCAAACTAAGGCATCCAGGAAAAGATACCTTAATTCCATGAAAGCTGATGGGTCAGGAACACCTCAGTTAGCTGGGTAATCATATGGCTGGCATATGCTGGTCCCTTGCACCTGGGATCCATTCCTTTCAGACTGTGTTCCTGTGGGGTTCCTACTTTGCTTCTCCAGGGCTGGCTTTCATTGCTTGGCTCCCCCTGGCTCTTTCCACGTTCTGGCTTGTTTAATATCTCATGGCATCACTTGCTGGGGTCCAAGCACCTCCCAAAATCCGTATCTCTGTTCTCCAAGTGTTGGCATCTTTGTCAGCTCTGTTCTGAAGTTTCTGTCAGCTCTATCATTTCTTGACTCTCTCCAAAATGTTTCTTCTTTTAAAATATTCTGGTAAACTAATCAAGACCATCTGGAATGGGTGGAATCACATTTCTATCTAATCAAAGGATAATTTCCACAACTGGGTATGCCTCATCTCTGTGGAGATAATTTAATCAAAGTTTCTGCCCTATAATATTGAATGAGGATTGAAAGAAGTGTCTGCCTCCAGAAGATTCGATCAGGATTTAAACATGGCTTTTCTGGGGTACATAATACTTTCAAACCAGCACAGTGTTCTTTAGGGTTAACAGGAATGGTATTGGCTGGGATTTGGGAAACCTTGGCAATTGGCATTATCTAGTTGAAGCTTGTGTAAGAGTAGTTTCCAGACTTTGTACTCTCTTAGCCACTGATACCTTATTTTGTTAACATTTCCTTTACCCATTTTGGTCAGGATGGCATTGTTGATCCCACAGTACCAGGGGAGTCATGTCCCATGTTACCAGGGAGACGTTTATCCCTGGATGTTATGTCCCATGTAGGGAGGAGGGTAATGATTTTCCTTATGGAACTTGCACATTGATGTTGACAGTGGCATTATTCATGATTGCCAAGAGATGGAGACATTCCAAATGTCCATCAATGGATGAGTGAATAAACAAACTGTGATATATACATACGTGGAATATTACACAGCAGTAAGACAGAATAAAGTTGTGAAGCATGCAGCAACATGTATGAACCTTGAGGACATTATGTTCCATGAAATTAGCCCAAAACAAATGGACAAATACTGTATGGTATAACTAATATGAACTAATATTAATGAGCAAAATTTGAGAGTTAAAGGTGAGAACACCGGTTACAGGAGATAGAAAGAAGTTCGAGATCAGGCATTTGTTGCTGAAGGAGTACAAAACACTCAAAGGATTGATTGTATAGATTTAGAAATAGATGGTAGCACATCCAGGAATCTATTGATAGCGCAATACTGTAAGTACATTGAACAAATGAGGGTGAGTATGGTTGAAAGAGGAAGGCAAGGGACATGTATAACACCAGTAGGAAAGATAGAAGAAGATAAAGACTAGGCCTGTTTATCTTAATGAAACCTAGAGTGGTCAGTGATAGTGATTAAATGTACAAATATATGAATGCTTTTGCATGAGGGAAACAAGTGAATGTCAACATTGCAAGGTGTTGAAATGGGATGGTATATAGAAAAAATACAGCCAATGCAAATTAGAATCTAAAGTTTTAACAGTAACATTGTAATATGCTTCCAGTAAATGTAGCAAAGACAATATACCAAAGCTAAATGTCAGTAAAAGGAGATACAAGGGAAGAGTATTATATTCTTGGTGTTGATATTCTCATTTTTATTTTATTTTACTTTATTTATTTTAAATAAACAAATTATTTTTTCTTCATTTTCCTTTCTCTGTGAAAGAAATGGAAATGTCTTCATGTCTTTATATCGATTGTGGTGGTGAATGCATAACTACTTGATTATATCAGGAACCACTGATTGTTTACTTAGAATGGATTGTATGATGTGTGAATAAATTATTTTAAAAATTTATTTTTAAAATAAATGCTGGAGAAAAGTGTGGAAAGAGGGATGTGTTGTTTCCTATTCATTGTTGGTAGCAGTGTGGTGGCTCCACAGGAGGCTGAGTATAGGCTGTCATATGATCCTACAACCCTGTTATCAGCTGTGTACTCGGAAGAACTGAAAGCAAGGACACGAATGGACATTTACACACTGGTGCTTATGGCAGCAGTCGTCACAATGTGCGGTGGATGGGGGTGGCCTAAGGATACGTTGACTGATGTACAGAAGGGCAAACTGTGGTGAATACATACATTAGAATATTGAGTGACTGCAAGAGGGAATGAAGTTATGAGACATGCACCTAGTTGAATCGGCCTTGAGGACAGTATGTTGAGGGAAATGAGCCAGAAGTGAAAGGACAAACATAATGGATTAACTAAAATGTGTGAACTTTGAGAGCTTAGGTCATTAGGGGAAGGCTTATTGTAAATCTTTCTAGATTGTAAACTCTTATAGCAACCACTTCTGTTCCTGAGTTATAATGGTTATTTCTAAATTCTGAGATGCTGAGCTTCTTGCATATAACCTGGTCAGTCTCTAGAACTTTGTGTATCTATGTGACAGCTGAGACTCAGTGCTAGAGTTCTCAGCTATGAAAGTCAGCAACTGTTAGAAAAAAAGCTGAACAAGATCAGACTTCAATTAGAGATATGAATGAAGCAGATCTGGTGAGGACTAAGGTAAATCAGATTAAAGGGTAAAGGATGATATTGACTGTGTTTTAAAACATCAACTTCTGTGTGAGACCAAAGGAATAGATGTTCATTTGGTGCAAAATTTATATTTCTGTAGTACACCATCTAATTTAATTTGTATGGTCAGTATTTTCAAGCAACATAATTACAACCTTCTACAGGTTACTGCAATGCCCCAATACATCCCAAAGTAATTTGGGCAGAGAATAAAAAGACATTTACAAACCCCCCTTGAGGGATTGAGAAAGATGTGGAAATATTTAACTTCCCCATCTTACAACTCCTGATATTTTTACAAGCATTGGGGACTACCAATTTAATAGTTAAGTCCTTGTTCTTGGGGCTTACCCTTATGAAACTTATTCCTGCAAAGGAGAAGCTAAGCCAATTTATAATGATGCCTGAGAGTCACACCCAGAGAATCTTTTTCGTTCCCCAGCTGTGGCCTCTCTTTTTTAAATTAATTTTTTTTTTTTGTGGCCTCTCTCTTGAAGCCAAGTTGGCAGGTAAACTCACTGCACTCCCCTGTGTGAGATCTGACTTTAGGGCTGTTAATCTCCTTGGCAACGTGGAACACGGCTCCAAGGGATGAACCTGGATGGGAGTGAGAAGGCCTTCTTGACCAAAAGGGGGAAGAATAATGAAACAAAATAAAGGTTCAGTGGCTGAGAAGTTTCAGATAGAGTTGAGAGGTCATTCTGGAGGTTATTCTTATGAATTATATAAATATCAATTTTTAGGTTTTAGTGATTAGAACATCTAGAAGGAAATACCTGAAATTCTACCCCAGAAAAGCTATGTTCTTTTTCCTAATCCAATCTTGTGGAGGTAGATGTATTGTTTAGGGTGTGACCTTCTGATTAGGTTGTTTCCATTCCATGGAGATGTGACCAACCCAATTAAGGGTGAGGCCTTTTGATTAGGTGGTTTCCATGGAGATGTGTCTCCACCCATTCAAGTTGGGCCTTAATCTGGTTACTGGACTCCTTTAAGGGGGAACCATTTTGGAAACAACTCAGAGCTGGCACAGACAGAAATGTTTTTGGAGATGCAGAAAGAAAATGCCCTTGGGGAAGCTATTTGAAACCAAAATCAAAGTTCCAGCTTTCACCAGCCATGCACCTTCCCAGATCAGCCTTTCTTGAGTCAAGGTATCTTTCTCTGTATGCCTTAGTTTGGACATTTTTATGCCTTAGAATTGTAAACTTGTAACTTAATTAATTTCCTTTATTAAAGTCACTTATTTCTGGTATATTGCATTTCTGGCAGCTTTAGCAAACTAAAACAACAGCTAACATTTTACTTAATGTTTAAAGACTAAAAGCTTTCCCTCTTAGATCACGGACAAGAGAAGGATACCCACTGTTACCACTGTTATTCAAAATTATACTGGAAGTTCTTGTGAAAGCAGTTAGGTTAGAAAAATAAATGAAAGGCATCCAAATTCAAAAGGAAGAAATGAAAGTTTCCCTGTTTGCAGATTACATGAACTGATATATAGAAAATCTTGAAAAATCCACCACAATGCTTTTAGAGCTAATAAATGATTACAGCAAAGTGTTGGAGTACACGATCAACACCTCATAATCAGTAGTGTTTTTATACACAATCAAAGAACAATCAGAAAAAGAAATCAAGAAAATATTTCCATTCACTAAAGAATCAAATATTTAGGAATAGTTCTAACCAAGGAAGTGAAGGACTTGTTCACAGAAAAGTGAAAAAAATTGCTAAAAGAAATGAAAGACCTAACTGAATAGAAGGACATTCCATATTCATGGATTGAAGATGAAATACCATTCTGATGTCAATCCACCCAAAGCAATTTACATATTCAGTGCAATCCCAAACAAAATTACAGCAATGTTCTTTGCAGAAATAGAAAAGCCAATCATTAGATTTTTTATATGGAAGTGTATGGGCCCTGAACAGTTAAAGCCATCCTGAAAAACAAGAATGAAGTTGGAGGACTCACAATTCCAAATCTTTTTTTTTTTTTTAACATGGGCAGGCACCGGGAATCGAACCCAAGTCCTCTGGCATCACAGGCAAGCATTCCTGCTTGCTGAGCCACCGTGGCCTGCCCACAATTCCAAATCTTATAACTTATTACAAAGATACTGTGTTCAGAACAGCTTGGTTCTAGCACAAGGACAGACATAGACCAGTGGATTCAAATCTATAGCTCAGAAATCAACCCTCACATTATGGCCATCTTATTTTCTGACGAGGGGAAAGAGACAACCTAATTTGTAAGGAATTGTCTCTTCAACAAATGATGCTGGGAAACTGCAAAAAAAAAGAAAAATGGAGGCCCCCTACTTCACATCATATACAAAATAAACTCAAAATGGACCAAAGACCTCAGTATAGGAGCTGTGACTATCAAACTCCTAGAAGAAAGAAAGAGAAGCGTGTTCAGGCCCTTGTGTTAGGCAACACCCAAAGCACAAGAAGCAAAAGAAAAAATAGATAAATGGAACCTAATCAGAATTAAAACTTTTGCACCTCAAAGGACTTTATCATGAAAATAAAATGACAGTCTACACAATAGAAGAAAATATGTGGATAACACTTAGCTGATTAAGATTTAATATCCAGAATATATAAAGACATTCTTCAAAGTAACAACAAAAAGGCAAGTAACACCATTCAAAAAAGAGCAAAGGACTTGAATAGACATCTTTCTCTAAAGTAGATATACAAACAGCCAGAAGCCCGTGAAAAGATGCAATAGATCATTAGTCACCAGGGAAATGCAACTCAAAATCACGAGATACCATTTAATAATCATTAGAATGGCTGCAATTTAAAAAATGGAAAAATCAAGTGTTGGAAAGGACATGGAAAAATAGGAACATTCACTGCTGGTAGCAATGTAAAATGGTGCAGCCACTGTGGAAGACAGTTTGTTAGTTCCTCAAAAAACTAAATATAGAGCTACTATATGACCTGAAATGCCACTAGGTATATACCCCAAAGAACTGAAAGCAGGGACTAAAACAGACATTTTCACATCAATGTTCATAGGCATATTATTAACAATTACCAAAAGATGGGAGCATCCCACATGTCCATCAATTGATGAATGGATAAATAATATGTGATAGATGCATACAATGAAATATTATTCAGTCCTAAAAAGGAATGTAGCCCCAATACATGTAACAACATGGATGTGCCTTGAAGACATACGTTGAATGAAATAATCCGGCACAAAAGACAAATACTGTATGATCTCAGTGATTTCAAATAATTAGAATAAGCATATCCATGGTCAGAATCTAGAATATAGGTTACCAGAGGATGGAGTGGGGATAGAGGATGGAAATGCTGGGCAAAGTAGTCGAGGATATTGGCAAGGGAGTGGAAGAAGTCATAGTGAAATCTAAACTGGAGAGATAAGGAAAGAAGATTATAGAGTCTTGAGTAGATGAAAGTCGAGTTCTGTGGATTTAAGGGAAGGATAGGAGTTGTTTTGAGAATTGAAAGTGAAGATACCACAAGATATTCAGAGAGCAGAATAACTAGATTTCATTTCTAGGTGATGACAGCATCCAAGATATCATATGGGATATTGACATCCAGTATCCAATATGGGTCGGTGACTGGGAAGTGTAGATTAAAGGTCACAGTGTTGGTTGGAATCAAGTTTGGTTTTGGATATGTTAAATTTGAGAGGCCTAATAAACATTCAAGTAGAAATGACATTAGATATGAATTTGGGAGTTGGGGAAACTGGCAAGGTTAGAGATGTAACTTTGGGAGCCATACCAGATATGAGACAAGATGAAGTTGTCTTAGAGCATCCAAACATTAGAGATCAGGAAGCAGATGATCCAAAACAAATCTGAGAGGGAATGTACTTTGAAGTAGCAGTGCAGTGTCACAAAAATAGAGGGAAGAAAGGGTTTCAAGAAGGAAGGAGGGAGTGTTCAGCTGTGCCAAATGCTGTTAGGTGAGTCTATCAGTCAGGGTTCTCCAAGAAACAGATTTTATTTTAAGGTATTGGCTTACAAGATTGTGGGGGCTGATATCTCTGAAATCTGTAAGGCGGGCCAACAGGTTGGAAACAAAGGCAGGATTTTATGCTGCGATCTTGAGGCAGAATTTCTTCTTCCCCAGGAAACTTAGTTTTTTGCTCTCAAAGCTTTCAACAGATTGGTTGAGGTGCACCCACATTATTAAGGGTAATTATTTCTTTAAGTTAATGATTGTAGATGTTAACTACATCTATAGCAAGCAGTACAGGTTAGTGTTTGAATAAATAGCTAGGTTCTATAATTTAGACAAGTTGACACATACAATTATCACAGCAAGTAAGATGAGAACTGAAAATTGGTCTTTGATTTGGCAATGTGGAAGTCATTGGTAGACCTTGATGAAGCAATTTCAATGAAACTGGAAGAACCGGAACCCTGATAGGAGAGGATTCTGGAAAGAAGGGAAAGAGAGTAAATGGAGACAGTGAAGATAAAAAATATGACAGTGAGTTACGCAGAAAGAATGCAAGAAATTGGGCCATAGATGGATGAGGGTAGGGTATCAAAGGAAGATTTTTGTTAAAAACAGCAGATATTATAGCACAATGATGACGAAGAGAAGTGACATTGCTGTATTTTGTGGAACTCAAGTAGCAGAAGGTTTTCATACTATGGTAGTATGGAGTAAAGAGAACATTCATCCTTATGTACGTACAGTGATTAAGATCAGTGAAGTGCTGAAGGCAGTAAAGTAGTGTTTTATCCACTACACATACTATAAAGATTAGAAAGGGAGGAGAAAGGAAGCAGAGAGCTGTTGGAGATGTGGAGGAAACACATACTAGAGGGTCTCACATCTGAATGGGGAGCAAGGGCGAGAGGCATGTGGCATGATGGGTTTGGCTGGCAAGAGAATTAGTCCTGGCATTCCCTTAGGTGGGGTTGTATTTCTGTGTGCTGTATTGTGTTTCTCCGTGTGTACATGTGTGTTTTATTATGTAGTTGGCAGGGGTAGTTTGGCTGTTGATGGGTGCTTAGGCCACTCATAATTCAGCAGAGGAAATGAGGTTATACTTCTGAGAAAATTTGAATTTGGCTGGTGAGTAGACTCCGATTCTGGGAGGAATCAACTTGAATATGTCTTTAATTGGGGGCCCAGAGGAGAGATTCAAAGCTCCTGACACACAGGTTTGTAAGAACTGTTTAGAAATTTTACAGGGATCTGGGGCCCAACTGAGAATTGCAGGAGGCAGTAGAGCTTTTCCATTTTATATACCACAATGGAAGTGGAGTAGGGCCACCACGCCCAGTGTGGGCTTGTGGGGATGGCGGGGTAGGAGGGATGGGGAGAGTTAGTGATGCTCTAGTGAAATTATTCCAGCGACTATGAGACCAGGTGGTAGGAATGTTGTTGTCCTTGAGCTTAAGTCTATTACACCTACTATACATGTGTAAGTTGATTTAAATATTTATATTGCTACAATATGTGTTTGAATTATGGACATGCCTTACATATGGTTTCCTTTCTTGATACATTGTCTAAAGATTTTAGTTCATCTTTGTCTGTGAAACCTAGTGGACTGACTACTTGCCTGGGCATCATTACTAGACATTATGCTTCTATTTATTAGTGTCATGAAAGCAGAATTAATAAAGCTGTTTAAGGAGCCCAATGTACAAAGTTCTAGTGTATTGTACATCACCAACTTTTAGCTCTTCAGACTAAGAATTTGAGATGCAAAACTTTATTGGCACAAAGCAAGATATAAGTAACTTCAAGTTATATGATCATGCTTGATATGCTCACGGCCAATTTTTTCCTGTTGACTTGGAAAGACAATTCTTCAATACGGTTTTGATTCTTAGCAATTTTGAAGTCACCTGATGGCATGCTTCCAGAATGACAAACTGATGATAGCTTTCAACTCTGGTTACCAACAAGGAAAGTTATATTGCATGCATTGACTCATAATTTCATGTTTCTTCACCATTATGGTAAATGCTGCACTGTCTTCATTTTGTGTTTGTTTGGAATCTTACGTTTGTACCCTCATGGCTGTCTTCTGTCCTCAGAGGCTCTTGATGATTACATTGAGAGCTCCAGGCTCTCAAAACATTTGTAAATGCAGTGGTTTCTACACATGTAGAATGAACATGTGATTAATTTGTACTACTTCATTTTCTTCTGTTCGTAATAGAGTAGAGATTGGAGTGGATGGAAGTGTCTTTTTTTCTTTGTGTTTTTTTTTTTACATGGGCAGGCACTGGGAATCGAACCCCAGTCCTCGGGCATGGCAGGCAAGCACTCTTACCTACTGAGCCACCGTGGCCTGCCCGGATGGAAGTGTCTTAATATTGCTATACATGCTAATCTTTTCATTCCGTATATGCGCAGTGCTGTTTCCGGCCATCATAACTTTATTCATGATATTCCTTCATCTTAAAAGTCCCTCATCTTGTACCTCCATCCATCTAAGTCTAAAATATCTTTCAAGGCCATTCTCTTTGCAGCTTTCTCTGAGTATCACAACCAGATCCTCTTCTGAACTCCATAACATTTGTAATACATTGCCACCCTATTTAGAAAATAATTATTTCTTATATTCATTAATTTGTTGAGGCTCTACATTTCTTTCTTTCTTTTAAGTTTTTTTCTTATTCTTCCTTTTTTAATGTTTTTTTTAATTGTGAAATATAACATATATACAAAAAATAGTCAATTTCCAAGTACATTTTAACAAGTAGTTATAGAACAGATTTTAAAGTTTGGTATGGGCTACAATTTCATGATTTTTCATTTTTTCTTCTAGCTACTCCAAGCACTGGAGGCCAAAAGAAATAGCAATGTAATGATTCAGCAGTCATACTCATTTGTTAAATCCTGTCTTTCTCTTATACTCCTCTTTTTTTCTCTTTTATGAAAAATAACATATATACGAAAAGCAATAAATTTCAAAGTATATCGCAACAATTAGTTGTAGAACAGATTTCAGAGTTTGGTATGAGTTACAATTCCACCATTTTAGGTTTTTACTTCTAGCTACTCTAAGGTACTGGAGACTAAAAGAGATATCAATATAATGATTCAGCGATATACTCATTTGTTAAACCCTACCTTCTCTGTGTAACTCCACCATCACCTTTGATCTTTCTTTCACTCTTTAGAGGTATTTGGGCTATGCCAATTCTAATTTTTTCATGTTGGAAGGGGCTGTTGATAAAAATGGGATAGGGGGATGGAACTAGTTGATGTTCTGGAAAGGCTGGTCCCTCTGCATTTCAAGGCTTATCTGTTCCAGGGACCCATGTGGAGATTGTAGGTTTCTGGAAAGTTACTCCTAGTGCATGGAGCCTTTGTAGAATCTTATATAATGCCCTCGGTGTTCTTCAGGATTGGCAGAAATGGTTTTGGTTGGGATTTGGCAAGTTATGATAGGTAGCAATGTCTAACAAGCATGAGTAAAAGGGACCACCAGAGTAGCCTCTTGACTCTATTTGAACTCTCTCAGACACTGATACCTTATTTGTTACACTTCTTTTCCCCCTTTTGGTCAGGATGGCATTATTGATCCCAAAGGGTGAGGCCCTACATATCTGTGGAAGCTTGTCCTGATGGCTTCAATTCTTAATTGTTGCGTACATTCATTCCATGTAATTTTACAGTGCTTTTCATTGTGGGAAGGGTGACCTGCCCAATCCTTGACTCTGGCCTCAAGCATGTGCTTGTTTTAAAGAAATGTATTATATATCATGTAAGCAGAAGCCTGACATGGACTTGCACACTGGAGATTCCCTCTTGAGCCTCTGCCATCACCAAGAGAACATTCTCCTACTAACCTACTGGAGAAAAAGCCACATTGAGCAGAACCGTATTCTCTCAGTCAGTGCAGCTAAGGCTGTCCTTGATCAGCAGACCTCCTTTCAACCCTCAGACATTAGAGCAAGTCCATTCAAATTCAGCAGAGCTGCCTAGCTGACTTCCAGCTAAGCCCAGAAGTAGGAGCCATAAACATCTGTTGCTGTATGCCTCTGAATCGTGTGCTTGTTACATAGTATCGTGACCACAGATAATTCATGCAATGTCCTACATGCCTGGCACGTGGCTTCCTTGAAGACTTCCCTCTTCCATTACTCTGTGGCCATCTTGGTCTTCTTCCTGTCTCTCCAAACACCAGAGTTTCTGCTCAAGGCCTTTGCCCTGCTCTTTCTTCTGTCAAGAACATCTGACTCTTGTTACTTGCATGGGTATATACCACTCATCATCATGGGGTTCAACCCAAATGTTATGGTTTCTGAGAGCTTCCTTAACGAGCTGAAGGAGCCCCACTTCCAGACATTTCCTATACCATTTAACACTTCATTTGCTTCGCTGTGCTTATCACTCTCTAAGCTTATTGTATTTAGTTCACATGCTTATTGTCCATCTTACCCCTGTCCTTAGGGCCAGGGTTGTTGTTTTCTTTACTCTTCTATCTCCAGTGTCAAGAACAGGGTCTGGCACATAGTCAATTTCAACATGACAGAAATGTATGAAGGATTTTTTTTGGCTGAATCAAGAGAACGGACAGAAAGTATTATGATACGTTTTATAATATGATAGAGTATGGGTGTCATAAATTCTAGTATGTGAGAAGGAGAATAGCATAGATTAAGAGCTTGGGCTATGGAGCCAGAGTGCCTGGGTCTGAATCTCAGGTCTATCACTTACTGTGGACATGCTACTTAAGCTCTCTCCTTATTTCTTCTCCAGCAAAATGGAAATGACAGTTGGAGATAACAACTCAAAAGATTGTTGTAAGTAAGGATTGATAGATAAACACTCAAAATAATTCCTGGGACATAGTAAGTGCTTGATAAAATATCATCAACTATTATACTTGTAAAGCAGCACTTACTGGACATTTCCTAGGTGCCAGGCTTTTTTTCAAGCACGTTTCATATCTTAGCAAATTTAATCCTCCTAACAGTTCTAGGAAAAGACCAAATCACTTGCTCCAGGTCACACTCTAGTAAGTGGCAGATATAAGATTCAAACCCAGGCACTCCTGCTCAGAGTCTGTGCTCTTATCCACCCCAAATCCTGCCTCTATGTAAGTTGCTACTGTTGTTGTTTTAACATAACTGCTGTGAAATTTTTGTTGGTTATTAACGTTTCTGGGAAACCCAGAGGTTCCTGGGTGACATGTGAATCACAGAGTAGAAATGATCAATTTTTATAGCCTTGTTTTAAATTGGCATCCTTTTGGTAATAAAATCATGTATTAGTCAAGACCTTTTTGTGAAACATTATGAATTGGCTGGGGAAGATTGTGGAGACACCCCCTCCTTAGAAATGTAAGCTTACAGAACTAGTTAGCCAGCCTCTGCTGTATCTCAGCTTACCCAATTCAGAATATACCTGACATACATTCACTAGAAGTACCTGCTTATCTACTGTTAGTTGTTATTGTTACAAGTATCCATTGGACCAGCTCTTAATAGGTTGTATATGCTATTTAATTAATACTTGAATTAAGAAAAATACTTTGTAGTTTACTTTGTAGATTCAGTAGTACTTGCTTCTCATAATTAGAATGTATGTCCCCTTGAAAACCATGTTTTAATTAAAATCCCATTTCATAAAGGTAGAATAATCCCTATTCAAAAGTGTATGTTTGAAACTGTAATCAGATCATCTCCCTGGATGATGTGATTTAGTCATGAATGGTTGTTAAGCTGGATTAGATGACATGTCTCCACCTATTTGTGTGGGTCTTGATTAGTTTCTGAAGTCCTATAAAAGATGAAACATTTTGGAGAAAGGGAGATTCGGAGAGAGCAGAGAATGCTGCAGCACCACGAAACAGAGAGCCCACGAGCCAGTGACCTTTGGAAATGAAGAAGGAAACACCTCTCGGGGACCTTCATGAAACAAGAAGCCAGAAGAGAAAGCTAGCAGATGATGCAGTGTTCACCATGTGCCCTTCCAACTGAGAGAGAAGCCCTGATTGTGTTCACCATGTGCCTTCTCACATGAGAGAGAAACACTGAACTTCATTGGCCTTCTTGAACCAAGGTATCATTCCCGGATGCCTTAGATTGGACTATAGACTTGTTTAATTGGGACATTTTCTCAGCCTTAGAACTGTAAACTAGCAACTTATTAAATTCCCTTTGTTAAAAGCTATTCTGTTTCTGGTATATTGCATTCCAGCAGCTAGCAGACTAGAACACTCACTGAGGGAAGGAATTTTGTTTGTTTTGTTCCATCCATGTCCCTCCTCCAGCAGTCTCTTTTTAATACAGCATCCAGACTGGATCTTTGAAAACACAGGTCATATCGTTTAACTGGTCTATGCAAAACCTTTGAAAGTTTCCCGTTATACTTAGGATTACATTCAAGATCCTTTAGTGGTCTTCAAATCTCTCCTTGATCCGGTGCTGTCTCTACTTGTCTGATTTCATCTATTACTTCTATACTTGCTTACTCAGTGTCTTAGTTTCCCAGGTTATCATAACAAAGTACCATGAACTGAGGGGTTGGGGGTACTTGTCGAAACAACAGGAATTTTTTTTCTCAGTTTTGGAGGCCAGAAGTCCGAAAAAGGTATTGGCAGAGCCATGCTTCCTTCAAGGTCAGTAGGAAAGAATCTGTTCTGTGTCTCCTCTAGCTTCTGGCAATGGTTTGCCAGCAATCCTTGGCATTTTCTCATGGCATTCTCCCCTGCATCTGTCTGTGTCCAAATTTCCTCCTCTTAAAAGGATACCAGTGATACTGGATTATGACACACTCTAACCTTAACCCAGTTTGAACTGATCACATCTTCAAAGACCCAGTTTTCGAATAGGATCATATTCATTAGATCAGGGGTTAGCACTTGAATACATCTTTGCCGAAGACACAGTTCCATCCATAATACTCAGCTCTAGGGATTTTTTACCAGTTTGTTCTTTGCTGTATATCCAGTGTTTTAAACAGTGCTTAGTACATAATTAACATTTAGTAAATGTATATTGAATAATTGAATGTTCTATAATGGGAGAGTCCAGTTGGCCATCTAGCACTGCTTGGGCTGGTATTTTCTTTGCTTATCTAACATTGTTTGTGAACATATTATTTCTATGGGTTAATTTGTATTTTAAATATTTGTTTCAGAATCCTACCTTTTAATATTGTGTACCTCAAAGGCTATTAGGTTCTCTATATAGCTAAAAATGGCTAAACTCTCTTCTACCTTTTCTTTAATTAGAACTGGATAGAGTGAAATTCCCATGCAAACATCCTAGTGATTATCTTTCTGGATTTCTTTTGGTTGCATATTTTTCTGAGTTTTTTTAGTGGAGGTGGTGAAGACACTAATGGCAAAACATAAGTGAGGATTTCCTGTTCTCTGCTTTAAACTCCAAGAAATTCTTAACTGAATTTTTAATAAAAACCAACTGAGGCTACACAGAATAAGATGAGAACAGAGTAGTGCACTACTTGCAGTAGCCAACATTTAAGTGCCCAACCGCTGTACAAGGCTAGTGGTCTCCTTCGGACACTGCAGACACAGATCATTTCCATCGCTGCCAAAAGTTCTGCTGAGCAGCACTGCTCTTGACAGGGGCAACTGAAAACTATGCTAGAAATAAGACAATTATTTATTTACTTATTTATCATTTATTCAATGAACATTTATTGTGTATCTAATAATAAATGCCAGGCACAGTGCCCAACAGTAGGGATTCAGTGTGGACAAGATAGCATTAGGCCCTACTCTTCGGATCTTATATTCTAGTGAGGGATAAAGTTATTAGATGGCTAGCATACAAATAACTGTAATTTGCATAGTGCTGGTTGTGTAGTGGACATTTACATGTCTGTTGATTGACTAGTGTGCACACTGTCACCTGCTTAGATTTTAACAAATGGTAGGCATAAAAAACTATAAAGTAATTTATGGTTGAGGTTGACAAGCATCATCAGAAATTTCAGTGCTGTCAATAAACTTAGAATGTTCAGCCTTTTTTTGTATTTTGTTTCTCTTATTGTAAAACTGTAAAAACACACAACTCTCTAGCATGATAATCTACTGTAAGGTAAATAAGCACCACCCAGGTCAAGAACTAGAACTTTTCCAGCCACCCAAAGCCCTTCTGCATGCCCAGTCTCAAGTGTCATTCTCCTTACTTCCCAATAGTAACTATTATACTAGCTTTAGAGTAATTAATTATTTGCATTTCTATGTAGTTAAAAAAATAAAATTAGAGAACTTGTAGGTTTATAGAAATACCATGCATAAAATACAGAGTTTCTATACAGTACTCTATTGTTAACACGTTGCATTAGTGTGGCACATTTGTTGCAGTTGATAAAAGAACTTTCATAAAGTTATACTATAATTTATAGTTATCTTCTACATTAGGGTTCGCTGTGTAGTACAGTACTATGTTTTTTCTTCATTTTGATTTGATTCTATTAATATGTATGTGCTGGTTTGAAAGGAGGTATGCCCCCTAGAAAAGCCATGTTTTAATCAAAATCCCATTTCATAAAGGTAGAATAATCCCTATTCAATACTGTATGTTTGAAACTGTAATCAGATCATCTCCCTGGATGATGTGATTTAGTCAAGAGGGGTTGTTAAACTGGATTGGGTGATGACATATCTCCACCCATGTGGGTGGGTCTTGATAAGTTTCTGGAGTCCTATAAAAGAGGACACATTTTGGAGAATGAGGAGATTCGGAGAAAGCAGAGCAGAACGACATAGCCACAAGAAGCAGAGAGCCCACAAGCCAGTGACCTCTGGAGATGAAGATGGGAAACACCTCCCACGGAGCACTGCTCAAAGTTCTGCCCACTGGGAGGATTTCCCCTTACCACTGTCCTTCAAGGACACCCAAAAAGGGGCTGTAGTGCCTCAGCTGTCTACTTTTGGGTAGTACCTGCATATTGTGCTGAACCTTCTGTAAACCAGGCCCGAGTTTTCTCTTCCTCAGTCAATTCACTGTAAGGAACTCCCAAAGAGGTCATAGTTCTGGTCTGGGAAAGAGAAGGTAATGTGGCAGGAGTGGAGACCATGGGCATTTGGGCCATTGCCTCAGGTAACTTACTTATGCCTTCAGGACCTGCGCTGGCCCTATCTCTTATTTACCATTTCCATTTTTATGATGGAGTGCTGCTGCACATGCCCAATTTTATGGCTTGGTGGGTCAGACAACACCAGGCTCATGATAGGCAACTCAGGTCTCATGGTAACTTGGTGGCCCAAGGTTCGGTCTCTACTAAGGCCCAGTAGCAGGCCAAAAGCTGCTTCTCAAAAGGAGAGTAGTTGTCTACAGCAGATGGTAAGGCTTTGCTCCAAAATCCTAAGGGTCTGCATTGTGATTCTCCTATAGGGGCCTGCCAAAGGCTCCAAACAGCATCTCTATTCAACACTGACACTTCCAGCACCATTGGATCTGCTGGATCATACGGCAAGCAGCAAAGCAGATTGTAAATCATCCTGGGCCTGTCGCAGAGCCTCTTCTTGTTCAGGTCCCCACTCAAAATTAGCAGCTTTTCTGGTCACTCGATAAATGGGCTGGAGTAGCACACCCAAATGAGGAATATGTTGTTGCCAAAATCCAAAGAGACCAACTAGGCATTGTGTCTCCTTTTTGATTGTAGGAGGGGCCAGATGCAGCAACTTATCCTTCTAACTTATCCGTAACCTTAGAAGGGATATCTCGACATGCCCCGCACCACTAGACACGTAGAAATTTCACTGAGGTAGAAGGCCCCTGTATTTTTGTTGGATTTGTCTCCCATCCTCTGACATGCAAAGGCCTTACCAGTAAGTCTAGAATAGTTGATACTTCTTGCTCACTGGGTCCAATCAACATGATATCATCAATATGATGGACCAGTGTGATGTCTTGTGGAAGGGAGAAACGATCAAGGTCCCTGCAGACAGGATTATCACACAGGGCTGGAGAGTTGATATACCCCTGAGGTAAGACAGTGAAAGTATACTGCTGACCTTGCCAGCTGAAAGCAAACTGTTTCTGGTGGTCCTTACAAACAGCTATTGAGAAAAAAGCATTTGTCAGATCAATAGCTGCATACCAGGTACCAGGGGATGTATTGATTTGCTCAAGAAATGATACCACATCTGGAACATCAGCTGCAATTGGAGTTACCACTTGGTTGAGCTTACAATAATCCACTGTCATCCTCCAAGACCCTTCTGTTTTCTGCACAGGCCAAATAGGAGAGTTGAATAGGAATGCATTGGGAATCACCACCCCTGCATCCTTCAAGTCCTTAAGAGTGGCAGTAATCTCTGCAGTCCCTCCAGGAATCTGGTATTGCTTCTATTTTCCTAGGTAGAGGCAATTCTCGTGGCTTCCACTTGGCCTTTCCCACCATAGTAGCCCTCACTGCATGAGCTAGAGAGCCAATGCGGGGATTCTGCCAGTTGCTCAGTATGTCTATTCCAATTATACATTCTGAAACTGGTGAAATGACTACAGAATGTGTCCAGGGGCCCACTGAATCCACTGTGTGACGGACCTGAGCTAAAACTCCTCTGATCACCTGGCCTCTGTAAACCCCCACTCTGACTGTTGGACTAGAGTGACGTTTTGGGTCCCTTGGAATCAATGTCACTTCTGAACCAGTGTCTAATAATCCCCGAAATATCTGATCATTTCCTTTTCCCCAATGCACAGTTACCCTGGCAAAAGGCTGTTGGTCTCCTTGGGGAAGGCTTGGAGGAAGATTAACAGTATAGATTTGTGGCAGTGCAACAGGGTTCTCTCTCAAAGGGACCTGGCCTCCCCTTCATTCAAGGGGCTCTGGGTCTGAAAACTCTCAAGTCTGGAAATTGATTAAGGGGCTGTGACTCTGTGTTTTTGTAATTCAAGTTAGATTTCTGTTCATTTGACCTAGAACTCTTTTGTTCATACAGCTCAAACAAAAATTTAGTAGACTGCCCTTCTATTGTATTTCTAGGTACCCCATGATTTACTAGCCAATGCCACAAATCGCTGTGAGTCATAATTTTGACTCCTACTTTGAGTTTGCTGTCTATTATAATAGCCATGTCCACCCTGTCTTTGGCGATTAAGTGCTGCCACCTGGCTTCTGCCAGCTTGGGATCTGGTCATCCCCATTGTGTTTCAGTGACAGCAGTTCCCACAGTAATATCTGACCTACAGAGAAATGCAACTACAGAGCTCTTCAGGGATGATGGCGCTAGTCTGACAAATTTATTTCACACTGTTCTGGTAAAAGGTGCATCCTCTGGACATTCCTGGGGTGTAAAAGCAGGCTTTGCTTGATAAATCCACTCAAACATTCCAGTTTCTCTAAGTCTCTGGATCCCTTCATCTACATTATACCAGGGCAGTTCTGGCATATCAACCTAGGTAGTGTCAGCCACCTTTGATCCATGTTTCAACCAACCATCCAAACAAACTGTTAATACTTTTCTAACCCATTGAGCTATAACATTGAATGCAGAATCTCTGCTTAGTGGGCCCATATCAATAAATTCAGCCTGATCCAGCCTTATATTCCTCCCACCATTATTCCACACCCTTAAAATCCATTGCCGCACATATTCCCCTGATTTCTGTCTATATAAATTGGGAAACTCACACAGGTCTTTTGGAGTATAATGTACCTCCTCATGTAGTAGTTTGTACCTCACCTTTAGGGGCCTGTTGGGACTTTAGTCTAGTTATAGGTCTAGAAGAAATGAGAGGTGGTGGGGGTGGGTCATGAAAAGAATTAGAAATATCTTCCAAGCCATTTGCTTCAGTGCATTCATTTGCGGTTTCATCTGGTGAAACAGGATTAATCACTCTAAGGCTAATCCCTTCAGGTGGAGGTTGAGTTGCCAACTCCTCAAGGTGGTCTGGAGGTGGGGCGGCTATGACCTCAGGGCAGACTATTACAGGGTTATCTAGAGAAGACTCAGCATGACCTAGGGTTTCAATCTCTTCACTGACATCATTCTCAATTGATATGTCATCATCCCATTTTTCAGGGTCCCACTCCTTTTCAATCAATGCCCTCTCTTTAATGACAGACACCATGCAACAGTGAGATTTCAATTTATGTTGTAAAGTTCCTACTCTAACAATAAGATTCTGAGTCTAATTTTCAGAGATCTGAAGTCTACAGCTGCAGGAAATAAGATTTTCCTTCTGGATGCTCATAGAAACTTCTACATCTGTCAGATGGCACTTAAGCTTCTTGTTTGAAGGCTTAAGCCCATCCCCTTTACTCCTTAATGTATCCAGTGTATCTAACAACAACCTGCCAGCATCTCTATACCTCTCATTTTCACAAAACTCCATAAAGGTGTTAAAAACATTATCCCCCAGAGCCTGGCTTCATACAAGTGAAACATTAGGAGAATCGAATGGTGATATTTTGGACATCTCTTTTGCCAGCCTACTCCATGGATCAGCAGTGTCATTCTGATTATGGGAATCAGAGTCCTTAGTGCCTTTGAGTGCAGTCAGAGTAGAAAATCATTAATAAAAACACATTTTTCACATTCTGTTTCTTAAGAACCACTCCTGGTACCAAGTTGTATTAGTTAGGGTTCTCCAGAGAAACAGAATCAACAGGAACACTTGCAAATGTAAAATTTATAAAATTGTCTCAAGTAATGCAGAGTCCAAAATCTGCAGGGCAGGCTGTGAAGCTGACGATTCTGATGGAGGGTCTGGACAAACTCCACAGGAGAGGCTCGCTGGCTAGAGCAGGAAGACAGCTTGTCTCTTCTGAATCCTCCTTAAAAGGCTCCCAGTGATTAGATTAAGCATCACTCATTGCAGAAGACTCTCCCCTTGGCTGATTACAAATGAAATCAGCTGTGCATACAACTGATGTGATCATGATTTAATTCTATGAAATGTCCTCATCGCAACAGACAGGCCGGCACTTGCCCAACCAGACAAACAGTTACCACCACTTTGCCAAGTTGACACATTAACCTGACCATGACACCATCCTTGCATACCTGGATAAAATCCACTTTATCATGGTGTATAAATATTTTAACATGCTATTGGATTCAATTTGCACATATTTTTGTTGAATATTTTTGCATATGTATTCATTAGAGAAATTGGTCTGTAATTTTTTTGTAGTATCTTTCTTTGACTTCTGTATTAGGGCAATGTTGGCCTCATAGAATGAGTTAGGTAATGTTCCCTCCTCTTCATTTTTTTTGGAAGAACTTAAGCAGGATTGGCAGGAATTCTGTTTGTAATGATTGGTAGAATTCCTCTCTGAAGTTCTCTGGTCCTGGGCTTTTCTTTGTTGGGATGTTTTGATGACTGATTCAATTTCTTTACTTGTAATTGGTCTGTTGAAATCTTCTCTTTCTTCTAGAGCCAGTGTAGGTTGTTCATGTGTTTCCAGGAATTCCTCCATTTCATCTAAATTGTCTAGTTCATTGGCATACAGATGTTCATTGTATCCCCATATGATCCTTTTTTATTTCTATAGGGTCAGTAGTAATGCCCCTTCTCTTATTTCTGTTTTTATCTATTTGCATTTAAAATGAGTTTGTTCATTTTATTGCTCTTCTCAAAGGACCATTTGTTAATTTGCTCTATTGCTCAGATCCCTATAGATTGGGAGAAGGGTGAGAGGAGAAGGGATAGGTATGACAGAGAAAATAGAATTTAACAAATGAGTGTGATTGATGAATCACTATAGTGCTATTGCTTCTAGCTTCCAGTGTTTTGGAGCAGCTAGAATGAAAAATCTGAGGTGGTGGAATGGTAGCCCATGACAAACTCTGAAATCTGATCTATATTTACTTGTTGAAGTGTGCTTTGAAAGTTATTGTTTTTTCTTTCTATTTTCTGTATAAATGTTATATTTTACATAAAAAGCATTTCAAAAAAATTTAAATGGACTGAAAACAAAACAACCTGCCGCCACTGCTTTTATTAGGATATATACAGGATATATGCTTTGATCAATGAATAGCTTTTAAAAAATCAATTTAAAGCTCATATAGTTCATTTTATCTGTGACCATCCTATTACTAATTCTAGCTGATTAACAGCTTAAGATTAAGGCTCCCTTCCTACTCCTCTACCAATGCTATCACATTATGCTCAACTTTCTTGATTTTCTACAGTCCTCTATTTTGTCTGCAACTATCAATTTCCATTTTGTCATGACTCCAGAACTCTCCACACCTGTTGATTGCCCTTTGGTTAATCTTGTTTGAACATATCCTCCTCCAAAGAGTAAGTTATAACTGCTCATAGTAATATTTACAAAGACATATAAAAATAGTTTTTATCTCCAAATATTTGAGGGATCGGGATTAATAATCCAAATCTGATGCATTGTCCTTACTTTAGTTGAGCACTTCAGAATTTCTAGGAAGTCAATGTCCAGGTTATGTTTGGTTGTAGGGTTTTAATGCAGAGAAATGTGGAGGCCTAGGTCCCAATACTTAACAAGATTGTCCAACTGTTTAGCAGGGCTTGTGGAGAACAACATTCAGAATTTGACTTGCTCTTAAGTGACCCTCTTTATGTTTCCTATGAGGAGACTAACTTGGCCAATGTGATGTTGCCTTATTATGCAAAAGTTCAATGCAAAGAACCTCCGGTGCATTTGACTGTGTACTGAGTCATTGGGTGGATTTCTGTGTGCACAGCTTGTCCATCACAGTGATGAAGAATGCTCTTTTCACTCTTGATTTTGGTGGGTCAGTCTTCCTTGAAACTCCTGCTGGACATGGACCATCAATATGGTCTCTTAAGCTCTTACAGTGTTGGTCTCTGAGCTGGCATCCACCCAAACCAAGAATAGACTGCAGTACAGTTCATAGGAATGACAGTCCTCGATTGTATGTCTAATACATGGCTCCTTTGTCTTCACCACCCAAACAGCTCCACCATGAAGTCTCAATTCTCCTACTTCCTCTGTTTCTTGCACAACTTCTTTTCCTCATACAATTCTACTTTGTTCTTAAGGATCTGTAAAATTCAATGAAACTTCTAAGCCCAAGGGATTAAATCTGGGCATTTCTTTCTCTTCTATTCAGTTCCTTTTCCAAGATGACATTGAGGATATCACCATATTTGTTTAATAAAGTAATTAGCATTATGATATGCTACATAAAGGCTATTTTGTTTCAATCCTGAACTAAAATTGCAGGCTTTTAAAATGTCCATGAGGTGTATGGTTTTTAGGAATACAGCACTCCAATTTTGACACTGAGTTTTAATTAAGGGGTATGAGGAGAATACAATTTAAGAAAAAACCTTCAGAAAGAATTAAAAAAATAGTTTCAGAGTTGACCATTTTACCATATTCATATCTAGACCTATCTTCTTTCCATGCTGTTACACTTGAAGTGCCGCTTATAACCCTGGCACCAAAGAGGTCGGTTTTTCCACTCTCTCTCTCAGAAAAGATCAGGAAGTGCAATAATGTTCATGAACATTTAAGCTCGAAGTTCAGAAAACCCAAAACAACCCAAACCCTCAAACATTCAGTTTTGTTTGAATCTTGGACAAATGTTTATGCAGCTAGTGGAGTGATTCCAGGTTCAGGGCTGTAGTAACTTCATTTCATGGCCAATGATGGGGAAATTATGAAACTATAGCTTGGATCTTATTTTAACAAAACCAAGAAACAAAAACACTTACTGGGGAATCTGCATGGTAAAGTGAGCCTACCTAACCCCAATTGCCACTCTTTTACAGTGACAGCTACTCTTACTACAGGAATTATGAAATTGCAGTTTCCAGTTCCTTCAGAGAGCTGGTTTTTGAAAGTGACTGAGTTGCCTGCATCCAATTACAAGCCTCCTGGTGTATACAATAGGGAACCATCTTTTGGAGGTGATTAAATCCAACAGGGTTAGGGTCTATTGTAGCCATCTCCCTCAGGGTCACATTTCCTTTCAAAAGTCATCTCAGGAGAACAATTTTAGCTTTTTACTTAGTTGACTTCTGAAACAAATTTTCCACTTCAAAGAGAGCCTGATAATTTTAGACCCTATACACCTTGAATGTCATTTATTTATTCCAAAGATAAGAATTCAATTTACCGACTATTTATTGAGTGGCTTCATTATATCTGGCACTGAAGAATATATGCCAGGCAGGAGTATGCTATGTAGAAAAAAAAGTGTTTTTCTTAAAGATCTTATAAACCAGTCTATAATGACAATAAAAATAGAAAAAAAACAAATAAAAAATGGATTTTTTTGGAAATTATGTAGAAAATTTCGGTTGATTTTTAAACATACCCAACAGAGTATTTCGCCTAATTTATAGTTGACCATTTATCAAGTACTGCAAAGAAAAAGGAGGTTGATACTCAGGCTCTGCAGATGTGAATGATAGTCCCAAGGAGCGGAGAATCATCAAAGTTCTGAAGTACACAATATCAAGGGACCTTGGAAAGATTGGGAGTTCAGAGCACTCAGAAATACTGAACGCATAATAAAGTATGCATTTTCTTTTTTAGGTAGAGACTTCAATTTGCCTAAACCAATGGAAGTGATTCAACTAACAAAGTTCCAGTTAGCAAGTGTCATGGTCAGATTCATGTGTCAACTTGGCCAGGTAATGATACCTGTTTGTCTGGTTGGACAAGCGCTGGCCTGTCTTTTGCTATGAGGACATTTCATAGAATTAAATCATGATCATGTTGGCTACATGCACAGCTGATTTCATTTGTAATCAGCCAAAGGGAGTGTCTTCTTTAATGAATGATGCTTAATCTAATCACTGGAAGCCTTTTAGGGGGCATTCAGAAGAGACAGGTTCTCTTCCTGCTTTGGCCAGAGCCTCTCTTGTGGAGTTCATCCAGACCCTTCATTGGAATTGTCAGTTTCACAGCCTGCCCTACAGATTTAGGACTCTATGTGCCCATGGTTACGTGAGACACTTTTATAAATTTTATATTCACGAATATTTCCTGTTGATTCTGTTTCTCTAGAGAACCCTAACTACTGCAACTTGGAACGAGGAGTGATTCTTAAGAAGCAGAATCATAAAAATGGGTTTTTATGAATGGTTTTCTAAACTGACTGGACTCAAAGGCACTAAGGACTCTGATTCCCATAATCAGAATGACACTGCCAATTCATGGACTGGGTTGGCAAAAGAGATAGTCAAAATATCACTATTCGATTCTTCTAATGCTTCGCTTGTATAAAGCCAGGCTCTGGGGGATAATGTTTCTGACACCTCTATGGAGTTTTGTGGAAATAGCAAGTATAGAGATGTTGCTTGGTTGTTGTTAGATACATTGTATACCTTAGTGAGTGAAAGGGATGGGTTAAGTCTTCAAATGAGAAGTTTAAGTGCCCTCTGTCAGATGTATATGTTTCTGTAAGTGTCCTGAAGGAAAATCTTATTTCCTGCAGCTGTAGACTTCAGATCTCTGAAAATCAGACTCAGAATCTTATTGTTAAGAGTAGCAACTTTACAACATAAACTGAAATCTCACTGTTGTATGGTGTCTGTCATTAAAGAGAGGGCATTGATTGAAAAGGAGTGGGACCCTGAAAAATGTGCTAATAACTTCTAGGTTTCATCTTGACTCTAGACCTTTCCCGTTAAGTCTAAACCCATGTATCAACAACTCTACTCAGAAATCAAATTGGCACCTCAATTTCAACGTCTAAAACAGAATTTATAATCTCTCCCCCTCCACCAACTACAAAAGAAAACACAAATAAGCATAAATAAATAACAGCCAGGTGTTCCTCCAGTTCTCACTGTTTCAGTAAATGACACACAAGCCAGCTGTTCATGCTTGAAACTTTGGAGTTATTGACACCTCCCATCTCTTCCTTCCTTTCATCATGTCAATCACCAAATCTGTGGCCACGCTCCTCTCCACATCCACTGTGCGACAGCTGAAGCCATTGTCACCTCTGACATCACTACCCAGATGAGGTCAGTAACTTTTCAAGTGGTCCTTGTAATTCTGTACTTGTTCTCTACAGCAGTCAGGGTGATCCTTTAATACAGAAATCCAGCTACCCTTCCCTCCCCTGGCCTATTTAACACCTTCCAATGATCTCTTGTTTCTTTTAGACACTGCCTACTTCTCCAGCCCCATATCAAGCCAGTCCCCATGCTCACTGAGTCTATACATAGAGGCCTATTTTCAGTAGAAGATGGCAAATCCCCTTTCACTCTCACTCAAGGTTTAAATGCCACTTCCTCAGTCAATTTGTCCCTGATCATCCCCAACTCCTCCTACTGTTCTTTTATAACATTTATAAGTTTGTGTCCTATTCAGACTACATTAAAAATTAAGCCCAATAAGATTATTTTTAAGAATCCAGAGACCTGGGTTCTCTACATTTCTGCCTCTGATTAAATTTGTGTCAAGTCATGTACTTCATCTAGGTTTTAAATTTCTCCTTCATAAAATGAAGGAATTGGCTAGAAGTAGATTAGCTCTAATCTAATCTGCAACTGCATTATAGTTGCAGTTCTGTTGGAGGACTTTCCCAGCCTCCAGCAGCTCGTGTTATGAATTGAATTGTGCCCCTTCCCCACAAAAGATATGTCGAGGTCCTAATCCCCAGTATCTCAGAATGTGAACATACTTGAAAATAGGGTCATTTCAGGTGGAATTAGGCAAGCTAAATGAGGTTATCCTGGAGCAGAGTGAGCCGTTAATCCGGTATGACTGATGCCCTTAAAAGAAGAGGAAACTTGGACACAAACAATCAGGGAGAATACCGTGTGAGCACTGATGCAGAGGACACTGTTGACTGCCGACAAGAAACCACCCGGCACAAATGGGACACATTCCCCCCTGGAGGTGTCGAAGGGAACACAATCCTGCCAGCGGCCTCCAAGACTGTGAGCAAGGAAGTTCTGTGGTTTTAAGCCACCCAGTTTGTGGTGCTTTGTTATAGAAGTCCTCGGAAGCTAAGAGCTGGATATTAAGAACAACTCTTTGAATTAATAAAAGCTGTTTGATAATTAGTTATAGTTCTACTTGGTGTTGTTCTCTTTTCTATCCAAGGGTCATCTACCAGGAGAAGCTTAAAAGTAGATTCATTGTTGAGTCTTTCTAGACCTTTGATTTCAAGAACTTGTGCACACTGAGGAATGCAATTTTCTTCTTGAAGCAAAATCAATTTGTAGTAATCTGGAGGTATATCTAATATAATTTAACAAACTTTAATCTTCCACCAGGTTTGAAGCACCACTGAAAGGAAGAACAGTTATGACTCCAGACTCATGGTTGCAGATTGGAGTAACTGTCTTCTAGTGTGTGCTGTTCTTAAGTTCTGCCTGAGCAGATGGGTATTAATAAGTATCATCCAGATATTGGGTCTAAAATAATTGATTGCCTGTCTTCATATTTATATATAAATATAAAGGGTTTTGGCCAATCTCATTAACCAATTTAGATTATAGCATATTGTTTACGTAACAGTAAAAAAAAAGGATTGATTCAACTGAAAATGGTTGATTGGTTATATACAGACACTGTCAAGATGAAAGCTTTTAGCAAGTTATGCAATTGTGGAATATGTTGTTAACCATTGCACTAGTAATCTAGACATTAGAACATCATATTAACAGAATTAGTATGCTACTTAGGAGACAGGAATGCTGGCATAAACAAATTATCAAACTGCAGAGTAAACCAAAGACTTACAAAGAAATCATGCTTTATAATATATTGTATGGGTATTTCATTTGTTATGTACATCATATCTGACTTCTCAATGAGTGTCCACTTTAATTTTCTGTATTGAATTTAACAAAAAGATTGAAAAATTGGATTTCTAAATTTAGGGCATTTATGCCATTCAAAGCGTTTGCTAAAATATTCTTGTTCTATAAAATCACTCATCTGAAAGATAATTATGTTTTTGGGTAGTGAAAAGGTGTCCTTTCTGTTTTATCTTTCTACATTTTTTTTCAACTTAACATGGCAAAGGGCAGACATTAGAATAATGAGGATCAATGATTGTAAGTGCTATGAATAAAATTTCAGGTTTCAAGAGTGTTAGAAAGAAAGTAAGCCAGGAAAGTGATTTTTTTTTTCAGAGGGGAATGTTTTTACAAACTTGGTATTATATTTTGTATCTTCAGCTAATTGTGAAAGACTTTGACATGTTTGCTTGTTTGATGTAGGAACAATCTGTCTAAACTGTGACAAAACTTCTGATCCTAGATTTATATCACCAGATTTCTGAGTAGGAGCCATCCTTCAGGTAACTTTCAAGGTAAGTGGCCTGAATGATGGCATTGAAAAGTCTAAGACGCTCATAAGATATGCTTCCGTTGGCACTAACACTATCCCCTTTTCCCTGGGATCTCTATGTATATTAAGGCATGTACAGATATCTTTGCATGTAAAGATATCTTTGCTAAAATGAAATATGTTATTTTCTGGCAGGAGTAAAGCATTAATAATATTAGCTAACATTGAAGGCTTGATTTATGCTTAGTATTGTGCCAATACTAAGCACAATACTAGGTCATTTTAGTTAATATTCATAATAGCCATATGAGGTTGGTATTATCATATTTAATCGCTTCTAAGAAGCATAGTTTTTCCATATTTTAACGTCTCTGAAATTGGGATGTGTCTTGCAAGCGTAATTTGAAACATTCTTTCTTAATAGTATGTAAAATACTGGTGAGATTAAGGGTTAGAAGGCTTTGTACTTAGATGAAATATACTAGGCAACATTGCTCTTTGTCCAGTTTTACCTAAAAGGAGACTGAGACATTAGGAAGTTAAATAGTTGTTTAAGATCACAGAACTGGTAGAATCTGAGCCAGGATTCCATCCAACTTTCTACGTCAGTCCAGGTCCAGGGCTTATAGCCATTGCTGACTCCTGGCCATCTACCAGCTCCTCTTAAGGCTTCAGCAAAATTGGTGTATCTGATTAGCCATCCTAAGAGAGCTGCACACCTAGTAAGGTGGACTTGGAGGAAAAGACATTGGAGAGGTCCACAGGGGTCTATTGAGGCAGGGACAAGGTGGGGGGCCCTGGGCATCCAGGGTTCTTATAAGCAAATGGATCCTGAAAAGACAGAAAAGCTAGGAATGTAGGGGAACCCTGAAGATTCTGGCCACATATTTCATAATTTTATTAGGGCCTGACCTGCAGGTGAAAATCCTTAGGTAGCAGGGAGGGTTATTTATGTATATCTGTGTCTGTTGTATTTATGTATATCTGTATCTCTCCCTCCATCTATATATGCCATCCATCCATCCATCCATCCATCCATCCATCCATCCATCCATCCATCTTCCTACCTACCTGCCTACCTACCTGATAACCTGCCTAACTAACAATTTACCTATCTAAGAGAGTTTGTAGAGTGCTTTTCTGTTTTTAAGGGAACACTACATTATTAACAAACATTTTCTTCTCTGACAGCTAGGTTTTAGAACTTAAGTGTTTTGCTTTGTTTGTTTTAGTTTTTATTTTCCTCAGTGCCTACCTAGCATGGTGTAAAGTAAATATTAGAAACTTCATTTAATAAATGAGCAATAACTTTCTCTCTTTACCTCAAATACCATGCAGAATCTTGGAAGCATATTTGGACTTCAAGGAAGGTTGCTTTAAGTAGAGGAGGGAGGGAAACCCTTAAAGAATTTTGTCAGCAGCAGAAATAACAAGAGTACTGCAATTTCTATTCCTGCTTGTCCAGAAATGAGACAGCATATTAAAGTTAGCTGCTCTGCCTCCGACAATAAAGATTAACCAGGGAAAAGACAAGCCGGTGAAAATACATTGTTGTCATTCCCTGTGAACTGCAGTGACCAAGCGCACAAGTGCAGTGCAGACCAATGCACACATGGAAATTTATATATTTTCTTTCGCCTAAGTGTCTTGTCAGCTCAAATGGGTCGACTCATGTTTTGGCTCATGTAGCCAAACCAGACTTGTTGGCCAGCTCTACCTGCAGACTTCTGGCCTGCTAGGGTATAGTCAAGTGGTTTTCATTTCTGAGAACAAATAATTAGGCTGTAGGAGAGGGCCAGGGTTATACCAAACCTCTTCATTTCTGCCTCTGTGGGTTCCGTTGAAAAGAAAACAGAGTTAGATAAGGATGATGTTCAACGAAGGGGGCTTGATGATATTTTTCGCTATTGTTATCAGAGCATTATTTAATTGTTGTTCTGGACTAAATAAACTCAGTGATTAATATTTTAAAATTACATCTCCTTTCAGCCAACTACCTGTGATACATTAGACTTAGAATTAGTGTTGGTGTAATCAGGAAAACCGACCTTGCCTTTATTTATCCTCCCCCTTTGGGCTTCCAAGGTAATGAAGTTTCAAACTAGGCTTAAAAGCATCATCAGCTCAAAGAGACTTATTTTATTAAAATAAGATATTTATTTATTTTATTAAACTTACTCCACTTATCTGTAGTATACATTTTTCTTCACCTGTAAGGACATCAGAGACTTGTGTTGCTGGGGCGGTCGCTCAGTTACAGCAGAGACTAAGACTTGGGCTGCGTCAATGTGGTTTGGCAGCCAGGGGCACTGACTGGGGCGAATGTAAGCGTTCTTTTCCTGTCACTGTTGGGGGATAACCTTTAAACCAGTCTTTAAAGTGGTGTTAACTATGTAGAGGAATAGAAATCACACTTTTGAGATTTTTTTTCATTTATAAGGGACATAGTACTCAAAAATTATTTTCTATTAATCATATTTCAGCCTTTTCCCAAATTATAGATCATTTTATTATAATTTTTATTAATATTTACCCTTTCACACACCTTTAAGTGAACTGCTTACATGTCCACTTATCCAGAAAGAACCATCTGTATTATTTTTATAGAGGTTGCTTACCTTTAATTCATAAGAAAGGCTCAGTCCTGTTAAGCTTGAGGCAAGGTGAGTGGGGAAGAAGGCAGGAGGCGCCTTATGAATAAGTCCCCATGCCCAAGCTCAGAACTGCACCCTGTGGAAATAAAGACAGACGCCCTTCCCGCATGGTGAAGTTTTTATTTCTTAATGGGAAGTGGATAGGGAATGGCGGTCATCTCAGTGACCCTCTCTGATTCCCTTTCCAGTCTCATTTTCTATATCTGATCGTATTTATCATGTGATATTTTAAGATTCACGTATTATCAGTATCACCTATTGCTAATTAATAGAATTGAAAGTCATTTTGACCAGTGAGGCTGAAGAAGAGCCGACAGTAATAGATGTATCTGCTCATCTTATGGAAATGGAAGTGAGCTCAGAGGACAGTAAAAAGAGTCCACGGGAAGAATTTAGTAAAAATTAAACAAATAGCCATTAGCTCATTCCTGCCCAACAAATAATTTTTTATAAGTTAATAGTTATTCCTTAACTTAAAGATAAGGGCAAAACTGTGGTGGTAAACTGGTTTAATACCAATACTTGGTTATTAGATAGAATAACCGGAGTGGTATACTTTATCTCATGTTTCCTTGTTTATCTTCAACCTTTGTCCATTCAAGCTGTAGGCAATGGCTCCACCACTTTTAGAGGTACAAGTTTATCCTACAATTTGAATTTTTCCTTAATCTTTTGGTTTCTAATATATCAATTCCTTTTCAATCTAACACATTCTGGAACACATATTCTCAGTACCAAATTAGAAGAAAAGACTGAGTGAAACAAGCCAGACACAAAAGAGATGGATACTATATGACTCCACGTTTATGACCATGGTAAAGGTAAAATCTGAAGCGTATAAAAAATACAGAATATGGGGGACTTAGAGAAGCTAGAGATGAGTGAATGATTAGCTAATGAGGTTGAATTCAAAAGTATGAGAACAGATAAAAGTGAAGGCGGTTCTCTAGTGGATCTATAAGTAATACTACCATATTGAAGGTGAACATGATTGAAAGGGGATGTATAGACCTAGGTGCCCCACTGATTAACACTAGAAATATATAAAAGTTCTTGCAAGAACTACTTCAAAGATATGATTCGTGTACAAAGAGTGTTTAAGTCCAGGGTCCAGGAAAACTGCTATTGCATTCTATGGGCTGTGTTTCCAAGGAAAACCTCAGCAGTACCACAACAACAGCAGGGGTAGATAATAGGGGGAGGAACCAGAGTTAAAGGGAAGTTTAGATTTCCTATTTGTTGAGGGTGTGTCTATTGTTTATCTTTCTCTTGGCAACAATGAAATTATCTAAAATTGAAAGTGTTGATGGATTGTGGACTTTGGGCATTATTCCTGATGCCTAATGAATGAAGGCGGCTGAAGGATGCGTTGACTGTGAAGTAGATTGGAGAATGATGGTATATGCATATGATCGAATATTGTGCTGCTACAAAAAGGAAAAAAGTTGTGAGGCAAGCAATGACGTGAATGAACATGTGGAACATTTGGTGAGGCAAAATAAGCCAGAAGTGAAAGAACAATTATTGTGTGGTCACCTTTAGAAAATGCTTATAAGGAAACAGGGGCCTAGATTGTAAGCTGTTACAGCAGACACATTCAGTCTGGAGTGGTGATTATTATTTCTGGATTTGAGAGGCTGTTTTATATACATATAACCTGGTATTTAGAGGTAAGCACAAAGCCGACCAGGTCCCCTTTAAGGTGATTCAGAACGCAGGGGTAAGGAAGACATCGTCTACATGTTAGAACTGCACCTACTCTTTGAGACCAAAGGAAGAAAGCTTTATTTTGTCTGGAACCTAAATTTTCTGTAGCACATAATCTAACTCAACCTGTCTGGATAGCTAATTTAAACAATCGAAACACAGAGAGCCCAGAATAAGAATGAGGGCTTTTAATCCTCTATAGCTTAATGTAATGCCTGGATACATCCTAGGATATATTAAGCAGATAATCAAAAGGTATTGGCAAAGTCCCTAGGGGGATGGGAGAAAAATATGGAACTATTAAACCTTACCACCTGGGAAACCCCTGATACTGTGTCAAACATCAGGGGCACCCAAATCAGTAGGCCAAGCCCCTGATCTTGAGAATTACTCTTGTGAAACTTATGTTTCTTATGTTAGCAGTAGATTAACTTCTACATACATAAGGCTAAGTTAAGAAGCTTAGCCTACCTATATGTATCCTAAGAGTTACTTCTGGAGGACCTCTTTTGTTGCTCAGATGTGGCCTCACTCTCTCTCTAAGCCCAACTCTGCAAGTGAAATCATTACCCTCCCCCTTACATGGGACATGACATCCAGGGGTGAATGTCTCCCTGGCAGCATGGGAGATGACTCCCAGGGATAAGTCTGGCCCTGGCACCGTTGGATAAACAATTCCAACCTGACCAAAAGGGTGAAAATAAGTGTAACTAATAAGGTTTCAGTGGCTGAGAGAGTTCAAATAGAGTCAAGAGGCTACTCTGGAGGTCACTCTTAGGCAAGCTTCAGTTAGACATTGCTACCTATCATATTTTGCCAAACCCCAACCAAAACCATTCCAGCCAATCCTATAGTACACCTAGGATAATATATAAGATTCTACAATGGTTCCATGCAGTAAGGTCACTTTCCAGAAATCTACAACCTCCAGATGGGTCCCTGGACCAGATAAGTCCTAAAACCTAGAAGGCCCAGCCTCTCCAGAACATCAGATAGTTCCATCTCTCCCCTCACCCCCCATAATATCGACAGGCCCTTCCAACATGAAAACATTAGAATGGCCATAGCCCAAATACCCCTAAAGAGTGGGATAGAAAGATCAAAGGTGATGGTGGAGTTATACAGCAAAGGTAAGGTTTAACAAACAAATATGATTGCTGAGTCATTAAATTGATATTTCTTTTAGTCTCTAGTATCTTACAGCAGCCAGAAGTAAAAACCTAAAATTGTGGAATGGTAACCCATACCATACTCTGAAATTTGTTCTCCAACTAATTGTTGTGCTGTGCTTTTGAAACTTATTGCTTTTTTGTATGTATGTTATTTTTCACAAAAAAAGAAAAAAGTCAATTATGTTGATAAAAAACTATTTATTCCTTCTAGCCTCCTATGTTCTGGAGCAGCTAGAAGGAAAAATCTGAGCTGATGGTGTGGTAGCCCAGGACAATCCCTGAGATCTGTCCTGTAACCACTTATTGAAGCGTGCTTTGAAAATTATACTTTTTTCTTTCATTACTTTGTATGTATGTTATACGATAAAAAAAAGTTGAAAAAAAGTAAAGGGAAAGAAGGTGAGAAAACACCAACTCAAAAAATCTTGGAAGGCATACACAAGTTAACACTGGACACATTCATTCAGGGTACAAGTTCAGTGTTATAACTGTTCAATAATAATTTAATAATTGTTGAATTTTTTATTTCCATGTGCTTATTTTACATTTTCTTTTGAACATCAAGGAGTTTTGCTTAAGTCCTTTCAGCAATCGACTTGGTCTGATCCCTGGCAATGCAATATAGTGACCGATCTGGGTTTTTGTACTATCCATTGGAACACTGAAAATTTACAGTTCAGCAAAGATATGAAAAGCAATCCATTTGAAACCTGTACTGACATAAGTCATCAGCCACATGAAGACAGGCAGATTTTCAACAAGTCAAGTGGATCTTTCTCCAGAAACAGACGTATGATGAGCTTGGGGATTCTGTTGATAGGGTCACTTTCATGATTATTGAAAGCTTCCGAGACCAGAATTTGAGTGCCTGGTATTCTGACTTCTGTACAGCTTGGAAGACTAGCCTATAGATCCTGAAGCTGATGGTGACAGAGAGGACAGTCTGGATGAAGTAAGAAGCCACAGTGATGCTGGAATCTCCGTGGAGCACAGCATGATCCATGTGGGGCAAGAGACAAGTTCAGCTTTCTTCACATAGTGCCAGAAAATCAGATGGCATATCACATAGGAGGCTGCAAAGCAGGCTCTCTAGCAACTTCTTACTCCCAACTCCTCCCTGCTATTATTGGGCAGGAGGGTTGGGTCCCAGAGGACAAAGAGGAGTTAATTAGATGAAATTGGGTGGTCTTCAATGTCTCTAGCATAGGCTTTTCTGACAAGGGGGGGAAATAAAAGAAAGCGTGTTGTCAGCTCTTCCCAATCCCTTTACAACTGCTCTGTTCTCAGATTGACTACTAGTAATGTTTTGATACATGATGGTTTTCTAGTTTGAAAGCTGCTGGAATGTGATATACCAGAAACAGGCGGCTTTTTAAAAAAGGGGAATTTATTAAGTTACAAGTTTACAGTTCTAAGTCTGTGAAAATGTCTAAATTAAGGCACCAGCATGAGGTTACCTTCACTCAAGAAAGGCCAATGAAGTTTGGGGTTTCTCTCTCTGATGGGAGGGCACATGGCAGCATCTGGTAGCCTTTTCTCCCAGCTTCTTGTTTCACAAAGCTCTTCTGGAGCATTGTCCTTCTTCATCTCCAAAGGTCTCTTGCTGTGGGCTCTGTTGGTTCTGGTGGCTCTTGTGGCTCTAGAGCTTCTTCCAGAATGGTTGCCTCTTAATGGGCTCCAGTGAGCAACCCCACCTTGAAAGGGTAGAGATGCATCTCCATGGGAACCATCTCATCAAAAGTTACCACCCACAATGGGGTGGGTCAGGTCTCCATGGAAACAATAAATAAAGCTCCCATCCAGCAATATTGTATGAGGATCAAAGAGCATGGCTTTTCTGGGATATATAACAGATTCAAACTGGCACAGATGGCCTTCCCGACTTTCTTATTATTTTATTTTGCTAATTGGGACTTTTCTTCTTGTTTAATATTTCATTTAAAAACCCTTCTGCCTTTGCATTCTTCCCCATTGAAATTGTTCTCCCTGTTATCTTTTGTCTTTCTGCCAGACCCCCAATCTTGTTCCCCAGACGGAGGCCCTAGCAATGCTTTAATGTAAAGTCTTCCAGACTTGCTCAAATATTTTATATGCTGGCTGGAATCATAGACTGTTATGGCTGAAAAAGACTTCAGAGATCATCTTTCACTCTCTTCCCACCCCCGCTACTGCCCTCCAGTTCAGGCATCTCTCCACAGGCCAAACCTACCTCAGCTGGTAATGGACAAGAACCGGAATCCAGGTCTTCTCACTCCTAGCTGAGTGACCTTTCCACTGTACCCACAATTTTGTTTCTTTAGTGTGTTGGCTTTCCTAAAGAAGTAATTCCTGTAAAGTGGATTCAGTGCCTTATGGCTAGATTATACTTCAGGTGTCAGATGGTAAGTACCATCTGATGGAAAGCTACAAACCATGTAGAAATGTCTATAGTTTATCTACTATGTTCCTCATTTGGCCTCATGTCCGCACTTTGGGCCCAGTGCTCTGTCTTCCTGGAGCAACTTCTTGCAGGAAATTTGTCCTTAGATCGATCCACTCACAGAGAGCTTTTACTATCTTTTCTCACATTAATTCCTTTGGGCATAGGCCCAACTCTTCCTGCTTTCTTTCCAACTGCTTCCAGAAACATGGAACTTAAACCAGGCAGGCTATTCAATTTGCTCATTTCCTGGGTGTTTTTTGCATGTTTTCCATAAAAATCGGGACTTTCTCCTGGTATGGAACATATATTTTCTACTCACGTGTTCTCAACTGAATTTTACAGCTTGATCAACCAATTTTGACTTATCTTAAACTTCTTTTCTAACTTTTTTTTTTTTAATTTTTAACAGATCTCTCTGTAGGCTTTCACTCTTAAGTTCAACTTCAGTTCTCTCTCCTCTCCCATTTTTAGATACAGAAAACCTACACAAAATAACCTAATCAAAACCTTCAGATCTCTTTCTACCTCCCGACCCCCAACCCCCCAACCATTATCAGTTAATCTTGCTTGGCCGGTGTATTAGTTAGGGTTCTCTAGAGAAACAGAATCAACAGGGAACACTTGCAAATATAAAATTTATAAAAGTGTCTCACGTGACCGTAGGAACGCAGAGTCCACCGGGCAGGCTGCGAAACCGATGACTCCGATGGATGGCCTGGATGAACTCCACAGGAGAGGCTCACCAGCCAAAGCAGGAATAGAACCTGTCTCCTCTGAGTCCTCCTTAAAAGGCTTCCCATGATTAGATTTAGCATCACTAATTGCAGAAGATACTCCCCTTTGGCTGATTACAAATGGAATCAGCTGTGGATGTAGCTGACGTGATCATGACCTAATCCTATGAAATGTCCTCATTGCAACAGACAGGCCAGCGCTTGCCCAATCAGATAAACAGGTGCCACAACTTGGCCAAGTTGACACCTGTCCCTAACCATGACAGCCGGCCTACCTGGAAGTCCTAGGGTCACTTTTCTTCACACTTGGTGCAGCTCTTTGGTCCTCCTTCAAGGTCCATCATGTCTTCCAAGTTATAATAAACACATTTACTTTCACTGTAGGCAGGTCTTTGACATAGGTTGAGCAGCTCTGAATTCATAGTGAATTTTGGAGAAGAGAATTTTTTTTTTGGTCAAGCATACAACTTGACCAAACTTGAGTTTTGAAGAAAGAATATGGCAGCAGTTGGATGCCAAGAAGCCCCACTCTGCAAATACATTTTGCAGTTAACAGAGTGTTTATGAGTTCTTCTGATTTTGGTTGTAGTAGCCATTGTTTAGAGATCTCTGTTTACCAGAAGCCTCTGCCTATTGTTTTTCTTTGTGTGTGCTTGTGCCTGTGCTGTGGGTGATGTGAAACAAGGATTGTTTTGTTTCATATAATTATAGAATAATACCTTCATGTTTACTTTTCATATCCACTTTAAGAAGAGAAATTGTTTTACATTTGGGACTGCTGCTATGACCAGTTCTGTAGAGTGCCTTCAGTCCAGGCACATGCCTCTGAAATCTTAATTGCAAACAGATGCTGCTCTGAATCAAGAATTCTCCTCTCTGATGACTCTGCCTGAGCAATGAGCTGCCTAACTTGGATCCTGCAGGCTTCTTGAAAAACTCCACAGGCAGCCTTACTAACATACTGGTGACATACAGAAGATTGATATTTTCCAGGCCCAAGCAGGACTTTGAAATAATACCTAGCAGTTGTAGAGAGCTATTTATTTTCCCCTCCTCCCACAAGTGGTTTCGCATACATGATCTCATTTTATCCTTCAAATAGTCCTTGGAGTTAAGTAGGGAGAGTAGTTTTTCCCCTAGGAACTGCCTGAGGTCCAACGATGTTAAGTAACTTGCTCAAGGTCACACAATTTGCTTTGATTCCTCGTCTGGTGTTCTTTCCACCAACAGGACACTAGTGTTTACTTTTTCCTTGTGTCAAAGTTGTCCAAACACTTTTCAGGTGCTGCATAAATCCAAGCTGTCATACTTACAGCTCGGATTTAAATTAAATTTGTAACAGCTTTTAGGGTTAGTTTTTTCTAGGCCTTAAGTTACAAGTCTAAGGTAGAATTTTTGTGTGTCTAAAAATTATTTGGGAAACTCATTCAGTAGATCCTGGTGCAATTTATCAGAAGTCCTCCCTCCAAATCAGCATTTAAATAAAAATGTCAGGCAGTCCGTATAAGCACTGTTCAAAGAGCTAAAGTAAGCAGAGCACAAAAGTTTTTTGAGCCTCAGTTTCCTCATACAAAAAAAAAAAAAGGAAAACAAGGTGAGAATTATTAAATTACCTTCAGAAATTAATGTGGACTCTAGTTTATTTACATAAACCTAACAGCTTGTATCAGAATTTGTCTTATGGAGGAAACATTATTTGTCTGGAAAACACGAGGTAGAAAGTGAAACCTCAAGGGTCTGTGTTTTCTGGAGAGGGAGGGGCATAGGAATAGAGGGGATTTCTGGTAAGACCTGAAGTAGGGGCCAGCAGAGGAGTTCCCAGTGGTGGGATGGCCAGAAAGGACTCTGGAGAACAAGGATGATTGACACGGATTTTTAAGATGTTTGCTCTGCAGTGCAGGCTATAATCCTTCCCCAGGATCCCCATATGCTCAGTAAATTCTGTCTTTTATATGAATGGAGGCTTTCCTATAGAAATTAATGAAAAGAATGAGTTTTACTTCTGGGTTGACATCAGGTAGGACTGAGCAAAAGAGATCATGAGAATGTAATTCCTGGGATATATCAGATATCTTGGAGAGGACTTCGCTTTCTGCAGACTAGAAGTGGAGTCTTAAATCCATTTTACCTAGGTATCCATGGGAGAGAGGTGACTGGGAGACAGCAGGGTTAAAATATGATAGTGAACTCCAAGAAATAATAGAAAATATTATTTTTGAAATACTTTCAAGGCTTTAGAAGAACTAGGACGTGATTAGAAATCTCATTAAAAAGGTGCACAGAGAGAAAGAGACTAGAACAAGGATGTGTGCAAATTGATAGGTGAAAGATCAAGAATCTTGAGATGTAGTTTCAGCTTTGGCCAAGGTTGCAGAATGATTTTAAATAAGTTCTAATGCCTTACTTCCTTTTTTGTGCAGTATGTAATGGCAGTTTGCATGGACTGTTGATGCTTTTAATCCAACAGCCAGAACCAAAAAATTAGGAATTTTCTACATCTGTAAATATTTACCTCTGGATCTTGAGAAAGAGTTCTTGGTCTGAAGAAGCAGAGATGGGGAGGTGCAAAGCAGAACCAAAATGCTAATTTCCAATTCAGCAAAGAACAGACATTTTACATAGATGTAAGGAGCAGAAATGCCCTCTTTGCAGAGAAATATGAGTCCAGATATGCTGCAATAAAGATGAGGTCGTGTCCTCATCTGTGGAATGCATGCAAGAGCATCCCAATGTCTTCCACAAATTAGAGGCTGAGATGGCTTACATCAGATATTCTCAATCCTGTTTGTAAAGAAAGGATATTAGAATTAGCATCATTTCCTGAAAAATAAAAGTTAGGATTATAGAAGATTGTGGGCTTTACAAAAGAGGTCTAAACCCATTCTGAGGGAAGTAAACTACGGAAGGCAATAATAAATTAATGCAGGAATGCCTATTAGTTAGTAGAGCCCCAAAGCCCCTGCACAATCATATATAAATTTCTAGAACATAGGATTCCTCCACCTCCTTACCATGAGTGAAGTTGAGTTCCTTTTGAGAATACTGCTCAAGTGGACTTGTCATTCCCCCCTCGCTTGGCATCATGGAACCAGGAGTGGCAAGCAGAGAAAAGGCCAATATGCTTCTTGCTTCCATTCATCATTTATTCTTTTTTCCCTTATTAGAGATGTTGTGGTTTACAGAACAATCATGCATAAAATTAAGGATTGCCATACACCACCCTATTATTAACACCTGGCATTGGCGTGGAACATTTGTTACAATTGATAGCACACTTTTATAATTGTGTTATTAACTATAGTCCATGGTTTAACTCAAGGGTCACTGTTTGTGTAGTTCCATGGATTTCTTAAAAATATTATATTCTGTTATCATTTATATAATCTAGTATTTCCCCTTTTAATCACATTCAAAGATATATTGCAAGGCTATTAATTACATTTACAATGTTGTGCTACCATCACCACCATCCATTACCAAAACATTTCCATCATTCCAAATAAGAACACTGTGTATTTTATACCTTAATTTCCCATCCCCTGTCCCCACTGGTCCCATGGTAAGCTGTATTCTAGATTCCCGCTCTATGAGTTTGCTTATTCTAATTGTTTCAAATCAGAGAAATCATGCAATATTTTTCCTTTTCTGTCTGGTGTATTTCACTCAACATAATGCCATTAAGGAACCATCGATGTTGTTTTGTGTCTCAGTACTTCATTCCTGCTTACAGATGAATAATAATCCATTATGTTTTTATACCACATTTTGGTTGTCCATTCATCAGTTGGTGGATATTTTGGTTGCTTCTATCTTTTGGCAATTGTGACTAATGCGACTGTGAACTTTGGTATGAAAATATCTACTTGAGTTCCTGCTTTCAATTATTTTGGGTATATACATCGTAGTGGGTCTGCCAGTTCATATGGTAGTCTATCCTTAATTTTCTGAGGAACTACCAAACTGTCTCCCACAACAGCTGTGCCATTTTACATTGCCACCAGCAATAAATGAGGGTTCTGCTTTCTCTGCATCTTATCCCATATTTGTTATTTTATGTTTTTTTTTAATAACAGCCATTCTAGTGAGTGTGAAATGGTATCTCAATGTGGTTTTGATTTGCATTTCCCTGATGGCTAATAATGGAGAGCATGTTTTCATGTGCTTTCTCTCTATTTGAATGTCTTCTTTGGAGAGATGTCTATTTAAGGCTTTTGCTAATTTTTTTTTCAAGTTCAAATAGTATTTTTAGTAGAAGAACCATTTAAATAAAACAGACTTGCACCAAATAAGAGAAATGCAGTTGTAAGGCAATTAAACAAAACAGGCAGTTAAGCACCAGCTGGTATCTGTAAGATGAAAGGGACAGTCAAGGTTTGGTTTTTGTATGATTTAAATCACAGACCCTAACATGGTTTGCACCACTTGGAAAAAATGAACTAGCATCAAAGTTATGACCCTGGATGGATACACAGATGTCAGATAAGGTAATCTTTCTTGGTATGGAAACAGTAATGTTTTTTTTAATTTTTTTACTGCATAGTATAACATATATACAAAGCAAAGAAATGAAAAAGTGATATTTTTCAAAGCACTCTTCAACAAGTAGTTACAGGACAGATCCCAGAGTTTGTCATGGGCTACCATACAATCCGCTCACGTTTTTCCTTCTATCTGCTCCAGAATATAGGAGGCTAGAAGGCTTAAACATTTTTTTATCATCACAATCAACCTTCTTTATTTTGTGAAAAATAACATTCATACAAAAAAGCAATAAGTTTCAAAAGCACAGCACAACAATTAGTTGGAGAACAAATTTCAGAATTTGGTATGGGTTGCAATTCCATAATTATAGGTTTTTACTTCTGGCTGCTGTAAGATACCAGAGACTAAAAGAAATATCAGTTTAATGACTCAGCAATCATATTCATTTGTTAAACCTTACCTTCTCTGTGTCACTCCACAACACCTTTGATCTTTCTATCCCACTCTTTAGGGGTATGTGGGCTATGGCTATTCTTAACGTTTTCAAGTTGGAAGGGCCTGTCAATATTATAGGGGGTTGGGAGAGAGATGGAACTAGCTGATGTTCTGGAGACGCTGGGCCCTCTAGGTTTCAGGACTTATCTGGTCCAGGGACCCATCTGGAGGTTGTAGGTTTCAGGAAAGTTGCTCTAGTGCATGGAACCCTTGTGGAATCTTATATATTGCCCAAGGTGTTCTTTAGGATTGGCTGTGATGGTCCTGGTTGGGGTTTGGCAAGTTATGATAGGTAGCAAGGTCTAACTGAAACTTGTGTAAGAGCAACTCCAGAGTAGCTGCTTGACTCTATTTGAACTCTCTCAGCTACTGATACCTTATTAGTTACACTTCTTTTCCCCATTTTGGTCATGGTGGAATTGTTGATCCCATGCTGCCATGGGTGGACTTTTCCCTGGGAGTCCTCTCCCATGCTGCCAGGGAGACGTTCGCCCCTGAATGTCATGTCCCACACAGGGGGGAGGGCAAAGATTTCACTTGTGGAGTTGGGCTTAGAGAGAGTGAAGCCACACCTGCCACTCATCTTTTAATTGGGTTGCTTGCCTTTCTGTTGTTATGTTGAAGGATTTCTTTATGTATTCTGGATATTGAAGCTTTATCAGATATGTTGTATTCACATATTTTCTCCCATTGTGTAAGTTGTCATTTTCCTTTCATGATAAAGTCCTCTGAGATGCAAAAGTTTTTAATTTTGATGAGTTCCCATTTATCTGTATTTTTCTTTGCTGCTTGTGATTTGGGTGTAAATTCAAAGAAAAAATTGCTTAAAACAAAGTCCTGAAGTTGTTTTTCTATGTTTTCTTCTAGGAGTTTGATAGTTCTAGCTCTTATATTTAGGTCTTTGATTAATTTCCAGTTGATTTTTGTATATAGTACTAGTAAGGTAGGGGATCTCCTTCTTTTTCTTGCAAGCAGTGATCCAGTTTCTCTAACACCATTTGTTGAAGACTATTCTTTCCCAAATGAAAGTTGTTTGCCCCCTTGTCAAGTATCAGTTGGCTATAAATGTGAAGGTTGATTTCTGAGCTCTAGATCCAAATCCGTTGTTCTATATACCTGTCTTTTTGCCATTACCATGCTGTTTTGGCCACAGTATTTTTGTAATAAATTATAAGATTAGGAAGTGTGAGTTCTCCAAATTCATTCTTCTTTTTTCAAGATAGCTTTAGCTGTTTGGGTCCCCTTACCTGTCTATATAAATTTGATGATTGGGTTTTCCATTATTGCAGAGAAGGCTGCTGGAATTTTAATTGCGATTGCATTGAATCTATAAATTGCTTTGGGTAGAATTGACATCTTAACAATATTCAGTCTCCCAATCCATGAGCATGGAATATCCTTCCATTTAGAACTTCTTTAATTTATTTTAGTGATGCTTTATAGATTTATGTGTACAAGTCCTTTAATACTTGGTTATCTTTATTCCTAGATATTTGACTCTTTTCATTGCTATTGTGAATGGAAATTTTTTCTTAATTTCTTCTTCTGATTGTTCATTGCTTGAGTTGAAATACTACTGTTTTTTGGGTATTAATCTTGTACTCTGTCTCTTTGCTGACTTCATTAATTTTCTCCGGAGCTTTGTTGTGGATTTTTCAGGATTTTCTCTCTATATAGGATCATGTCATCTGCAAATAGGGAAAGGTTTACTTCTTCCTTCCCAATTTGGATGTTTTTTATTTCTTTTTTCTTATCTAATTGCTATGGCAAGATCTTACAGTACAATGTTGAATGACAGTGGTGACAGTAGGCATCCTTGTTTTGTTCCTGATTTTAGAGGAAAAGGCATCAGTCTTTTATCATTAAGTAGGATGTTAGCCATGGTGTTTTCATATATGCCTGCATTGGTTTGAAAGTATTATGTATCCCAGAAAAGCCATGTTTTAATCTTGACCCAATCTTGTGAGAGAAGCCATTTCTTTCCATTCTGACTCAATAGTACAGGCTGGAAAATTTGATTAGATTATCTCTGTGGTATATGAAATGCCCGATTGTGGGAATGATCTTTTGATTAGATGGAGATGTGGCTCCACCCATTCCAGGTGGATCTTTATTAGCTTACTGGAATCCTTTAAAAGAGGAGATATTTTGGAAAAAAGCAGAAATGGCATAGCTGAGAGAAACTTCAGAGCAGAGCTGACATAGATGTTGCACTTGGAGAACAGAGACATGGAAGTTTGGAGATGCGTGGAGCCCAGCAGACATCATCATAGATATTAAGCCAGCCAGAACCTGGAGAGAGCCAAGGGAAGCCAAGGGATGAAAGCCAGCCCTGGAGAAGCAAAGTGAGGAACCCCCACAGGGACAGAGGCTGAAAACAATGGAGCCCAGGAGCAAGGGACCAGCAGATGCCAGCCACATGCCTACCCAGCTGACAGAGGGGTTCCTGACCTATGGGCCTTCCATGAATTAAGGTATCTTTATCTGGATGTCTTAGTTTGGACAATTTTATCGGATGAGAACTGTAAAATTGTAACTTATTAAATTTCCCCTTTTAAAAGCCATTCCAGTTCTGATATATTGCATTCCAGCAGTTTGCAAACCAAAACAATGCTCTTTATATTGTTGAGAAAATTTCCTTCTATTCCTAGTGTTTTTATCAAGAAAAAATGCTGGATTTTGTGAAATATTTTTTTTTCTCCATCAATTGCATTGATCATATGGGTTATTTTCCCTTCATCTGTTCCTGTGGTATATTAAAAAATTGATTTTCTTATGTTGAACCAATCTTGCATACCAGGGATAAATCCACTTGATCATGGTGTATAAATCTTTCTGGTCTATAAAATGGTAAATACTATGCCGTTGGATTCTGTCTGATAGTATTTTGTTGAGGATTTTTGAAACTATATTCATAAAATATATTAATCTTATTTTTCTTGTGGTATCTTTTTGTTTGTTTGTTTTTCTTTCTTTTAATTTTTTTCTTTTCTTCATTATTTTTACTTTTATTCTCCTCTTGTATCTTTATCTGGCTTTCCATTGAGGATGATGTTGACTTCATAGAATGAGTTTGGGAGTACTCACTCCTCTTCAATTTCTTGGAAGGCTTTGAGAGGAAGTGGGGTTAAGTCTTCTTGAATATTTGATAGAATTATTCCATAAAGCCATGTGGCCCTGCAATTTTTTTGATGACTGAGTCAATCTCCTTACTAGTAATTGGTTTGTTGAGATCTCCAAATTTCCTCTTGAGGCTATGTAAGTACTTTGTGTGTTTCTCCAAATTTGTCAATTTCAACAAAATTACTAATTTATTAACATATAGTTGTTCATTTTATCATCTTACAGTCTTTTTTATTTCAGTGGGGTCGATAGTAATGCCCCCCTTTTCATTTCTCATTTTCATTATTTGTATCTCTCTCTCTTTTTCTTTGGCAGTCTAGCTAAAAGTTTAACAACAAACTTTTGGTTTTATTGATTCTCTGTATGATTTTTTTGTTTGTTTTCTATTTATTCATTTATGCTCTGATCTTGTTATTTCATTTTGCTGGCTTTGGGTTTAGTATACTCTATTTTTCTAGACCTTCCAACTTTGGGATTAGGTCTCTGATTTGAAGTCTTTCTTCTTTTTTAATATCAGCATTTAGAGCTGTAAATTTCCTTCTCAGAACTGTTTTCACTGCATCTCGTAAGTTTTGGGATGTTGTGTTTTCATTTTCATTCTCCTGAAGATATTTCCTAATTTTGATTATAACTTCCTCTTTAAACCATTGATTGTTTAAGAATATGTTGTTGTATTTGTGAATTTTCTATTTCTCCCTCTGTTATTGAAGTCTTTCTTCTTTACGTTGTGGTCAGAGAATATACATTGTATGATTTCAATATTTTTGAATATATTGAGACTTACTTTGTCACCTAATATATGGTTTATCCTGGAGAATGGTCCAGGTGCATTAGAGAAACATGTGTCCTCTTTTTTTGTCAGGTAAAGTGTTCTATATATGTCTGTTAGGTCCAGCTGGTTTAGAGTTTCATTCATGTCTTGTATTTCTTTATTGATCTTCTGAGTAGATATTCTATTCATTATTGAAAGTGGTGTATTAAAGTTTCCTACTATTACTGTAGAACTGTCAATTTCTCTCTTAAAAACATCAATATTCGCTTTATATATTTTGGGGTTCTGCTGTTAGGTGCATATATTTATAATTTTTACATCTTCTTGTTGAATTGCCTCCTTTATCAGTATATAATGACCATCTTTGTCCCTTATAACTATTTTGACTTAAAGTCTATTTTATCTGGTATTAGTATAGCTACGCCTGCTCTCTTTTGGTTATTACTTGCATGGATATGTTTTTCCACCATTTCACTTTCACCCTACTGTGTCTTTGAGTTTAAGATATAGCATATAACTGAGTTGCACTTTTTAATCCATCCTGCCAGTATCTGCCTTTTGACTGGGGAGTTTAATCCATTTACATTTAAAGTCACTACTGAAGTTATAAGACTTTTTCTCCTATTTTCCTATTTAGCCTTTGCAAGTCTTATACCTTTTTTGCCCCTCGTTTCCATTAAATGACTAATTTTATATTTATTTGATTGTTTTGTTTGTGTGCCATACTGAGTGCCTTTTTATTTCTATCTGGATATATTTTAATCTGTTTTCCTTGTGGTTACCATGGGGTTACAATTTAACATCATAAATATATAACAATCATGTTTGATTTGATACCAACTTAAATTCAATTGTATGCATATATACTTTTCCTAGACCCGTATGTCCCCACACCATTTTTTTTGTATTTGTTACCACATGTCTCTGTATTGTATGTCCAAAACCATAGATTTGTTGTTATTTTTTATGCACTTGCATTTTAGCACCTGTAAGCAGTAAGAAGTGGAGTTACATACCAAACAATATACTACAATAATACCGGCATTTATAATTACTTAAATAGTTACCTTTACTACAGGTCTTTATTTCTTTAGGCCACTTTGATCCACTGTCTACTGTGCTTTCCTTTCAGTCTAAAGAAATCCCTTTAACATCGCTTGTAAGGAAGGTCTAGTGGTGATGAATTCCTTTAGCTTTTGATAATGTGAGAATGTCTAATCTCTCCCTTATTTTTTGAAAGAAAGTCTCTCTGGGTATAAAATTTTTGGCTGGCAGTTGTTTTTTTAACCACCCTTCAACCCACTGCCTTCTTGCCCTCATGGTTTCTGATGAGAAATTGGCACTCAGTCTAATTGGGATTCTCTTATGCATAACATGTTGCTTTTCCCTCACAGCTTTCAAAACATTTTCCCCATCCTTTGTGTTCAATAGTGTGATCAGTATAAGGTAGGGTGCATTTTTCTTCATGTATATCCTGTTATATTCTCTGGGCTTCTTCTGACTATGTGCATAGTCATATCTTTTGCTAAGTTTTAGCAGTTTTCTGTCATTATTTCCTTAACTATTTATTCTGCCCCTTTCTATCTCTTTTCTCCTTCTGGGAGTCCCATAATGGATATATTGGTATGCCTGATGGTGTCCCAGAGTTCTCCTAAGCTATTTTCACTTTTAATAATTCTTTTTTCTATCTGCTCCTCAGCTTGACTTATTTCACATTTCTTGCTTCAACTTCAGTGATTCTTTCTTCTTTCAGCTTCATTTTGCTCTTGGACAAGCACCTCAGAATTTTTCACTTCAGTTGTTGTGCTTTTCAACTCCAGTAGCTTTGCTCCCTTTTTAAAATTTCTATCTCATTTCTAAGATTCTCCTTTTGCACATTCATTGTTTCCCCTGATATCTTTTAGTTCTTTTTCTATATTTCATTTCATCTTTTTGATCATTTTTTAACATTTTAAGATAACTTTTTTAAAGAGTTTGTCTGATTTGTCCACATTCTGGTTTTTTTCATTGGTGATTTCTGGATATTTATCCTCTTCCTTGGATGGGCCATCATTTCCTGTTTCTTTGTTTGTTTTTTAACTTTTGTTGCACACTGTGCATTTTAACATTTTTAAATGTTAGCTTTGGGATTTATTCCTTGAGATGTCTATTTTTTAATTTTGTAACCAGCTGGTGATAAGTCAGAGATTTTTCTTGAACTGCACCTCCTGTTACGAAGGTTTGCCCAAGGCCTTTCCTCTGAAGAAGTAAATGAAATAAATCCCCTTTTATTAAAAGCCAGTCCACCTCTGGTGTGTTGCATTCTGGAAGCTAGCAAACTAGAACAGCCTCCATTTTTGAAAAATTATCCTCAGACCTCATGCCTTTATTTTCTCTATAAATATCTTTATATATTTTCTTCTAATCTGCCTTTCTCACTTCCCCACCTCTTCTCCACGACATACTAAAGGATGGTCTGTGAGGCCTTCTGTTTTCTTGGAATTGTAAATATCACAGTGAAAAGTAAAAGTCACCAAATATCTCATGCTAAGTTCAGAGAGCTACCAATTTGGGAACAGCCACCTCTTCACAGTAAAATGCCAATATATGAGTTACAAGCTATCATGTTAGGATATAAAATGACTAAACTCTCACTTTCTGATTATCAAACAATACATAAGGTTTCTAAGAAATAGTAACTTTTTATCCAAAGTGTTGCCTCTCTTAGCACCAATAACATTCAGAGATGTACCTTCCATTTTCTGACACTTCATGAGTTTTCAAATGACCTAATCCTTATTCTGACTTTCTACCAAGTGTATTTGGAATGAAATTTGAAACTTCTTGTTCATCATTTTGTGTTATATTGAGTTTTTATAAAATAAATATTAAATAACTCATAAATTTCAGCTAGAAAATACTGGTGTATTTAGAGATTTATACATCTGCCATGTTTAGTTTTTAAAATCCAAGAGATGATTTATATGGAGCACAATAACTAAGGAGATATTCTGTGGGGTTGCCTGGACAGCACAGCCTTATTGTTCTTAATGGCTACGTGTAGTGTTGTTATGAATTGAAGTGTGAGCCCAAATGATATGTTAATGTCCTAATCTCCAATACCTCAGAATGTAACTTTGTTTGGAAATAGGGTCATTACAGATGGTAATAGGCAAGTTAAAATGAAGCCATACCATCATATACAAAAATTATTCTAATTGTATCAGAGAACTAAATACAGGCACTAACAATATAAAACTCCTACAGGAAAACATAAGGAGTATATTCAGGATGATGTGAGAGGCCATGGATTTTGCTAAGCACAAGCAACAAAAGAAAAATAGAGAAATGGGACTTTATAAAAACTTAAAACTTTTGTGCCTCAAAGGACATTAGTATGAATGTAAAAACACAACCTACAAAGTGGGAGAAACTACTGGGGAACATATCTGATACGTTCCTTAGGGCTGCCATAACAAATTACCCCAAACGGAATGGCTTAAAACAACAGTATTGTTTATGTATAAAGAATTCCTGCAAATCATTAACAAAAAGACAAACAACTGAATTTAAAAAGTAGGCCAAGTATTTGAATAGATATTTTTTTCAAAGATGAGATTCAAATGGTCGATAAGTACATGAAAAGTTGGTCAACATAATTTACCATTAGAGAAATGCAAAGTAAAACTACAATGGGCTTTCCCTTCCCATGATCTAGGATGACCATGATAACCAAAGTGGAGACCCACTGGGACAGAGCAGCCTCTTCATAACAAAAGTGGGAACCCACCCGGGACGGAGCAGCCTCTTCATAACCAAAGTGGAGACCCACCTGGGACGGAGCAGCCTCTTCATAACCAAAGTGGGAACCCACCCGGGACGGAGCAGCCTCTTCATAACCAAAGTGGAGACCCACTGGGACAGAGCAGCCTCTTCATAACAAAAGTGGGAACCCACCTGGGACGGAGCAGCCTCTTCATAACCAAAGTGGAGACCCACATGGGACGGAGCAGCCTCTTCATAACAAAAGTGGAGACCCACCTGGGACGGAGCAGCCTCTTCATAACCAAAGTGGAGACCCACCTGGGATGGAGCAGCCTCTTCATAACAAAAGTGGAGACCCACCTGGGACAGAGCAGCCTCTTCAATACATGATGACTGGAGAACTAGATACACATGTGCAAAAGAATGAAAGAGAATTCGTATCTCATACCCTATACAAAAATTAACTCAAAATGATCAAGTGTTAAAACCATAAAACTTTTAGAAGAAAATGTAAGGAAATATCTTATAAATATTGTAATAGGAGGTAGTTTCCTAGACCTTACACCCAAAGCATGAGCATTGAAGGAAGAAATAGATAAATGTGAACATCTCAAAATTAAACACTTTTGTGCATCAAAGAACTTTGTCAAGAAAGTAAAAAGGCAGCTTATGCAATGGAAGACAATATTTGAAACCACCTATCAGATAAGGATTTAGTATCCAGAATATATAAAGAGACCCTACTTCTCAACAACAAAAAGACAAACAACCCAATTAAAAAATGGGCAAAAGACCTGACTGCTTCTCAGAAGAGGAAATACAAATGGCTAAAAGGTACGTGAAAAGGTGCTCAACTTCACTGCCTACTAGGGAAATGCAGATCAAAACTATAGTGAGATATCATCTGACACCCACTAAATGGTCAGTATATAAAAAATAAAAACAGAAAACAACAAGTGCTGGAGAGGATGTGGGGAAAGAGGCACACTTATCCACTGTTGGTGGGGATACAAAATGGTACAACTGCTGTGGAAGGCAGTTTGGTGTTTCCTCAGGAAGTGTTCTAGTTTGCTAACTGCCGGAATGCAACACACCAGAGACAGATTGGCTATTAATAAAAGGGGATTTATTTTGTTAATTCTTCCGGGGAAAGGCAGCTAACTTTCCACTGAGGTTCTTTCTTACGTGGAAGGCACAAGATGGTCTCTGCTGGTCTTCTCTCCAGGCCCCTGGGTTCCAACAACTTTCCCCGGGGTGACTTCTTTCTGCATCTCCAAAGGCCTGGGCTGAGCTGCAAGTGCTGAGATGAGGAATGCTGAGCTGCTTAGCTGTGCTAAGTTGCGCTCTCTCATTTAAGCACCAGCCAATTAAGTCAAATGTCACTCATTGCAGCAGACATGCCTCCTAGCTGACTGCAGATGTAATTAGCAACAGATGAGGTTCATGTACCATTGGCTTATGTCCGCAGCAACAGAACTAAGTATGCTTACCTGGCCAAGTTGACAACTGAATCTAACTAACACAGGAAGCTAAGTATAGAATTGCCATATGGTCCAGCAATCCCATTGTTGGGGATATATTCAGAGAACGTGAGGGCAAGGACACAAAGAGACATTTGCACATGATGTTTATAGCAGCATTAGTTACGATTGCCATGAAATGAAAACAGCCCAAATGTCCATCAATGGATGAGTGGCTAAACAAGCTGTGGTATGTACACATACGATGGAATTTTATGCAGCTGTAAGATAGAATAAAGTCATGAAGCATGTAACAATGTGGGTGAAGCTTGAGGTCATTATTCTGAATGAAATTAGCCAGAAACAAAAGGACAAATACTGTATGGTCTCACTAATATGAATTAACATAATGAGTGAACTTTGAGAGTTCAAGTTAAGAACACAGGTAATCAGGCGATAGAAATAGGGTAGAGATTGGGCAACTGGTGCTATAGGAATATAGATTGTGCAACAGGCCTGATTGTAAAAATTCAGAAATGGATAGCACAATACTACTTGATTATATCACAGTAATGTATATACACTGAATATGAGTATGATTGAGGGAGAAGTGCTGGGGGCACATATGACACCAGAAGGAAAGATGGAGGATAAAGACTGAGATAGTATAACTTAGAAATGCCTAGAGTGGATGAAGGTGGTGATTAAATGTACAAATATAAAAATGTTTTTGCATGAAGGAGAACAAATTAATGTCAAATTTGCAAGGTGTTGAAAATGAATGGTATACAGTAAAAAGTTCAATCAATGCAAGCTAGGATCTATAGTCAACAGTTAACATTGTAATATGCTTCCACTGAGTGTAACAAAGGCATTATGCTAAAATTAAATGTCAACAAGTGGGTGTGGGTCAGGTAGGGTATGGGGGAGGGGTGTGGATTCATTGTAGAAGAAAAGGAAATATTTTCATATAGATTGTAGTGATGAAGGCATGTCTCTTTACTTAGGTTGGATTGTATGATGCATGAATAATACTGTTTAAAAATAAACAGAGAAAGGGCATGCCATGGTGCCTCAGCAGGCAGAGTTCTAGCCTGCCATGCCAGGGACCCGGGTTCACTTCCTGGTGCCTGCCCATGCAAAAAAAAAAAAAAAAGAGAGAGAAACAAGTGCTAGAGAAAATGTGGAGAAAGAGATGTACCTATTCATTGTTGGTAGGGAAGCTGAGAGGTGCAGCCCCTTGGTGGGCAGTGTGGTGGTTCCACAGGAGGCTAGGGGTTGGGTTGTCATATGATCATGCAACCTTACTGTTCAGTATATACCTGGAGGAACTGAGTGTGGGAACAGGAATAGACATTTGCACACTGGTGTTTATGGCAGCAGTGTTTGCAATCCACAATGAATGGAGTCAGATATAACGACTAAGGAATGGAAGGGGAACTGTGGTGTTTACATACGATGGACTGCTGAGAGGCTGCAAGAAGGATTGAAGTTGTGAGGCATGTAACGAGGTGAATGAATCTTAAGGACTGTATGTAGAATGAAATGGCAGAAACAAAAAGACAAACATTAACATGCCTCACTCATATGGACTAACTATATTATACAAACTCAGAGAATTGAAGTTGAGAGCATGGATTATCAGATTGGGGCCTATTGTAAAGGGTCCTAGATTGTAAGGTCTTACAGCAGTCACATATATTCAGGAGTTGTAACTATTGTTTCTAAATTCTGGATACTGAGCTATTTGAGTATGACCTGGTCATTCCCTGAAACTTCAGATATTTATGTGACACCTAAGCTATGAAAGTCAGTATTACCCCATACAGGAACTGTTAAAAAGTTGAAAAAGTGATGAGACTTCAAGTAGAGATATGAGATGAGAAGCTCATCCGGATAGTACTAAGGTAAATCAGAATACAGGGTAAAGGATGATATGGTTCATATTTTAAAACTTCAACTTCTGTGTGAGACCAAAGGAAGGAATGCTTATTTGGTGCAAAATGTATATTTTGGGTAGCGCATTATCTAATTTTATTTGTTTGGTCAGTTTATTTGAACACCATAATTACATGGAATTTTAAATAGGGTGTAAGGTCTTGTTGGTTTGTCCAGGTTAGTGTAATGCCCCGATATATCCCAGAGCAATTTGGACAGTGAATAAAGAAGTATTTGCAAAGCCCCCTTAGGGGCTGGGAATAAAGGAGGAAATACTCAACTTCCCCATTTGGAGAATTTCTGCTATTCTCGCAAGCAGTGTGAACAACCAAATCAATAGGCCGAGCCCTCGATCTTGGGGTTTGTTCCTATGAAACTTACTCCTGCAAAGGATAGGCTAAGCCTACTTAAAATTAGGTCTAAGATTCATCCCCAGAGAACTTCTTTTGTTGCTCAAATGTGGCCTCTCTCTCTCTAAGCCAGCTTGGCAGGACAACTCACTATGTGGGACATGACTCCCAGGTGTGTAAATCTCCTTAGCAACATGGGACAGTTTCCTGGAATGAGCCAGGACCTTCTTGACAAA